>NW_026652277.1:162824201-163159732 GCF_009828535.3 Hylobates moloch | reverse complement strand
TTCTCTCCTTGAGGAAGCTAAGTCCCTCAAATGTTTAGGTGACCTGCCAAATGGGTAAAAGGTGTATTCCACACCAGAATCTAGAGCTGTTAATATCCAATACAACAACCTTGCCACAATTCCACGCTTGGGAAAAAAACGGATCAACCTTTATGTATTTTAACTTTCAGCACTTTATTGTTGATAAAGTCCATTTAGAGAGTCAAATATTTGGCAAAGGGTCTCTCAATCTCATAATCATAATACTTTTAAAAACAATTTCAATGAACACTTCACACATTCTGTCAACCACCATTTAAGAGTGTTCACTAAAGCACCAGGCTGGATATAAAAGCGGTACAAAAATAAAACAAGCATGGCTGGGCTCAGTGGCTCACACCTATAATCCCAACACTTTGGGAGGCCAAGGAGGGCAAATCACCTGAGGTCAAGAGTTCGAGACCAGCCCGGTCAACATGGTGAAACCCTGTCTCTACTAAAAAAAAACAAACAACGACAACAACAACAAAACACAAAACTTAGCTGGGTGTGGTGGCAGGTGCCTGTAATCCCAACTACTTGGGAGGCTAAGCCAGGAGAATTGCTTGAACCCAGGAGGCAGAGTTTGCAGTGAGCTGAGATCACACCACTGCACTCCAGCCTGGGCAACAGAACGAAACTCCGTCTCAAAAATAGATAAATAAATAAAACAAGCAAAGCACTCCCTGTGTGATGGAGAAGTCATAAAGAATTAAATATTATATGATGAATGCAACAATTGATATAGACCACACAAGTGCCTAGGAAGCAACTCACAGGCAAGGCTTCTCTGGGTCTCCGTGGATGACTGGGGGTTAACCAGACAGGGAATAATGCAAAGAAAAAAATGACAGAAAGAAATAGAAAACACTTAGTGAACCTTCTCATTGCATCAGGCCAAGTTCTAAGCATATTATGCTAATTTTATTTTATTTTGAGATGAGGTCCTGTTCTGTCACCCAGGCTGGAGTGCAGTGGCGTGATCACGGCTCACTGTTGCCTTGACCTCCTGGGTTCAAACAATCCTCCCATCTCAGCCTCCTTAGTAGCTGGGACTACAGGCATATGCCACTATGCCCAGCTAATTTTTGTATTTTTTTACAGAGACAGGGTCTTACTATGTTGCCTAGGCTGGTCTCAAATACCTGGCCTCAAGTGATCATCCCGCCTCAGCCTACCAAAGTGCTGGGATTATGGGCGTGAGCCACTACATCCAGCCATATTATGTTAATTAATTCATTAATTTCTCAATTCTCAAAACAATATTCTAAGAAGGCACTGCTGTCATCCTTCTTTTAGAGATGCAAATCTTAAGGCACAGAATGCTCTTTACTAGACAACAATATAATTTTTTTGAATTTTAAAATAAAACAAAATATTGCACTAAAATTCATCACTATATTTGAAAAGCAATGAGAATCCTTCACTTTCACCAGCATAAGGAAAGATTTGCAAGCTTATTTGTTAAGCCATTTCCCAAACTACTGACAAAAGAAGCTTCAAAATTCGAGTTTTACATACTGTTCCCAATGCAAAGAAATCACTTAGTAATGGGAACTCATGAAGAACTAGGTCCAAAAGGCACATTCAGAAACCTAACCATGAATTTAAAAGAAAGCTTGTAATCCAACACCATGAAAACACAATGAACACTGCAGCCCAGATTCTGTTACTCAATCTACAAACCTCATAAATGAAAACAAAGCAGACCAATTTCCAGCTAGATGGAATGCCTGGAGAGGAGTGGGCCAGAGCCAGGGCCATATAACATCCAGGAGAGGAAATACATTATACACTTCTGGCAGGGAACTTTCTCAGGGCACCAGCCTATGTCTGCTGGCGGTAACCATCTGTGGGCATTTTTTTTTCCTTAATGTTATGAAAAAACATTTCATAAAAATAAAAGCTTTCAAATGCTAGATGATTTTTATTAAGAGCCTTTATTTGTTTACAATTAAGGGCATGCTAACCATTGGGTCAGGATAGAAGAGTGGAAGGATCACGTGGTCAGACAGACCTGGATTCAAATCTCAGCTGTGCAATTTCAAACTACGTGAACTTGGGTAAAGGATCCCACAGTCTCCAACCTTCTCCTTCTGGGTTGTCATATGGGTGAGCAATCTGGGTGTCATCCTTTACTGGATGTGATTCTCCCTGCCCTCCATTTTCTCAGTCACCAAGTCCATCGAACTTCCTTTATATTTCTGGAATCTTCCTCCATGTCTGTCCCCACTATTCTACTGTCACCGCCTTTGATGATCTACACTGTTACCACTGACTTTCTTCCTTCCAGGCTTGCTTCCCTAAATCTACTCACAACAATCTAAAAAGAAACTGGTTTCTTTTTTTGTTTGTTTGTTTGAGACGGGGTCTCGCTCTGTCACCCAGGCTGGAGTGCAGTGGCGCAATCCTGGTTTACTGCAACCTCCACCTCTCGGATTCAAGCAATTCTCGTGCCCCAGCCTCCCAAGTAGCTGGGACTACAGATGTGCACCACCACACCGAGCTAATTTTTGTAATTTTAGTAGAGACAGGGTTTCACCATGTTGGCCAGGCTGGTCTTGAACTCCCAACCTCAAGTGATCCCCAGCCTCGGCTTCCCAGAGTACTGGGATTACAGGCGTAAGCCAAAGTGCCTAAACGGAACTGGTTTCAAATGCAAATCTGACCTATCACTCTTCCACCTAAAACTTAAGGAATTTGCTTTTGTGTCACTTAATGTCACTTACAGTTCTCTACTTAAAGTAAGTTCTCTTACTGACCATTGTGTTCAGAGCGTAACAGTTTTTTGGATTTTTTTTTTTTTTTTTTTTTTTTTTGCTACAGAGTTTCCCTCTTGTTGCCCAGGCTGGAGTGCAATGGCGCAACCTCAGCTCACCACAACCTCTGCCTCCCGGGTTCAAGTGATTCTCCTGCCTCAGCTTCCCAAGTAGCTGGGATTACAGGCATGTGTCACCACACCTGCTAATTTTTGTATTTTTAGTAGAGATGGGGTTTCTCCATGTTGGTCAGCTGGTCTTGAACTCCCAACCTCAGGTGATCCACCCCTTGGCCTCCCAAAGTGCTGACATTATAGGCACGAGCCACCGCACCCAGCCCAGCTTAACAGTTCTTAACACATCATAGTGGGCTCACTCAATACACGTTTAACATTGAGGGAGCTGTTTAAGTATGAATTTCTTCCTTATTCCACAAAAATCTACTTTTTTTAAATTCAGAGGAATAAATGAGATGATGTATGCACAGGCCAAGCAGTTACTGCCACAGCTTCTAACTCCTCTTACTGTTCATTGTTTCAAAGTTTGCAAAGTGCTTTCATGCACTTCAGCTCATTTGATGCTTGTAACAACTCTAAGATTTAAGGAGTTACAAGAGGTCGGGCACGGTGGCTCACACCTGTAATCCCAGCACTTTGGGAGGCCGAGGCGGGAGGATCACAAGGTCAGGAGTTCAAGACCAACCTGGCCAACATGGAGAAACCCCGTCTGTACTAAAAATGCAAAAATTAGCTGGGCATGGTGGCGCACACCTGTAATCCCAGCTACTCGGGAAGCTGAGGCAGGAGAATTGCTTGAACCAGGACCCGGGAGGCAGAGGTTGCAGTGAGCTGAGATGGCACCACAGCACTCCAGCCTGGGCTACAGAGTAAGACTCCGTCTCAAAAAAAATAAAAAAAGAAGTTACAAGAAACTGAGGCCAGTGACATTTACGGTCTGCAGAAGCAAAGCTAGTTTTCAGACAAACTTAGTGATTCCAAATCCTGAGCTTTTTCATTATGCTTTTCTGTCAGGAGTTCTAACTTCTCCTACAGAAAATAATAAAGAAATAAAAATTATTTTTCCTGGCCGGGCGCAGTGGCTCACGCCTGTAATCCCAGCAGTTTGGGAGTCCGAGGCAGGTGGATCACCTGAGGTCAGGAGTTCGAGACCAGCCTGGCCAACATGGCAAAACCCCATCTCTACTAAAAATACAAAAATTAGCCAGGTGTGGTGGTGGGTGCAATCCCAGCTACTCAGGAAGCTGAGGCAGGAGAATCGCTTGAACCCAGGAGATGGAGGTTGCAGTGAGCTGAGATCGCCACTGCACTCCAGCCTGGGTGACAGAGCAAGACTCTGTCTCAAAAAAAAAAAAAAATTATTTTTCCTATAGCATATCAAATGTCTTTGAACATATAATAGAGATGCCCATCTTTTCCATAAAGCTTAACCAATACTTTTTATGGCATTTAAGAAATACAAACACATGGGCCAAATTCCACTCCAAATGGACTTTGCATCATTTCTTATCAATTACTTTAAATAAGGAAGCTGTCATCTGGTTTGTTCATTCATTCCTCCATTCAGCAAATATTTATCACATGCCTACTTTACCCAGGGCATTGTGTTTGGCACTGAAAATCTTTTCTTTCCCTGAGATCTTAAAATTAAGCCTATACCTTCAAGATTTCCCAAGTGAGGCCAACGATGGAACATACAGAGGGCTGTTCTTATAGGTACTTGAATATGAAGTCGAAGCCAGGAAATCTGAAAGCTCGTCCTGGCTATGCCTCTACACAAGCTCAGTGACCCTGGATAAGTTCCTGGGACTCAGTTTCCTTACCCATAAAATGGGAGAATTGATCCATGTTATCCTTAAAGTAATTCCAATGCTATGAATTCTAGAGATTCCAAGATTCCATATAACTAGCAAACACTTTTGACATCTACAAGTATATAATTTTATATCACAATCTTATAAATGTTTGCATGATAATTCACATATTTATTATAGCTTGAAAAATACCACCAGATCACCCCACAAATTGTTAATTTTTAACTACATACAAAATTTGGAGCATTTTTACAACTCTTGCAGCCAGTTCAGCTTGCAAATGGCCCCTTCCCAATGAAAACTGCATTTTTCACGCGTAAAACTGTGATATTAAATACTGATCTCATTGGAGATCCTAAATAAATCAGACTGAAACCCTTCTTACTTTCTTAGTTTAATTCTGTGACATCTCACTTTAGGATGACTTAAATTCTTATATACAAAACGGCACTTTAATGCAATTTATTAGCACATGTTTATGTGAGCAAAGCTCTTTTGGGCCTTACTTGCAAGTTTCTTGCCCCCTTATCTCTCTTAGCAAATCATGATTAGACACGTAAACCTGAGTGGCTTGAAAAGTCGTCAGCTGAGGAAGCACCACATGTTGACACAAATCCCTGACGCCCACCCATGAATTCACACTCGCAGATTCTTCCCTGTAATCAAGGAGAAGACATCTGTCTAAGCATCATTTGAACAGCCCAGACATAAGATAGAGCAAACTGAAGCATATTTCTGTATACTGACTTATACAAAAAAATCTGCCCGCAAACTCTTACTTCTTTCTAGAGTTCGTGAGAAGTAATCTTTTCTGGCCGGACATGGTGGCTCATGCTTACAATCTCAGCACTTTGGGAGGCCCGAGGAGGGTGGATCATTGAGCTCAGGTGCTCGAGACCAGCCTGGGGAACATGGCGAAACCCCGTCTCTACAAAATTTTTTTAATTAGCCAGGTGTGCTGGCACGCGTCTGTAGTCCAGCTGCTTGGGGTGAAGGCTGAGAAGGGAAGATCAATTGAGCTGGGGAGGCTGAGGCTGTGGTGAGCTGAGATCATATCACTGCACTCCAGCCTGGGCGACAAAGGGAGATCCTGTCTCAAAAAAAAAAAAAAAAAAAAAAAATCCCTTCTTCACTCATTCAGGGAAACTAGGAACCTTAACTGAGCTCCTATTACATCAGTTGAAGTGATGGATGCTAAGTACAGTAGTGGGGATAGGCTTAGGGTCACTACTAACCCATACTGTACTTTTGGTTAAATTGCCAAATGTATCCTCTCCAATGGAGAGGAGTGCACTAGAGGCTTGGCAAGTGGAGTGTGAATCGGATTTCAGCCTCCAACTGCCTGTTGGACAAGATGACCTTGTGTGGTGAACAGCCTGAACAACTGTGCAAGGTGGCACTGCCAGACGTATATACAAAAATGTGTTCTAGTAGAAGCACTGACTACTGGAGGAAGAGGAGCTTAACTTTGCCTAACGGATAAGGAAGAAAAGCTTCCTAGAGAAGGTATTTGACTGACACATTAAGAATGTGTGGGTAATTGACAGATGGGCAAGAGGAGTAAGAACAGTGTAAGCAGAATTTCATTCATTCCAAACAATGGTCTGGAAATAACAACTTTTGAGTAGCTTGATGTGTCTAGAGCAGGCAGTGTGCAAGCGGGGGAGAGCCAGGAGTTCTGGGGAAAGTCAGTAGATGGAACTGGAAAGGCAGGCAGGTGCCACATTATGAAGCATCTTAGTATGGTATGTGAAGGTATTGAAAGCTGATTCTGAGGTCATTAGGGGCGTGTTTTGCCACGGTAAATAATAAACTCTTCTTCAGTTATACCTTGCCATGTTCTTTTACATTTACCCAACACAAAAACCTCTGACACCCTAAAGCAACAAGTTTTATTTTCCTATAAAGTGAGCAGGTAAAATCCGGTGAAACAAAAGTTTGCTTACAAAACTGCACCAATCATGATACTACATTTTTAAAACATAACAATCTTAAGAACATCAGGAAATACTTCTAAGAGTGTATACACACAAGTTCTACTGGTTAAGCCCAAATTATAAAACCATGGACACTTTTTTATCCAGAGCCTAGGACAGAAACATTTATAGCATATGATCTGCACCTGTACGAAACTTGGTAAGATTTTAGAGACACTCTGGCTTAAATCTATTGGAAAGAGAACTGGAGATAGCCGGTGTTGTTTGTTAAAATAAGGTCGTCAGCATCATTTGGGGAGCAAAAGGTAGAATGTGTGAATAACCATGAGAAGAGAATCCCAGGCCCTTCATCGCATAGTAAATAAAGGTCTCACCATTACCTAAGGAGGCTGAGGAGTGTCACCAAGTGGCCTCTTGCCTGAATTCTGCAGAGAAAAGCAGGAAAACCTCCCCCTGAATGAAATTATCTTTGGAATCAAGCAGCCTTCTCCCTCTTTAAATAAAGTTAACCTATTTGTCTATTTAAACAAAAAAAAGGCATGCAAGCTCATCAATATTAAATTTCACCGCTCCTTAAAGATAGAAATACCTCGTGCAATGTTACTCCCGGACCTTTCCAGCGGCTGTCAGCAACGAATGGCTGGAAGAATGGACTCTTTTCTTTCTGAACTGTTTTTGGTAAATAGGATCCATTAGGGGCACAACGTGTCGGCTTTCACAGAAACTTGGCACCTCAGCCCCGCTAGGAGCCGCGCCCGTCTGGGATGGCTCCCGCGCTCGGAAAGGCCGGAGGGGCTGAGCAGGGACCGCACGGTCTACACTCGCTGAGCCGACCGCCTGGGACCCTGCTTCGCCGTAGCGCTAGAAAGGCTCCGAGGTCGCCGGGCGGGCGTGCGCGCAGCGGGCGCTCCCCTCTGGGCACCGACGGCTCGGCTTTGGGCGAGAACCTCGGTATCTGGAGGCCGGGACGCCGCCTCCTCCCATCCGGGATGGGACCGGGGCTGAAAGTGGGTCCTGGCGTGTCGCGCAGCGCGAGGGGACCAGGGAACCTGGTTTTAGAGCCTTCTGGAAAGTGCTTCGTTCCCCGTGCCAGGCTGTGCCCGGACACTGCCGCCCTCCGGGGAGAGGGTGCCAGGCCGCGCCCCGCAGCCGCGACCTTCCGCGGGACTCCCAGAAAAGCGGGGGCAGAGACGGGCGGCCAACAAAGGGGAAGGGAGGGGACCGCCGGTCGCGCGCCGCCCCGCCCGCAGGGGACCCGGAGCCGTCGCCGACCAGCGCCGTCCTCGCCCTCCTGCGCCCTCACCCGGGCGCCCCTTACCTCGGGTCGCGCGCCACCCTCCGCCACCCTCGGCGCGTGGCCCTCGCGGGAACGCCGGGAGGAGTTGGAGAAGTTTTGGGGGTCACTTTGTTCTCCACTTGGACGCGCGCTGTGCGCCTGCGGCGACCGCGGCCACGGTTACGGTTACGGCTACCCCAGCCCCGCGCGCAGCGCCTGCGAGGCCCGAGCCGCGACCGCACCTCCCGCCCCGCCCCGGACACGCCCCAGCCCCGCCCAGCGTCAGGCCCAGGACCCCCGCGCCAGCTCCGGGCTGGTCCCGGGCCGTGTCCCTCGCACTTTCTTTGGAACAACACAAATAATGAAAACAACAATTCAAGAAACATTGAGCACGCGCTCACTGTGAGCTGGGGGCTCTGCCCGCTACGGGGGATGCGATGCGCCAATGCGACCGCGTCCCTTCCCCAAATAGTTTAAAGACGGCTCTTCCCGGGTCCCGCCGAGGAAAGGCAGGCAAAGCCGAGGTCAGCGGCCGCAGAGACTTCCCATCTCCTTCCCCTTCTGAGAGGAGATGGCTTCGCAGCGGAGATGGCAATCGAGTCCGCACTCCAAGACCCAGTCGAATTGGGACTTTCCAGGTGGAGAAGCTGCGATTTTTATTATTTTTTTTTTTCAGACTGAGTTTCGCTCTTGTTGCCCAGGCTGGAGTGCAATGGCGTGATCTCGGCTCACCGCAACCTCTGCCTCCCGAGTTGAAGCGATTCTCCTGCCTCAGCCTCCCGAGTAGCTGGGACTACAGGCACGCGCCACCACGCTCGGCTAATTTTGTATTTTTAGTAGAGATGGGGGTTTCATCATGTTGGTCAGGCTGGTCTCGAACTCCCGACCTCAGGTGATCCACCCGCCTCGGCCTCCCAAAGTGCTGGGATTACAGGCGTGAGCCACGACACCGGGCCAAAGCTGCGATTTTTATTAGAAAAGCCTGAGTGGCCCAGTGGGCCCAGATGCTGGGAAGGGCGAGGGAGCTAAGGAGACCCAGGAATGAAAGCTGCCTGGAATCACTCTCCTCGCCTTGAAAAAGGCTCCACCCTGGAGAGGAGAGGGAAGGGAAGGTAGATGCAGGCCATGTGTTAGGGTGGGTCCTCTGAGAAGCCGCGCCCACTCAGGACTAGATGCGGAGGGTTTTCTTGGGGGAAATGGCCGTGGAACTAAATGAGGACGGAGCTGTGAGAGCTGGAGAGGGCCGGGCATTCTGCAAATCAGAGCCCAAGTGAAGGAGGGAGGGAAGCACCCATCCCGGCCTCCCTGCAGTCTAAGAAAAGCTCAGCGAGATCATCCGTGAGGCCTTCAGCCAAAGTTACGCATCATGGGGATCCTGATTCTCCCCGGAACCTGTCTGCCTTCGTGTCCATGCCGCCACCAGTCCTTGGCTGGGAGCGGCCAGATGGGAAGGGTGGCGTTGGGCACAATCCCAGTGCTGGAGTTCAGAGCACAGCAGCCAGGGCCCTGGTCAGTTAGGTGCAGTGCGTGAATACGACCCAGTCTCCATAACGGGAGATCAGTGGAGAACTGTGAGTCAAAAAGACAAATGGAATCAGCTTTCCCACAACACACCCAGTTTCAAAATGAAGCCTCCAGGCTTTGCAGGGATCGGACAGACCTGCTCTCCACCCGCAACCACCACAGGCTCTGTACACACTGAACTAGTAGTGACTGGCCCCTCCCACTCCGTAGGCTCTCCCCTGGTCTTGTCTGCATCTTTGCGCACTTGGCTCTGCCTAGGAAAGCATCTTCCCACTCCACTCACCCTTCCATGCTCAATTCAAGCATCATCTCCAAAGACCTTTTCTTCCTTGACGCTTATTTACTGTTTTGTGGGCGGGGCGGGGGGGATAGGTGCTTGTTTTGTTTTGAGATGGAGTCTGTCTCTGTCGCCCAGGCTGGAGTGCAGCGGCACGATCTCAGCTCACTCAACCTCCACCTCCCGGGTTCAAGTGGTTCTCCTGCCTCGGCCTCCCAAGTAGCTGGGACTACAGGCATGCACCACAACACCCAGAAAATTTCTGTACTGTTAGTAGACATGGAGTTTCACCATGTTGGCCAGGCTGGTCTCAAACCCCTGACCTCTAGTGATCTGACCACCCTAGCCTCCCAAAGTGTTGGGATTACGGGTGTGAGCCATGGCGCCCGGCCAACACTTATGTACTTCTTACTTCTGACTCACACCTACCACACAGAGACGGGGGGTGGGGGGGTGCTGGTATGCGTTTATTTATTTTTCTTGCTTTTTTTATTGCATTTTTCACATTATTTTAAAATATTTTTCTGATTATAAAAATAAAATGTTTGTTGTACAAACTTGAAAAAATATATAGAACCCAGATGGCTCTAATTCCTCTCCTCTTGTAAGACACCGTCCCTTGACAGCCAAGTAACCAGAGTCTGAGCTCCCATCCCACCCACGTGTGTACATATGGGTCCAACCAAGAGAGAGGCCACACAATGATTTCAACAGTGAAAGTTTAATACAAAGAATTATTAACTATAACAGGACTTGGAGTAGTGGGGGATTGACTAGGTTAGTAAGAAAGACAAAAGAAAATGGGAAGAGCAGGCCAGGCTTGGTGGCTCATGCCTGTAATCCCAGCATTTTGGGAGGCCGAGGCGGGCAGATCACCTGAGGTCAGGAGTTAGAGACCAGCCTGACCAACATGAAGAAACCCTGTCTCTACCAAAAATACAAAAATCAGCCGGGGATAGTGCCATATCCCTGTAATCCCAGCTACTTGGGAGGCCGAGGCAGGAGAATCGCTTGAACCCGGGAGGTGGAGGTTGCGGTGAGCCAAGGTCACGCCATTGCACTCCAATAGCGAAACTGTTGCAAAAAAAAAAAAGAAAAGAAAATAGGAACAGCAGATGGAAGGACCCTGTCTCTGAAAAAAAAAAAAAAGAACATTCAAGTTCCCACATAGTATGTGTTCTTCACATTTGAAACAATAGTCCAGCTACTTGGGAGGCTGAGGCAGGAGAATGGCGTGAACCCGGGAGGCAGAGCTTGCAGTGAGCGGAGATCATGCCACATTGGCACAATCACAGCTCACTGCAATCTCGAACTCCTGGGCTCAAGCCATCCTCTCCTTTTGGCATCCCAAAGTGTTGGGATTACAGGTGTGAGCCATCATGCCTGAACTGAATGCGTTTTGATGAACTGATCCCTTATTTCATACTGACAACATAGCTCTGAACACTGTGGAAAAACACAATTAGCATGAAACTGCCACTACACGGAGAAGCTCACTATGTATTAACAAAAGGAGAGGACATTCACTAACATTTATTGAGGGTTTGTTCCATGCCAAGCACTGGGCTCAATTCTTTAGATAATTTATCTCGTTTGCATCTCATAACCTCCTAATGAGATAGGTAATATTATTATCCCATTTCACAGTGAAAAGTACTCCGAGGCTTGAAAAAGAGAAGCACGTATACAGCGACCGCAGCTCATCACAGAGTACATGCGCCTGACCTCCAGTCCTATGGGAAAGATAAGACTCTTCATTGTATTAATGAACTCCTTTCTATTTTGAAATTAAAGCTGAAGATGTCCAAGTTAATTATCACTGTTGCTACACGGATGTTTATTAAATCTTGGCTGTTGATGATTACGATGGCCTAGTCCTCGGCCACGCTGGGAAGTTGGTGGGGTCTCCCTTTACGACTTCAGCATCTCCGCCAGGTCCCAGGATAGAATCCCCACGGTAAACAACTGTTGGCTGTTGCTAAGAGCTTAAGCTGTGAACTTTCTCGGGGGATATTTGTGCTTTAATTGAAAAACTGACAATGCCTTTGAGAACCAAAGGAATGATGACGCATGCTATAATCTCAGACACTCTTAGAAGCAGAGAAGGCAAGTTAATCAAGGAGGAGGGCCCAGAGCCCTTCCATCGCGCAGAAGATCAGCACTGATGATACACATTTATAGGAGAAAATATTGTAATTGCATAAAGTACTTTCAGCAATTCCCTTCCTGGTGAGACCTTGGTCTGAGTTATTTTTCACTGCAAAGCACACATGGCTGTGAGCTGTATCGAATTCCTTGGTCCCTGTAAATTCTGACTCCAGCCAGCTTCAGCTTGCTTAATGAAATAGAACCAGAAGAGCAAACGCCTCCTAACACTTCCTGTATTAATGTACACAAGGCAGCTGGTACCTGTGCATATCGAAACTTGGGGAATTCCCAGGTGGAGAGAGGCAAGTCAGCACACTGCGGACAAGGTCACATGAATCCAAAGGTGATAGGAAAAGAAAATATATTGGCCGGGTGCGGTGGCTCACGCTTGTAATCCCAGCACTTTGGGAGGCCGAGGTGGGCGGATCACGAGGTCAGGAGATCGAGACCACGGTGAAACCCCGTCTCTACTAAAAATACAAAAAATTAGCCGGGCGTGGTGGCGGGCACCTGTAGTCCCAGCTACTTGGAGAGGCTGAGGCAGGAGAATGGCGTGAACCCGGGAGGTGGAGCTTGCAGTGAGCCGAGATCGCGCCACTGCACTCCAGCCTGGGTGACAGAGCGAGACTCCATCTCAAAAAAAAAAAAAGAAAAGAAAATATAGGTTCAAAGCCAGAGTTTAATATGTGGGGACAGACACAGAAGTGTGATTGTCTTGCTTTTTCCATAACTGAAAATTGAGTTCACCAGCCTCCATTTCCAGTTAGGAGTTGTATGAGTTTGCTGAGGGTGCTGCAATAAATTATAGCAAACTGGGTGGCATAGAACAACAGCAATGTACTGTCGCACCGTTCTGCAGGCCAGAAGTCTGAAATCAAAGTGTCGGTAGGGCCTCTTCTCTTCTTACAAAGACACTGGTTATTTTGGATCGGGGCTCAACCTAATGACCTCATCCTAACTTGATTACATCTTCAAAGACCCTATTTCCACATAAGGACACATTCACAGGTATGGGGGTTAGGGCTTCTGTTTATGTTTTGGGGTGACACAGTTCAACCTATCACCAGTGGTAGAATACTAAATACTCACTCCCAAAGAATCGCAGTCCCTTTCCATTAAAAACTCTAGTCTTTTTTTTTTTTTTTTTGAGATGTAGTCTCACTCTGTGGCCCAGGCTAGAGTGCAGTGGGGCGATCTTGGCTCACTGCAACCTCCGCCTCCCAGGTTCAAGCAACCCTCCTGCCTCGGCCTCCCAAGTAGCTGGGATTACAAGCGTGTGCCACCACACCTGGCTAATTTTTATATTTTTAGTACAGACGGGGTTTCACCATGTTGGCCAGGCTTCTAGTCTCTTTTAGATACTCATCCTGTCAATCCAGGATTCTCCCCAGTTCCTTGATCGTTCTCCTCTTCTCTCTAGGAGGAGGTTGTGTATGGAGTGGGTGAAAGTGTTAAGAACCAGGGTGGCTGGGCGCGGTGGCTCAAGTCTGTAATACCAGCACTTTGGGAGGCCGAGGTGGGTGGATCGCCTAAGGTCAGGAGTTCAAGACCAGCCTGACCAATATAATGAAACCCTCTCTCTACTAAAAAACACAAAAATTAGCTGGGCATGGTGGTGCGCACCTGTAGTCCCCAGCCTGGGGTGACAGAGCAAGACTCCGTCTCAAAAAAAAAAAAAAAGAACCAGGGCAAAGCTGGGCACGGTGGCTCAAGCCTGTAATCCCAGCACTTTGGGAGGCCGAGGCAGAGTTCGAGACCAGCCTGGCCAACATGGCAAAACCCTGTCTGTACTAAAAATACCAAAAATAGCCAGGCATGGTGGCACACGCCGGTGGTTCCAGCTACTAAGGAGGCTGAGGCAAAAGAATTGCTTGAACCTGGGAGGCGGAGGTTGCAGTGAGCCGAGATCACGCCACCGCACTCATGCCTGGGTGACAGAGTATGACTCCATGTTAAAAAAAAAAAAGCTAGCTGGGCGTGGTGCCACATGCCTATAATCCCAGCTACTCAGGAGGCTGAGACATGAAAATTGCTTGAACTCAGGAGGTGGAGGTTGCAGTAAACGGAGATTGTGCCACTGCACTCCAGCCTGGGTGACACAGCGAGACTCCATCTCAAAAACAAACAAACAAAGAACCAGGGCAAAGCCAGCCTGGTGTGAGGGATATCTGATTGGCATACTTGCCTCCCTCCTCCCTGTCCGGACTGCCTGGATGTGGCATCTACTACCAGCCCACCATGGGCTCCCATCAATAGGCCCCTAAAGGCTCAGTCCTCCTATGTCAACCTGGAGGCTTCTTCCAGGCTCTCAGGCCATTTTCAGCCTAGCTCTGTGGCTTGCTTTAGGGGACAGACTGGTTCTGGAAGCTCCCCTTCCACAGGAACAAGACTTGAGAGGTAGCCTCTGGCTCTTAGCCTAGCACTGGTTTTTTTTGTTTTCTTTTTTTTACTTCACCATTCTACTAGATGGGGCTTCTCAAAGAGGCCCACAGTCTTACAGGACTGACCTTGGGATATTGCTTTGGGATCTTCAAATTTTTCTCTAGTTATATTATCTCCATCCCCGCGGACAAGGCCCAGGGTCATAGGACAGAACCCCACATAGCGATTGTCTAAACTCTTCTTTTTTTTTTTTTTTTTTTTTGTACGGGCGGGGCCTCTCTCTCTCCCCCGGCCGGGCTGGAGTGCAGTGGCGCGATCTCGGCTCACTGCAAGCTCCGCCTCCCGGGTTCACGCCATTCTCCTGCCTCAGCCTCTCCGAGTAGCTGGGACTACAGGCGCCCGCCACCGCGCCTGGCTAATTTTTTTTGTATTTTTAGTAGAGACAGGGTTTCACCGTGGTCTCGATCTCCCGACCTCGTGATCCGCCCGCCTCGGCCTCCCAAAGTGCTGGGATTACAAGCGTGAGCCACCGCGCCCGGCCTAAACTCTTCTTGTCCTCTCCTATTCCAGCTCTCATCCTTCAGTCCAGCCCAGAAAAAGAGTTTACCTCTGTGTGTGCCCAGCATACCCTTAGGATATCACACGTGCTTCTCCATTCTATGACTTTCCTTTGAAATGTCCCATCCATGAAATTATGCTTCATGAATTATGCTATTATGGAGATGGAGGAAATGCTTATATTAGACCAACCCTTATGATGCAGAAAACAGAGGAAATCTCGATAAAATATTAAGCATACACAATTCTGGCCGAGCATGGTGACTCATGCCTGTAATCTCAGCACTTTGGGGGGGCCAAGGTAGATGGATCACTTGAGGTCAGGAGCTTGAGACTAGCCTGGCCAACATGGTGAAACCCTGTCTCTACTAAAAATACAAAAATTAGCCGGGCATGGTGGCACACACCTGTAATCCCAGCTACTCGGGAGGCTGAGGCAGGAGAATCACTTGAACCCAGGTGGTGGAGGTTGCAGTGAGCCGAGATCACATCACTGCACTCCAGCCTGGGTGACAGACCGAGACCTTGTCTCAAAAGAAAAAAAAAAAAACACACACAATTCATATGTTTGGGAGTCATTAAAGAGCTTACGCAGACACTGTGATCTTGGACTAAAATCCCTGGGAAAAGGGAAGTCTGGCGAGGGGACCCCAATGCTCAACCTCTGTTTCCTCTGGAGGCTTTTCCCAACCACTAAGCTGCCAAGACAGCCAGAGAGAAGATATCTCAATAATTATACCCAGTAAAGGTCTGGCATCTAGAATATGTACAGAAATGAGACAAATCAATTAATTTAAAAATCCATCATTGCAATTTTAAAAGATTGGAACAGTTACTATTGAAAAGAAGATGCCACTAAACATGTGAAAAGATGCTCAACCACAACAGCCACCAAGGAAATCAAAACTAAGACCACAGGCCAGACGCAGTGGCTCACACCTGTAATCCCAGCAGTTTGGGAGCCAAGGTGAGAGGATTGCTTAGAGCTAGGAGTTTAAGTCAGGCTTAGCAATATCATGAGACCCTGTGTCTACAACAAATATTTAAAAATTAAAAAACTAAGGCCACAAAGAGACCCCACAGCATGCCCTCCAAATGGCTAAAACTAAAAAAGGACAACATAAAGTGTTGGCAAGGGGCCAGGTATGGTGGCTCATGCCTGTAATCCAAACACTTTGGGAGGCCAAGGTGGGCAGATCACTTGAGGTCAGGCGTTCAAAACCAGCCCGGTCAACATGGTGAAACCCCGTCTCTACTAAAAATACAAAAATTAGCCAGGTGTGGTGGTGCACACCTGTAATCAAAGCTACTCGGGAGGCTGAGGCAGGAGAATTGCTTGAACCCAGGAGGTGGAGCTTGCAGTGAGCCAAGATCATGCCACTGCACTCCAACCTGGGAGACAAAGTGAGGCTCCATCTCAATAAATAGATAAATAAATAAAGTGTTGTCAAGGATGTGTGTTAGGCTCATAAATTGCTGGTGGGAGTATAAATTTGTACAAGCAATTTGGAAAAACAGTACCCACTAAAATTGAACAAATGCACTCTCTGTCACCCAGCAATTCTACTCCAGTTACACGCCCAGCAGAAGCAGAGGTAAATGCACACTGAGAATGTAGAAGGATGTTGGACAACATCATTATTTGCAATAGCCCAAACAAGGAACAACCCAAATGGCCCTCGACAGTAGAATAAATGTATAAACTGTGGTATATTCACATGGTGGATCAGTATACAGCATAGAAAATAGACAAACTCCTGTATGAATCTTACGAACATAATGGTGAGAGAATGAAGCTAGAGATAAAATAGGACGTACTAGGTGATACCATTTAGATAAGTTCAAAAACAAGTGAGATTCATCTGTGCGGTAGGTGTCAGGATTGCCTTTGGCACAAGAGTGGGTTCTTGTAATGCTCTTTTTCTTTTTTTTTTTTTTTTTTGAGACAGTGTCTTGCTCTGTTGCCCAGGCTGGAGTGCAGTGGCACGATCTCGGCTCACTGCAACCTCCGCCTCCTGGGTTCAAGCTATTCGTCTGCCTCAGCCTCCCGAGTAGCTGGGACTACAGGTGCCTGCCACAAGGCCCGGCTAATTTTTTGTATTTTCAGTAGAGACGGGGTTTCACCGTGTTAGCCAGGATGGTCTCGATCTCCTGACTTCGTGATCCACCCACCTCAGCCTTCCGAAGTGCTGGGATTACAGGCGTGAGCCACCGCGCCCGGCCGTGCTCTTTTTCTTGAACCGGAAAGTGGTCATGCAGGTGTGTCCATCTGTGTCAATCCACAGAGCTGTATCTGACCAGGGCACTTTTCTGTATTTTGTAAGTGTAATAAAAATATTAAAACAAACATCTATCATACAGATTTTTTTTTTTTTTTGAGACGGTGTCTTGCCCTGTTGCCCAGGCTGGAGTGCAGTGATGCTATCATGGCTCACTGGCGTCTCAACCTCCTGGGCTCAAGCAACCCTCCTGCCTTAGCCTCCTAAGTAGCTGGGACTACAGGCACACACCAATATGCCTGGCTAACTTTTGCATGTTTTTATTTTTGCAGAGACAGGGTCTCACTGTGTTGACCAGGCTGGTCTTGAACTCCTGGGCTCAAGTGATCCGCCCACCTCGGCCTCCCAAAGTGCTGGGATTACAGATGTGAGCCACTATGCTCAACTTAACACAGACTCTTGACACGGAAAGCTACAAGTATGCTTTTACTGCATCTATTCTTTGTATAAAACAGGGTATAAAAATCAGAAGAAGGAAATTGCTTTTTAGGTCTAATAATGAGATCAGATAATAGTTGCCTCTGGATCACCTTTGGATTGAAGGTCTCTGAGATACAATTTGTAAATCACTGCACCTTCCTGAGTCAACCTCCCTCCAGGTGTTGCTCCTTTTACTTAGATATGAATCTTCTGTAATTCCTACTGTAGTCAACCAACAAAGGAATTACTCAGACACACACACACACACACACACACACATTAGAATTCAGTGTCCATATAAAACACAAAGCTGGCCAATTCGTCTTCAGGGTCGTGCTCAAGGCCAAGGGTCATCACTCCCAGACCCTGACCCCTCCAGCCACCTTGATCTCTCCCTTCTCTTAATACCATTTTCCTCTGTACCACTCAGTTGCCACTTAGAAACCTCCTGGTGCTGTCAGCTGCCTTTTAATCCCCGTGTCCCATCTTAACAACCGTGCAGAGTCCTTACAGGCAGGGATGATGCTTGGCTTTTTTTTTTAAAACACTTCTTTTTATTTTATTATTTATTTATTTATTATTTATTATTTATTATTATTATTGCCCAGGCTGGAGTGCAGTGGCGTGATCTTGGCTCACTGCAACCTTCACCTCCAGGGTTCAAGTGATTCTTGTGCCTCAGCCTCCCAAGCAGCCAGGGCTACAAGCGCACCACTATGCCCGGCTAAATGTTTGTGCTTTTAGTAGAAACAGGTTTCACTATGTTGGCCAGGATGGTCTCGAACTCCTGACCGCAGGTGATCTGCCCGCCTCAGCCCCCCCAAGTGCCAAGTGCTGGGATTACAGGCATGAACCACCATGCCCAGCCAACACTTCTTTTTAAATGCTGCATCCTTGGCATAGTATCTTGAGCAAAGTAATAGCTCATAAATATTTGCTGTTGGATGGCTGACACATTTTTCCTTCCTGGCTTCCTGAGGGGGTGAGGGTGGGGAAGGAATGAAAGGAGCAGCCTGAAGTTACGGTTTAATCTTTTTAATGTAAGAATTTGTCATGTTCGAATTACTCAATGGTTCTTTACACAAACCTATCAGCAAGTCGCACTGGCTCCACAACATGGAACAGCGACAAGGCAGCATTGCAGAATTTCTCCCTACGAGGAAAAACGTAGGATCAAATCCCCGTCCCACTCCAGAGCATCATTCCTGATCCTGTTAGACTTTATCTGCTGTCACGGTGGGCCAGGCCTCATACTCAAGATTTGACACGCGCTATCTCACTTGATCCTCAAATCAACCCAAGGAGGTAGAAACTGTTATTCTTATTTTGCAACTAATGCTAAGGGAGATAAAATAACTTGTCAAAGTTTTCATGGCTACCAGAAGTAGTAAAGCCAGGATTCAGATCCAAGTCTCCTGACCTCTAAAGCAAGGGCTCCAGGAAACACACACATAAAGAATGAGCAAATACCAAACACGGTCTTAGATGATGAGCTGTGGACGCAAATGATTATTTTACCAGACAGTCTGTGCTAAGCTCCACGGAAGAGAACAGGCAGAGTGGTGTGACCCCCACTGGCAGCAGGAGATTCTGCCAATAGTAATCAGGTAAAAAGTTCATCTCTACATTATCATGTTATGAAAGTCACTCGGAAATTTCAAATTGGAGACCTCCTCTATAATGACACGTTAGAGCTGGGCTGAGAGCAAACACTTTCAGAATTCCTCCTTCAAGAGGAAAGATCTTGGATGTAGATGTCAATGGATCACAGTCCAAAAGTTGGAGCTGGCCCTAGGAAGTCCCCTCCTGACTCTGCCCTCACGGTGTGATCATTAAATGCCTCGTGGACCATGATGGGTTCTTTTTCTCATCTCTTCCGCCTCCCCTCCTCTCCCCTTCCCTCCCCTCCTGTCCCCTCCCCTCCCATCCCTTCCCTTCCCCTCCCCTCCCGTCCTCTCTCCTCTGCTCTCCCCTTCTCTTTCTTTTTTAGATGGAATCTGGCTCTGTTGCCCAGGCTGGAGTGCAGTGGCATGATCTTGGCTCACTACAACCTCTGCCTCCCGAGTTCAAGCAATCCTCCTGCCTCAGCCTCCTGAGTAGCTGGGATTACAGGCACGCGCCACCATGCCTGGCTAATTTTTGTAGTTTTAGTAGAGATAAGGTTTCACCATGTTGGCCAGGATGGTCTTGAACTCCTGACCTCAGGTGATCCGCCTCCCTCGGCCTCCCAAAGTGCTGGGATTACAATGATGGTTTCTTTCATTTTAGAGATGAGGTTTTGCTATGGTGCCCAGGCTGGTCTCAAACTCCTTGGCTCAAGCGATCCACCTGCCTCAACCGCCTGAGTAGCTGAGACTGTAAGTGTGTGCCACTGCACGCTGCCTTTATAAATTTTCATCGCCAAAAAAAAAAAAGAACACAAATAAATTTTCATTGCAGCATAGAAAATATCCATCATGCAAAGATCCATCACACCACTTACCCACTTGCCATGTTTGAAGGAAAAGCAAATGACAGGCCCCACTTTGACAAATGATTATGAGGTATGTTATTACTCACAGTAAAACAGTAATTTTCTTCTTAAACAAAAAAATGGCTTCAACGTTATTACCAACTGTCATACACCATTTGTTGAAGTTGCTACACATTGTCCCAGTATATTTTGATATTTATTTCAGACATATTTACGTACAGCTACTATGGTTTACTTAATGTGGCCCACAACTCCGCATGGCTTTTGGGGTTGGAAATTCTACAGACTAGAGTCCACTTAAAGTACCAGGAATTTGGTACCTGGGGGAACACAAGAAAGACTACTGTTCAAGCAATGTTTTCTTTTTTTCGTTTTGTTTTTTTGTTTGTTTGTTTTTTTTTTTTTGAGACGGAGTCTTGCTCTGTCGCCCAGGCTGGAGTGCAGTGGCGTGATCTCGGCTCACTGCAACCTCCGCCTCCCGGGTTCACGCCATTCTCCTGCCTCAGCCTCTCCGAGTAGCTGGGACTACAGGCGCCCGCCACCACGCCCGGCTAATTTTTTGTATTTTTGGTAGAGACGGGGTTTCACCGTGGTCTCGATCTCCTGACCTCGTGATCCGCCCACCTCGGCCTCCCAAAGTGCTGGGATTACAAGCGTGAGCCACCGCGCCCGGCCCGCAATGTTTTCAATTTATTTGTGCAGAGAAATCTTTCTTGGAAATCTCCTAAGTTTCACATGCTTTTATTGAGGCTCTGTTTCAAAGTTTGGCTCATGAGTTCCAAACCTATGAGCTGAAACATTCTTCTACTGCAACATTTTCATGAAAATAGTGTGAGATTGAGAATCATGGCATCTGCCACGTGCTTCGACAGCACACATTCCTTAATTCTTTCATGCACCGACTCCTAAGTGTGTACTCTGTGCTGGGCACAGTGCACGTCCCTGAGAATACAAAGACACATTTCCTGCCTTAGAGAAAGTTCCAGTCTAAAGCATGATCCCTATGAGGCTGATCCCACCCCAGACATTTCGGGGGCCAGGCTGAGGAGTGGCTAAACCTGATGCTTAGCATCCTATCATCCAAGAGGAAAGCAAACAAGCCCAGCCTAGGGGTCTGGAGTCATCCAGTCCCTTTTCCATCAGCCGGGTGGCTCTCAGACAGCTACAGCCATTAGGAAGGACTCACGGATACTTTGTAAAATATCACCTTGTGTCAGGGCCTCCATCAAAAAGAAAACAGAAAATTATGTTGAATTTGAAAGCTTAACTCTGCAATGCAATTTCCATCATAATACCTTATTTAGCCGGGCAAGGTGCCTCATGCCTGTAATCCCAGCACTTTGGGAGGCTGAGGAGGGCAGATCACCTGAGGTCAGGAGTTCAAGACCAGCCTGACCAACATGGTGAAACTCTCCCTCTGCTAAAAATACAAAAATTAGCCAGGCATGGTGGTGCATGCCTGTAATCCCAGCTACCCAGGAGGCTGAGGCAGGAGAATCGCATGAACCTGGGAGGTGGAGGTTGCAGTGAGCCGAGATTGTACCATTGCACTCCAGCTTGGGCAACAAGAGTGAAACTCTGTCTCAAAATAATAATAATAAGAATACCTTCTTTATGTTCTCTTACTTCATGCAGCTTTGTTTTCTGATTACCCCAAAAATGTACAGCCATTATTTAAATGAAAGGGACAAATATGGCTGTTGATTCAATGATTGTGGGAAGGCAGTCACAAGGAAATGAGATGCTAGGGACCAACATGAGGAGCAGAGAATTCCAGGGAATAACAGGACAAGAAAACAGCCTTCCTTTAGCTTCTCTGCACATGTCCTGCTAAGGAAACTCCAGAGTGTTTGGATAAGGTTCCATATAAGAGCTAATCAAAATAAATACATGGACCCTATTATGTGAAACCTGTCCTCAGATGCATAGTCCATCATTAATTAACGTAGCTGTTTTTATAATTTATAGTGAGGCTACACAGCACAAGCTCAGTGAGACTATGAGCTCTGGAATCACAATGAAAGAGTGGGAATCCTGCTTCCATTACTCTCTAGCTGTTTGATTCTGGACAACTATTAGCATTCTGGTGGCCACAGCTTCCTCATGTGTAAAGGGGATAGTAGCTACCTCATGGGGTTGTTGTAAAGAGGTATTGGTCTTGCACAGAGGCTCATGCTGTAATCCCAGCACTTGGGAGGCCAAGGTTGGTGGATTGCTTTAGCCCAGGAGTTCAAGACCAGCCTGGGCAACATAGTGGGACCCAGTCTGTATACAAAAATTAATTAATTAATTAATTAATTAATTAATTTTTAATTTGAAATGGAGTCTCACTCTGTCACCCAGGCTGGAGTGCAGTGGCATGATCTCGGCTCAGTGCAACCTCCGCCTACCAGGTTCAAGTGCTTCTCCTGCCTCGGCCTCCCAAGTAGCTGGGATTACAGGTGTGTGCCACCACACCCGGCTAATTTTTTATACTTTTGGTAGAGATGGGGTTTTACTGTGTTCGCCAGGCTGGTCTCGAACTCCTGACCTCAAGTGATTCGCCCACCTCAGCCTCCCAAAGTGCTAGGATTACAGGTGTGAGCCGCCATGCCCAGATGTATAAAAATTAAAAAAATAATTATCCAGGCATGGTGGCACATGCCTGTAGTCACAGGTACTCGGGAGGCTGAGGTGGGAGGATCACCGGAGCCCAGGGAGGTTAAGGCTGCAGTAAGCTGTGATCACACCACTGCACTCCAGGCTGGGTGACAGATGGGTGACAGAGCGAGACCCTGTCTCAAAAAAAACCAAAAAAAAACAAAACAGAGTTACTAAGATAACACACGTAAGGCATTTACTAGATTCCCCAGGCCTATAACAAGTACATCTTTTAAAAATGTTAACATCATTAATGTTTGAGTATCAAATTTTTCAGATTTTCCAAAATTATAAGTAGGCTTTATATGTAATTTACTGTATATATAAAACTCTGAGAATTCACGAGGGTTTTGAAGGAGGTGATTTTTCAATTTTAAAATAAACTGGCCTGTATGGGCTTTCAAAAATTGCACTGCATATTAAAAATAAATAAAGTCCTTAAAATGGCCTATTAAAAAAATTGCACTGTATCATGCTGTGTCCTGGAATTCCTGAATTTCTCTGTGGAAATTGGAACCATTTATAAAAATTAAATGCAACTGTGCCCTAAATACCAATATATCTCCCACACATAGGTGTTTATACTTTCTCAGCCGTCTAGTTAGTCTCTTTGTGAAAAGCTTTCTTAATTACATGAAATTAGCCACTTACCATGTGAAGAATGCACCAGAAAAAAAGCAGTCAGGATTTCCATTTCACAGGAAATTTTCTGAAAGGCCTGAGATCAGAACCAGGAAATAAGTGCAATAAAGAAAGCCAAGACATACTGAGAGGTGACAGCGTGCTGGCAGCCCTCACAGCCCTGCTTGCTCTGGGCGCCTCCTCTGCTTGGGCTCCCACTTTGGCGGCACTTGAGGAGCCCTTCAGCCCGCTGCTGCACGGTGGGAGCCCCTTTCTGGGCTGGCCAAGGTCGGAGCCGGCTCCCTTAGCTTGCAGGGAGGTGTGGAGACAGAGGCACGAGCGGGAACCAGGGCTGCGTGCTGCGCTTGTGGGCCTGCTGGAGTTCCAGGTAGGCATGGGCTTGGAGGGCCCCGCACTCGGAGCGGCCAGCCGGTCCCCGGCAGTGAGGGACTTAGCACCTGGGCCAGCAGCTGCTGTGCTTTTCTCACCGGGCCTTAGCTGCCTCCCCGCGGGGCAGGGCACGGGACCTGCAGCCTGCCATGCCTGAGCCTCCCCCCAGCCCCACTGTGGGCTCCTGTGGGGCCCAAGCCTCCCGGACAAGCACAGCCCCCTACTCGACTGCGCCCAGTCCAATCGACCACCCAAGGGCTGAGGAGTGCCGGTGCATGGTGCGGGACTGGCAGGCAGCTCCACCTGCAACCCCAGTGCGGGATCCACTGGGTGAAGCCAGCTGGAGTTCTGAGTCTGGTGGGGACTTGGAGAACCTTTATGTCTAGCTAGGGGATTGTAAATACACCAGTTGGCACTCTGTGTCTAGCTCAAGGTTTGTAAACACATCAATCAGCACCCTGTGTCTAGCTCAGGGTTTGTGAATGCACCAGTCCACACTCTGTACCTAGCTACTCTGGCGGGGACTTGGAGAACCTTTGTGTTTAGCTCAGGGATTGTAAATGCACCAATCAGCGCCCTGTCAAAACAGACCACTCGGCTCTCTGTAAAATGGACCAATCAGCAGGATGTGGGTGGGGCCAGATAAGAGAATAAAAGCAGGCTGCTGGAGCCAGCAGTGGCAAGCCGCTGGGGTCCCCTTCCACATCGTGGAAGCTTTGTTCTTTCGCTCTTTGCGATAAATCTTGCTGCTGCTCACTCTTTGGGTCCACACTGCCTTTATGAGCTGTAACACTCACTGCGAAAGTCTGCAGCTTCACTCCTGATGCCAGTGAGACCACGAACCCACCGGGAGGAAGGAACAACTCCAGACGCGCCACCTTAAGAGCTGTAACACTCACTGCGAAGGTCCACAGCTTCACTCCTGAGCCAGCAAGACCAAGAACCCCACCAGAAGGAAGAAACTCCAAACACATCCGAGTATCAGAAGGAACAAACTCCAGACACACCACCTTTAAGAACTGTAACATTCACCATGAGGGTCCACGGCTTCATTCTTGAGGTCAGTGAGACCAAGAACCCACCAATTCCAGACACAATACCATGAGGAGGCTCTTGTGTTGCTCCTAGTCTCTCCACAGCCAGAGAGGCTGCATGCTGCAGTGCGTTCTAGCACTGGTATTTCCTCCTCACAGACACAACAGTTTGTCTTATGAAGTAATTATTAGTTCACATTTCTGCCGACCATCTGTAAAAAATGTTTCAAGCTGCCCCTTTGGACAGGAGACATTCCCTCCTTCTAGTGTCACACGTGTGGTTTAGCTCACTGTTAAACTTGCCCTCCAAATTCTTTGGGTGGTACTCTACGCAAATAATGAAATAAAAAACAGTTTTGCTGTGTGTTATTCTAACTTAGTGATGACCACATGGAAGGTTCTAGTGATGGAGAAATGCATGTAGAAGACCAGACGGATCCTTTTAGACATAAGGAAGAGAAACAGCCGGGTGTGGTGGCTCATGCCTGTAATCCCAGCTACTGGGGAGGCTGAGGCAGGAGAATCGCTTGAACCTGGGAGGTGGAGGTTGCAGTGAGCTGAGATTGCGCCACTGCACTCCAGACTGGGTGACAGAGAGAGACTTTGTTTAAAAAAAAAACAAGAAAACAAGCATTCCCCCCTGTCATTATTGTACAAAATAAGTTTAAGAACATTATTTTCAGAGCGTTCTTGTCAAAATCAGCGCAAAGACAATCCATCAGTTGGTCAAACCAACGAAACCTGATCCAATGTTTGGGGCTGAGAGGCTGGTATCAGGCAGGTCTATGATTAATTTTACTTTGCAACACATAGTCTCTGCCCCTAAAAGGCAATAAACAATGATATGATATACCTGTTCAATGTTCAGCTGGTTGTGCCAAGGACCTTCCTCAGGTCATTGGACTGTTCTAATTTCTGCTTTCCTCATCTGCAAAATGAAGGGTTGGACTCAATGATCTGTAAGTAGCTTCTCAGCTTAAAAAAAATCATGCAACTTGGCTGGGCGCGGTGGCTCATGCCTGTAATCCCAGCACTTTGGGAGGCCGAGGTGGGTGGATCACCTTAGGTCAGGAGACCAGCCTGGCAAACATGGTGAAAACCTGTCTATACAAAAATTAGCTGGGCATGGTGGCAGGCACCTGTAATCCCAGCTACTCAGGAGGCTGAGGCAGGGGAATCACTTGAACCCAGGAGGTGGAGGTTGCAGTGAGCCGAGATCACACCATTGCACTCCAGCCTGGGCAACGAGAGCGAAACTCCTTCTTAAAAAAAAAAAAAAAAAAAAAGCCGGGCGCGGTGGCTCACGCTTGTAATCCCAGCACTTTGGGAGGCCGAGGCGGGCGGATCACGAGGTTAGGAGATCGAGACCACGGTGAAACCCCGTCTCTACTAAAAAATACAAAAAATTAGCCGGGCGTGGTGGCGGGCGCCTGTAGTCCCAGCTACTGGGAGAGGCTGAGGCAGGAGAATGGCGTGAACCCGGGAGGCAGAGCTTGCAGTGAGCAAAAAAAAAAAAAAAAAAAATCATGCAACTCGTACCACCTAACTTTGTTGGCACAGATATGTTAAGCAGGTACCTGCAGTGCTGGCCAGTACTTTTATTCTTTCTTGTCTGTGCCACCCTCCCAAATATTACACAAACATTGTCCACCAGTTTAGAGGCAGAAGGAAAGAAGAAATAAGAGTAGCAAAACAGAAACATGTCTTAGGTAAATTATGTCTTTAAACTCTAGTTTTAATTATTTTTTCTTATCTTCTTCCTTCTGTTGAATAATGTTCTTTCTTCTGTTACATAGTGATTGAGTCCATCATCTTTAAGGCATTTGTTTATTTATTTATTTTTATGTATTTATTTGAGATGGACTTCTCACTCTGTCACCCGGGGGGAGTGCACTGGTGTGATCTCAGCTCACTGCAACCTCTGTCTTCTGGGTTCAAGTGATTCTCTTGCCTCAGCCTCCCAAGTACTGGGACTACAGGTGCACACCACCATGCCCGTCTAATTTTTGTATTTTTGGTAGAGACGGGGTTTCACCATGTTGGCCAGGCTGGTCTCGAACTACTGACCTCAGGTGATCTGCCTGCCTCAGCCTCCCAAAGTGCTGGGATTACAGGCGTGAGCCACCACACTCGGCCATTTGTTTATTAATTCATTTATTCAACACTTAGGAGTGTGCAGTATATTTTGGGAAAGGGCTGAGTGTTGAGACTGTGGAAATGTGCAAACGCCCTGACCACATGTGGTTTTCCCTCTACTAAAATCTACATTTTACCCGAAATAGTTCATTCACAGCATTTTCTAGGCTCCTCCTCCTGAAAGGATGATGTAGAAAACATTTTAAAAACAGAAAAGCCAAAAAAAAAGCCGTATCTGATTGCTCAATCTCAAACCTAAATTTTTGAAAGGCAAATTTTACCCAAAGAATATTTCAGGCTATGCTCAGTGGCTCACACTTGTAATGCCAACACTTTGGGAAGACTAGGCAGAAGGACCACTTGAGCCCAAGAGTTTGAGACCAGCCTAGGCAACATAGCGAGACCTTGTTTCTACAATTTTTTTTTTTTTTTTGAGATGGAGTCTCACTCTCTCATCTAGGCTGGAGTGCAGTGGCGTGATCTCAGCTCACTGCAACCTCCGCCTCCTGGGCTCAAGCGATTCTCCTGCCTCAGCCTCCCCAGTAGCTAGACTTACAGGCACGCACTACCATGACCAGCTAATTTTTCTACTCTTTTTAGTAGAGACGGGGTTTCACCATGTTGGCCAGCCTGGTTTCAAACTCCTGACCTCAAGTGATCAGGCTGCCTTGGCCTCCCAAAGTGCTGGGATTACAGGCATGAGCCACTGCACCCAGCCTTCGTTTCTACAAAATATTTTTTTAAATAAAAAATAAAATTTTTAAAAAGAACATTTCAAACTAATTTTTCCCCTAATCATACTGGAGGGTTTTTAATAACAACATTAATGAAAGGGTTATTATATTTTCAAAAATTCTTCTAATTCCATTGATATGGCTTAAATATTTTAAAGTGATTACCTGGATGTGTCAGCTTCCACCTATATCTTGGATTTTAGCATTTGGATTTGTCTTCGGGATCAAATTTATATTCAGGAAAGAGCTCTAACATAAGGTTGCTTTGCCAAACAATTGTTCATCTCACATGATTTGAGTGGATTTTTAGTTAAGAGTTGAAGATGAATCTCCATAAAAATGATGCAGACATCTTTTCCCCAAAGAAGAGCTCATCAGACTCTACGCTTGTTTTATATGGCGAGACCTTTAGTTAGTACTGGAAGGCCTCCCTTCGCTACACTTAGGTGTGAGACAGGCTTTCTATGCTGTCTCCCTTATGTCTTTTTTTTTTTTTTTTTTTTTTTTTTGACAGAGTCTCACTCTGTCAGCCAGGCTGGAGTGCAGTGGCACGATCTCGGCTCACTGCAAACTCTGCCTCTTGGGTTCAAGTGATTCTCCTGCCTCAGCCTCCCAATTAGCTGGGATAACAGGCATCCGCCACCGTGCCCAGCTAATTTTTGTATTTTTAGTAGAGAAGGGGTTTCACCATATTGGCCAGGCTGGTCTCGAACTCCTGACCTCAAGTGATCCGCCTGCCTCGGCCTCCCAAAGTGCTGGGATTACAGGTGTGAGCCACCGTGCCCAGCCAGAATGGTTGTTAAAAATGCATAATTCTGGCTGGGTGTGGTGGTGGGCGTGTGTAATCCCAGCTACTTAGGATGCTGAGGCATAAAAATCGCTTAAACCTGGGAGGCAGAGGTTGCAGTGAGCCCAGATTGCGCCACTGCACTCTAGCCTGGGCGACAGAGCAAGACTTTGTCTCAAACAAGCAGAAGATGCATATTTCTGGCCCCACCTCCTGAGATTCTAATTCTGTGGATCTGAAGCAAGGGTAAAGAATCTGAATTTTGACAAACACATCCAGGTGATTTGGATGCGAAACCGAACACTGAGAAACAGCGTCTTAAAGCGTTTCTCCTCCACCCAGACTCACCTCCCAGGAACAGGATGGAAAGCACCACTGACGGATAGATGGAGCTGCTGAAATGAAGTCTGACACGTGTGAGTATCATGTGTGTATCATGCTTTGAAGAACACTTCTGCATCGTCGCTATTAGAATAACATATACATGACTATAAATAATGGCATGCAGGTGACAAGTGCTATATTCAAATCATTTATTTTTCTTAATTATTTTTTTTTTTTTTTTTTTGAGACAGAGTTTCACTCTTGTCGCCCAGGCTGGAGTGCAGTGGCACGATCTCAGCTCACCGCAACCTCCACCTCTCGGGTTCAAGCGATTCTCCTGCCTCAGCCTCCCAAGTAACTGGGATTACAGGCATGCACCACCATGCCCGGCTAATTTTGCATTTTTAGTAGAGACAGGGTTTCTCCATGTTGGTAAGGCTGGTCTTGAACTCCTGACCTCAGGTGATCCGCCCGCCTCGGCCTCCCAAAGTGCTGGGATTACAGGCTTGAGCCACCGCGCCCGGCCTTTCTTAACTATTTCATGCTTTGTTAAAGTCCAGTTCACTTCTTAAGACCAAGCTAAATGCCACACTCTTAACATGATGCTAGAGGCTGGGCATGGTGGCTCACACCTGTAATCCCAGCACTTTGGTAGGCTGAGGCAGGTGGATCACTTGAGGTCAAGAGTTGGAGAACAACATGTCAAAACCTCATTTCTACTAAAAATCAAAAATTAGCGGGGTGTAGTGGTGTGCACCTGTAATCCCAGCTACTCAGAAGGCTGAGGCGGGCGAATCGCTTGAACCCCGGCAGCAGAGATTGCAGTGAGCAGAGATTGGGCCACTGCACTCCAGCCTGGGTGACAGAGTGAGACTTATCTCTAAATAAATAAATAAACAAATAAAATAAAGGCCGGGCATGGTGGCTCACACCTGTAATCCCAGCACTTTGGGAGGCTGAGGCAGGTGGATCACGAGGTCAGGAGATCGAGATCATACTGGCTAACATGGTGAAACTCTCTCTCTACTAAAAATACAAAAAATTATCTGGGCATGGTGGCATGTGCCTATAGTCCCAGCTACTTGGGAGGCTGAGGCAGGGGAATCACTTGAACCCAGGAGGCGGAGGTTGCAGTTGATCTAGTTTTGCTCACAACTGTATCCCTAGCACCCACGCTTGGTTTGCACATAATCGGTCTAGGATAAATATATTTATAAATGAATTCAATACAAAGAAATATGAAATAGTGTGAACATTTGGATAATGCTTCTGTGGAGGTAAATGTCAAATTCTTGGCATTATAACATTGATCAATCCTTTATTGGAAAAGTGATCACTTGTATGTTTAAGAATGAGTCAATTACAAGTCTACACAGAAATGGAAGGCAAGAAGTCCAATGCTTTAGAGGAAATTTGGCCTTTCTGCCTAGGATCAGTCTATACTTCTGAATTCCCAATTTTCCATTACTTGAAACCACAAGTTTCTGCAAGGCTCTGTGTATTTTAATTAAACTCCAATGACAAGCACAGGCTTTCCAAACTTCTTACTGGTTTACACCATTATGCTTCAATGCAGGGTTTAAAGAAAACAAGGAGGAGGGAATAATATTAACCAACTCATTAGAAGTTCACATTATACTTATGCAAAACAGAACCACAGAAGAGCAAGGTTGAGAGTTATCCTGAGTTCATTCAATGGCACCTAGCAATGATCATGTCACTGCCCTTCAGGATTGGTGTTTTGTTCCTTTATTTCCCTGTTTTGTATTCACAAAGTAAAGCTCTATGTAACTCAGCCTATGAAAATGCTTAGCTTGGCAACCAACAGGGGTATTCCCCACACAGGCCTTAGCAAAAGTCCAGGAGAAACAAGAAGCCCAGCACTTGCACCACCTTTGCCATTGCCCTCTGTGGTGATCCCAACAGCCCCTGCCGATGGCCACAGTGGGAGGTGCGGGCTGGAAGAGAAGGTTGTGCTGAGCTAAGCCTTGCTTAGAGAAGCCACTAGAAAACCAGACAGGATTTTCTGGAAGACGGACTTTTCTTCCCTTCCTTTCTCCTCTTTCTTTCTTTCCTTTCTTCCTTTCTCTTTCTTTCTTTTGTTTTGTGTGGTTTTTTGTTTGTTTGTTTTGTTTTGTTTTGTTTTTTTGAGTTAGAGTCTTGCTGTGTCACCCAGGCAGGAATGCAATGGCTTCATCTCGGCTCACTGCAACCTCTGCCTCCCAGGTTCAAGCGATTCTCCTGCCTCGGCCTTCCGAGTAACTGGAATTACAGGCGTGCGCCACCACGCCTGGCTAAGTTTTGTATTCTTAGTAGAGACGGGGGTTTCACCATGTTGGCCAGGCTGGTCTCGAACTCCTGACCTCGTGATCCGCCCGCCTCGGCGTCCCAAAGTGCTGGGATTACAGGCGTGAGCTACTGCACCCGGCCTTCTTTCTTCCTCCCTCTCTCCTTCTACCCTGCCCTCCCTCCTTTCTTCCTTTTCTTTCCTTCTTTCTTCCTTTTTCTGTGGGCCTCTTGAAAGAATCACAGGATCGACAATCTCAAAGAAATATTTAGCTAGCAAAGCTTTCTGTGGATAGCTTTGGTCTTCTCTCAAGTCCGTCACTGTCTCAAACTTGGCCCTTTGCAATCAATGTAAGAGATGCAGGTAAGTTATTTTTAAAAGCATAAAGAAATAAAGAGAAACTTCAATAATGAACCCTCGCTAAGATAGCTGCACTCAACCGTTAATCTGAAAAGCATCACCCGACCCGATGGGAACCTGCAGAGAGTGTGACCTGCCACCCACAGTATCAAGTATTAGCCTCAGCCACCAAGATAGTCTTGGTTCAGGACATTGAGCCATCATTATACTTGAAATATATGCTATGGAATGACTTTTGGACTCTGAACACAATTATAACATTCACCAAGTCTGCCAAGTTTACCACAAGAAAAACATGTAGTTTAAATATTAAACAACTCAGGCCAGGCACAGTGGCTCATGCCTATAATCCCAGCACTTTGGGAGGCCAAGGCAGGCGGATCACCTGAGGTCAGGAGTTCAAGACCAGCCTGACAAACATGGTGAAACCCCATCTCTACTAAAAATACAAAACTTAGCCCGGCATGGTGGCTAATACCTGTAATCCCAGCTACTCAGGAGGCTGAGGCAGGAGAATCACTTGAACCTGGGAGGCAGAGGTTGCAGTGAGCCGAGATGGTGCCATTGCACTCCAGCCTGGGCGAAAACAATGAAACTCTGCCTCAAAAAAAAAAAAAAAAAAAAGAAAGAAAAAATTAAACAACTCAATTTCTTGGACAATCCCCCCCAAAGTATACCAAGAAATTCACTTGCAATCTGCAACCATTTATTTCACAAACAAGAGTGTGTTTCTGTTAAGGGGTCTCAAAGGTTATTCACTCCAGTAATAATATGGTCCCGTGGAAGCACCTTGAAGAACTGGATGGCTGCATTCCAGCCACAGAGCCATAAAGTTTAAAGTCCAGGAAGTGAGTTGATAACTCCATTTTAGTGTGCTGTTTTCAAATTCCCAGGTCAGCATTTGCTGGTGAGTTTCAACGGAGAATTCAAGAAGATTTGGAAGAAGCTCCAGGCTTGCTGCCTCTTGACTGTTTCAGAGTCATTCTGCTCCTGAGTGTCCAACATCTCCAATTATCCTCAGTGTCCCCATGCTGCCATCTGTGAATAAGCGCATTGATTTGTGGTAGGTAAATGCCAAGCACTCAATCCAGGAAATTGTCATCTGAATGATTTACACACATGCCCTGAGCCCCATCGGGCACTAAAGAGATGGATGCTTTGCGAGTAAATCTTGCATGCATTAACATTAATTTAAAATAATCCGAGTTGGCAGTCAAAAGCATACTTTTCAATAAGCAGCCAACTTTTCTTCTATTAAATCTTTAGGAGAATATATTACCAAGTTCTGGGAAATAGTATTTGCAAGAAGCTGAGCTTGAGTAGGTTTAAGACTTTAGCAGTGTTAAGCTGTCTGCCACAAACGTGTGACGTCCACGTGTATATGTGTGATCAGCACATCAGACTGTGTCAGAGCTTCTGTGGCCCCCACAGCTGTCTCTGTCCAAACACAACCACCAAGAGGGCTCAGGCCGCTCTGATGATGGTGCCGTCCTGCGAGGGGGACTGAGGAGCACTGCAGGGACAGAGGACAGGTTCAAAGTCTATGCAGAAGGAACCTAGACTGTGTGATCTTAGAGATCGGAATCCAGTGAGGCGATTAGATGGCGTGAGTGAGAGTGTCAAGTAACAGCGGGTGGTCAGGTGCCAAAAGATTGGACAGAGCTGTGAGGAAGGAAAGGGCAACATGATGGCGTGAAGAGGGAAGGTGGGACGGAGGTGACCTAGGCTCACCCTGAGCCAGGCAGAGGCCCAGGACCTGGAGAGGACAGGCGGGGCGTTTGAAGGGAGCAAAGGCTGGAACAGAAGTCATGATGGAATGTGGAGCTCCCTGAAGGTCAGCTGGGACTGCCTGTTCTCTACTGGAAAGCCCGGAGGCCAGAGGTCTCAGAAGAAGGGAGGAGAAGCCGCTAATGTTTTATAGGGATGAGCACGAGGCTGGGCTCTGCAGGAAGGAGGAGCGCCAGCCTGGCAGCGGACAAAGCCTTCAGGATGCTGCTGACCTCTGGGTCCCTGGGCTTACTGATGGGTGGGTCCTCCCAGCTCTGCTCAAGGTCACCCATGGGGATATGAGAAGAAGATATCAGAATTTTGATTTGGGCCAGGTGTGGTGGCTCATGCCTCTAATCCCAGCACTTTGGGAGGCCGAGGTGGGCAGATCACTTGAGGTCAGGAGTTCGAGACCAGCCTGGCCAACATTGTAAAACCCTGTCTCTACTAAAAATAGAAAAATTAGCTAGGTGTGGTGGCATGAGCCTGTAGCCCCAGCTACTCGGGAGGCTGAGGCAGAAGAATCACTTGAGCCTTGGAGGCGGAGGTTGCAGTGAGCTGAGATTGCACCACTGTACTCTAGCCTTGGTGACAGAGAGAGGCTCCGTCTCAAAAAAAAAAAAAGAATTTTGATTTGTTTTTACTTTTAAAAATCTCAACTTTTTGAGTTTCTATTTTATATATTTATTAGGTGGATGTAAAAGTGATTGCCATTTTTGCCATTACTTTCAATGGTAAAAACTGCAATTACTCTTGGAGCACCCTAATAAATGGGACACATTAGCTTAACAGAAAGAGTATGTGAGGCTGGGTATGGTGGCTCACGCCTGTAATCCCAGCACTTTTGGGGGCCGAGGTGGGCAGATCACTTGAGGTCAGGAGTTCGAGACCAGCCTGGCCAACATGGTGAAACCCTGTCTCTACTAAAAATACAAACAAACAAACAAATTAGCTGGGCGTGGTGGTGTGTGCTTGTAGTCCCAGCTACTCAGGAAGCTGAGACTGGAGAATTTCTTGAACCCAGGAGGCGGAGGTTGCAGTGAGCTGAGATCATGCCATCAAACTCCAGCCTAGGCGATAGAACTAGATTCCGTCTCAAAAAAAAAAAAAAAAGAGTATATAATATGTAAACAATCAAAAATTGGGAGAGTGGAATATCTCTCAAATAAACTTTAAAAACTGGGGGAGCACATGCAAACATATTTAGTTAATGTGCAGACAGAAGAGTCTGGGGGAAAATACTCTGCTTGTAGGGGCCTGAACTAACAATGCTGGCCGGTGAAGGGGTGAGAGCTACGAGAAGAAAAAGAAACTCCGTGAGCCCGGGGGTGCAGGAAATGGAAGGAAGCGTGGTATGAACCCCATCTCTCGGGCGTTTCATCTGGGAAATCAGATGAGGATGGCAGGAGTCGATCCCACAAGATGGGTCGGAGACCCCAGGACCAATGACCCCTGTGGAGGGCCCTCCAAACCAGAAGGGAAAGCGCCAGAGAGGTGAAAGAAAAATGGGAAATTCAGTGTCTCAGAGGTCGAGGGAAGAGAGACCTTCAAGGGGACAGGGTGGGCAGCAGGACAAAGGAGCTCAGAGGGAATGATCCCGAGAAACGCCTCTTGGAATTCCACGAGAAAGTCACTGAAGACTTCATAAACGGCTTCAGCAGAGGGAAGAGTGTGGAGGCTGGACCGCAGGGGGTTAAGAAGGGAACGAGTGGAGAGGAAATGAAGGTGCAAGGTTGTGTTTAGTTTTCAGCTATTAAAATGTCAGTGTCAAAGTCAGAACTGTAGGTGTGGGAGGGTGTAATGTGAAGCTTTTTCTTTCATCTGGGACCCCAGAGGAATTCCCCATTACTATTTTAACAGTGGTAAGTGGTAGCTGTGGCTAGGGCAGTGGGACACAGTGTGGGAAATGGTGAGGCCATAAAGTGCCCCGTCCTGTTCCAGAACCCTCCAGACGGCTCAGGTTTGCTCTGTGAGTTTGTGTAGTAGAGAATATACTAGAGCTCGTGCCAGGCATGGTGGCTCATGCTCGTAATCCCAGCATTTTGGGAGGCTGAGGCAGGTGGATCACAATGTCAGGGGTTAAAGATCAGCCTGGCCAACATGATGAAACCCCATCTGTACCAAAAGTATAAAAAATTAGCCGGGTGTGGTGGCATGCACCTGTAATCCTACCCACTCAGGAGGCTGAGGCAGAAGAATTGCTTGAACCTGGGAGGCGGAGGTTGCAGTGAGCCAAGATCGTGCCACTGCCCTCCAGCCTGGGCGACAGAGTGAGACTTAATCTAATAATAATAATAAGAAGAAGAAGAAGAAGAAGAAGAAGAGTTCTAATTTTATAAAGGCAGAAGGGATACTTAATTCTCAAATCCATAGGTGATTAGAAGTCTGAAAACTTTCCCAAATATCATATCCTATTTGATATTTTAATGTCAGAAGATCTGAACAGAAATAAGTGGTAGGAAGAAGTGTTAATTATTTGACATCAGTATCAGACTCTCATTCACAAGCAGTTGGACATCTGGTCCCTCTCAGGTGAGATGTCTGCAGAAGTGACCGAGGTTTTTGACTCTTCTGATGGGTCTCTGGAAACCTGGGAGACATCACTCCAGTATTTTGGCTTTACCCAGGTACGAAATTGTTTACTATCCATTTGACAGTGTGAAGATAGGTTCAAAGCCACATGTGAGAACTAATTAATGCTTATAAAATTATTTGAGAGCCACAGATGAAAGGAGTGATTTAAGTGCAGAATATTATCATCTGCTAACGATGGAGTGCATTGAACTAACCAGATTCTCCCAGAGAATAACCTATATCCTACAAATAAAATCAGGAATTTGTTTGTTTGGTTGGGTGTTTTTTTGTTGTTGTTTCTTTTTTTTTTTTTTTTTTTTTTTCAGATAGGGTCTCGCTCTGTCACCTAGGCTGGAATGCAGTGGCACGATCATGGCTCACTGTAGTCTCTGCCTCTTGGGTTTACAAGATGCTCCTGCCTCAGCTTTCCAAGCAGCTGGGACTACAGGTACGTGCCACCATGCTTGGCTAATTTTTGTATTTTTTGTAGAGACAAGTTCCCACTATGATGCCCAGGCTGGTCTCAAACTCCTAAGCTCAAGCGACCTGCCCATCTCAGCCTTCTAAAGTGCTGGGATTACACATGCGAGCCACTGTGCTCAGCCAGAAGTCAGTAATTTTGGAAGCTGCATTACACATTTTAGGTGAAAAGCAATAATTACTGACAACTGGCTGGGCGCGGCGGCTCACGCTTGTAATCCCAGCACTTTGGGAGGCCGAGGCGGGCGGATCACGAGGTCAGGAGATCGAGACCACGGTGAAACCCCGTCTCTACTAAAAATATAAAAAAAATTAGCCGGGCGTGGTGGCGGGCGCCTGTAGTCCCAGCTACTCGGAGAGGCTGAGGCAGGAGAATGGCGTGAACCCGGGAGGCGGAGCTTGCAGTGAGCCGAGATCGCGCCACTGCACTCCAGCCTGGGTGACAGAGCGAGACTCCGTCTCAAAAAAAAAAAAAAAATAATTACTGATAATTATTCAGTAGCTGTTCTTTCCATTTCTAGAACTATCATAATAGTTCACATCCTTGGACACCCATGGGCCTCCTAGACTCACAGACTCTCAGGGCTGGAAGGTTCTGGTGCTTTGCTCCTTCAACTCCCTTCATGAGTCTTCCTCCGCGGCTGCCCAGGCAGATGTGATACCTCCAGCAGGGGTCTCATTACCACCCATTCCCCTTTTCCTCTGTCTAAATCAGCTTTAAAAGTCTCATTTACCCTCTTCTGCATCTCTGCAAGCGGAGGCACATTTTAGGCTACTGCGCCCTAAATCTCCTCTCATATCCATCCCTGGTCATTCACGCCTCTTTTGCTAGATTTTTTGCACATCCTTTAAAAATCTTATTCCACTGCAAGGCTCCAGATTTTCTGCAATAATAACTTAAACATTTTTTTTGCCACTGAGTGCTAGCCTGACGAGGTCCTTTTTTGATCAATGGAATCTGATGCTATAATATCATTATCGACTCAGGCAAATCATGAACTGCTAGTACCAGTGAGTGCAACTGGTAAGAATAAAGTAATGATCGGGCGGAGTGTTGTGGCTCAGGCCTGTAATCCCAGTACTTTGGGAGGCCGAGGCCGGTGGATCACCTGAGGTCAGGAGTTCGAGATCAGGCTGGCCAACATGGCGAAACCCCATCTCTGCTAAAAATATAAAAATTAGCCAGGCATGGTAGCAAGAGCCTATAGTCCCAGCTACTCGGGAGGCTGGGGCAGGAGGATCACTTGTACCTGGGAGGGGGAGGTTGCAGTGAGTCAAGACTGCAACACTGCCTGGGTGACAGAGTGAGACTCTGTATCAAAAAAAAAAAAAAAAAAGGAATGATGGGGCCCACGGCTGGCTGCTTGTCCAGGCCTTGGCTCTCTCCTGCCAGATGGTCCTACAGACTTGCCTGTGCCTTGGGTTATGAGGAAAGGAGCATAGTGTGGTTGGCTCAGCATAATCACAACATGGACCCCTGGAAAAACAGGAGCATCCACAAGAGGGATACCTGAGGCTGGAGCTCTGCCAGGGAGAAAAGGTGATGACAAAGAAAGATAGGAGAGCTGGGTGTGGTGACCCATGCCTGTAATCCCAATACTTTGGGAGGCTGAGGCAGGAGGATCACTTCAGCCCAGGAGTTCAAGACCAGCCTGGGCAACATAGCAAGACCCCATCTCTAAAATAAAAAATAAAAAATTAGCCAGGCATGGTGGCTCATGCCTGTAGTCTCAGCCACTTGGGAGGCTGAGGCTGCAGTGAGCTGAGATCTTGTGACTGCACTCCAGCTTGGGTGATAGAGTGAGACCCCGTCTCAACAACAACAAAAGAAGAAAGGGGCCATAAGAAATAGGGCTTCATGGAAATACGTCTTGCCAAAGGGAGAAGAGGGAAAGTAAAGTGCAAAGACAAAGGAGAGAGGCCAGGCACGGCAGCTCACGTGTGTAATTCCAGCACTTTGGGAGGCCAATGTGGGTGGATCACCTGAGGTCGGGAGTTTGAAACCAGCCTGACTAACATGGAGAAACCCCGTCTCCACTAAAAATACAAAATTAGCCGGGCATGGTGGCGCATGTCTGTAATCCCAGCTACCCGGGAGGCTCAGGCAGGAGAATCACTTGAACCTGGGAGGCGGAGGTTGCAGTGAGCCCAGATCACACCATTGCACTCCAGCCTGGGCAACAAGAGCGAAACTCCATTTAAAAACAAAACATTAAAAAAACGAAGGAGAGAATGCCGTTTGGGAATTACTCAAGGCAGCTCTTTCCCTCTTTTTTTTTTTTTTTTTTGAGACCGGTTCTTGCTCTGTCACCCACCCAGGCTGGAGTGCAGTGGTGTAACCATGGCTTACTGCTGCCTCAACCTCCCCAGGCTCAACTGATCCTCCCATCTCAACCTCCCACGTAGCTAGGACTACAGGCATGCACTGCCACTCCCGACTAATTTTTGTATTTTTTGTACAGATGGGTTTTGTCATGCTGCCCAGGCTGGTCTTTAATTCCTGGGCTCAAGTGATCTTCCCACCTCGACCTCCCAAAGTGCTGGGATAACAGGCATGAGTGACTGCTCCCAGCACCCTTCCCATCCTTGATCTCTCCATGCAGATGCTCAATGCGCTTTGAGGGGAGCCTCAATGTGCTCTGCAAACCCTTAAGTCTGTGAGTGCATGTGTGGCTATGGAGTAGGGGTTGCAGGTGAGTTTGCACACCTCAGGGCAAGAAGGGGCTGGCACTTACCTGCTTATTCTCCCTGGGCTCAGATGCTCAGATAAGGGAGAAAACCCGGGCGGGCTGCTGTGAGGTTTGTGCCTAATACTAAGGGGTCTACCCCAGGGGCACACTCACAAAAATCTCATTCAGAGTTCAAAGAGGTAACAAAAGGAATGTGTGTGTGTACCGCATGCGCGCCCACAGTGTGAGTTTGGCACACATGAAGACATATGCCCATATGTTTACCCTCTCGAATTTTACAGTGCAAATTAGGAGGCTGGTTCTAATAACATGGCAATAAAACATCAAGCGTTTGTACTACAGTCTCTCACCAGGCATGGGAAAATGGTTTATCTTGGATCCTGGGGCAGCCACTAATATAATGAGAAAGTAATAGATGGAGGAACCATCCAGAAACAGTTTCAAGGCCACAGAATTTTTCTTCTTATCCACAACAAAGTCTCAAGAATGCAAGACCACGGGCACAGGCTGGAAAATTGCACAGAAGTGGAGTTCTCCTGATGGGAGAGATTCACACGGCAGCCTCGGTTCACAGAGGTTTCCTCTGGAATTTCTGTGTGTAGGGTTGTACAGGAAGCAGCTGAGTGGAGCTCTTGAAATGAGAGCACGTTACAGAAAGACTCCAAAACTATGCCTCTCATCTCACCTGAAGACAACTGCTCCTTTTTCATGCATTTGACAAGACCATTTTCATATTAGTCAGGCACTTAACTTTTATGTTCATATAAAAATTCAGTACTTTTACCAATAAAGTTTTGGTTTTGGGGTTGTTTATTGTTTTTGGTATAGTTGGGGGTTTTGCTGTGTTGTCCAGACTGGTCTCAAACTCTTGACTTCACACGATCCTCTAACCTTGGCCTCCCAAAATGCTGTGATTATAGGCAGGAGCCACCACATCGATCCTAACAAGAAGTGTTTTTGTGGGGTTTTTTTTGTTTGTTTGTTTTTTAAGACAGAATCTTGCTCTGTTACCCACTGCGGAGTGCAGTGGCGCTATCATAGCTCACTCCAACCTCGATCTCCTGGGCTCAAGCGATCCTCCCACCCTCAGCCTCCAAGTAGCTGGGACCACAGGCATGCACCGTCATGCCCATCTAATTTTTCTTATTTTTAGCAGAGACAAGGGCTTGCTTTGTTGCCCAGGCTGGTCCTGAACTCCTGAGCTCAAGCAGCCCTCCTGCATTGGCCTCCCAAAGTGTTGCGATTACAGGCATGAGTCACGGTGCCCGGTCTAACAAGATGTTTTAAAAGAGCTTTGGCCGGGCGCGGTGGCTCACGCTTGTAATCCCAGCACTTTGGGAGGCCGAGGCGGGCGGATCACGAGGTCAGGAGATCGAGACCACGGTGAAACCCCGTCTCTACTAAAAATACAAAAAATTAGCCGGGCATGGTGGCGGGTGCCTGTAGTCCCAGCTACTCGGAGAGGCTGAGACAGGAGAACGGCGTGAACCTGGGAGGCGGAGCTTGCAGTGAGCCGAGATCGCGCCACTGCACTCCAGCCTGGGCGACAGAGCAAGACTCCATCTCAAAAAAAAAAAATAAAAAAAAAATAAAAGAGCTTTTTCAAAAGTGTAGAAATTCAGGCAAATTGTTACCCCCCCACCCCCGCAAATTAATGAAAAGGAGGCACCCTTTTCAACTTACCTCAAAAATCAAACTGTTTTGGGGCCGGGTGCAGTGGCTCATGCCTGCAATCCCAGCACTTTGGTGGATCACCTGAGGCCAGGAGTTTGAGACCAGCCTGGCCAGCATGGTGAAACCCCATCTGTATTAAAAATACAAGAATTAGCCAGGCGTGGTGGTGTGCGCCTGTAATCCCAGCTACTCGGGTGGCTGAGGCAAGAGAATCGCTTGAACCTGGGAGGCAGATTGCAGTGAGCTGAGATCGCACCACTGCACTCCAACCTGGGCGACAAAGCGGGACTCCATCTCAAAAAAAAAAAAAAAAAAAGAAAAAAAATCAAACTGTTTTGAGAAAAGTAGTTTTATTTTTTTACTAAAAAATTTGTTTTGAATAATTTAGTACATTGTCACAAGAATTCGTTGGATGTGTTGTGAACAAAATGGCTTAAGAAACACAGTTATGTTTCATGTTGATAGGCTGTCACAAGCCACACATATGATATGTCTGAACTAATGGTACTCTTCTCTCTGCTCCCATGTCACATGACCTGCCTGTGACAATGCCACTTACATTGTCATTAGAGTTCCTGTGCCTAGCTACATGCCCCACCTCCAGCTTCCACCTCACTGAAAAGGTCTTGAAGGAGAAGACCAGGCTTCCTCCTCCTTGATTCCCCTAGAACCTGGGCCAGTGCCTTGAAGAGCGGTTCCATGAATGTCTGGGGAGGGTGTGGGAAATATGGTTGGACATGGGTAGGCTGGTGTCAGGTTACACGGGGATTTAGAACCTGGACTTAACCCATCCTGGGCCAGAAGGAGCCACTTAAGGTTTTTGAGCAGAAGGTGATATGAAAACAAATTGTGGGGTGGGTGTGGTGGCTCATGCCTGTAATCCCAGCACTTTGGGAGGCTGAGGTGGGCGGATCACCAGGTCAGGAGTTCAAGACCAGCCTGGCCAATATGGTGAAACCCCATCTCTACTAAAAGATACAAAAATTAGCGGGGCGTTGTGGCACAAGCCTGTAGTCCCAGGCTGAGGCAGGAGAATCGCTTAAACCTAGGAGGCGGAGGTTGCAGTGAGCTGAGATCGCACCACTGCACTCCAGCCTGGGTGACAGAGTGAGACGTGGCCTCAAAAAAAAAAAAAAAAGGAAAACAAATTGTGTTGAAGTCCAGAAATGGGGCACTGGAGTGGGAGCCCAGAGCAGAAGCTATTGCCAGAGGTCACAAGGACAGAGACTAGAGGCAAATCCAAAGGATTTAAAAAAAAAAAAAGCAGAACTTGGTGTCCCTTTCCAGGGGAAGGAGGATATGGAAGGGTCAAAGTTGGCTCTAGAGGTTGGAGGGCTGAAAGAGGTGTCCTCCTAACAGATACTAGGGCGAGGATTTGGGGCAGGGCAGAAGGTGGGGGAGATAAGTTCACTGTTGGTCATGTTCAGTTTGAATAGATCCCCCAGGGTGCAATGTCCAGGCAGTAATTATAACTCAGAAGAGGAGTCAGGGCTGAAGATTCAAATCAGCAAGTCACCCTTGCTTGCAGTGACTTCTCTGAAAAGAGAAAATGCTTCACCAGAAGAACAGGGGAGAGCTCTTAGGTATGTCCCCAAAATCTGCTTGCTAGGGTGGGATGAGTCACCCGGAAGGACCTGCCCAGGTGCTAAGGAAACTGGGAAGGGCTAGGTCAGGCAAGCCTGAGGGCGCAGTTTCCTGAAGAGGGGTGGAAGAGGAGGCAGTAGGATGTCCACAGTGACAACTTCGGAAGGAAGGAAAAGTAGAAGGACCAAGGAAAGACAAGGCGGTGTTCTTAAAGGAAGTCATTCATGCATGGATGGTAGACAAGACTGCAGCAGAGCAGCTGGGGCAGATGCCAAACCACAGAGCACAGACGAAGAAGAAAGAAAATGTGAAAGAGCAGGAAGCAGTGGCTGGAGGTGACACTTCTGAGGAGGCGGTTTGGAAGCTACAGGAAGCAGTGGCTGGAGGTGACGCTTCTGAGGAGGCGGTTTGGAAGCTACAGGGAGCAGTGGGATAAAGGAGGGGGTGATCGTCATCCTGAGCATCCTTGCCAAACACACTCATGCCCATTGCACACGCTGAGATGTGCACCCAGCTCTCTTCTCCAGAGAGAGGTCCACATGGCACACATCTGAATGGCCCAGACTTCTGGACATGTGGTCCTCTGTGCCCAAGGCCTCCGGGGTACCTAGGGAAACACGCTGGCTGCCTTATGAGCATGTGAAAGAAGCCTGGGTGCCAGGCCTGAGCATTGGGCATTTCTTGGCACTCGTGCTGCTCATGGGGATTGTGTACAGAGAGCAGACGGGGCTGGAGGACCAGCAGGTGCACACAGAGGCCACCTCAAAGGGACATGGCAGCAGTACTGTGAGTCCCTTGCTCTCCTCATCAGTGAATGCAGCTTTGGGCAGCATGATTGAGTCCACCCAAATCTAAGCACATCTGTTGAGATTGCTGGGGAGCCAGTCATGGGACACAGACTCTGACGTCTCCTGAGTCGGAAGAGATTCGGGCTCAGAAGCTCCATCCTCAGCACCCCCTTCACATTCTGGAGGAAGCTGGGGGGAATCCTCTCCCACTGCTATCTTCATGTGGCATGGATACTGTAGAGGAATAGGAATGGGGGTCCCTGAAGGAAACTATTCTATAGCCAGAGCTTTGGAAGCCTTCAAATGGCCTACAAGCTTAGAGGCATCTGGAATCAAAGCAGTAGTGACACCTTCCTGCCCTGTTGATTCTATTTAATGAAGAATAACTATAAAGAGAGCAAGATGGCCAAATAGAACCCTCCAGCTATCATCCCACCCTGTCCCCCCTAACCCCACGCCTCAAGAACACCAAATTGAACAATTATCCACACAAGACAGCACCTTCAGAAGAACCAAAAAATAAGGTGGGCAATCACAGTACCTGGTTTTAACATCATATCAAGGAAGTGGCACTGAAGAGGGTGGGAAAGACAGCCTTGAATTGCCTACACTACCCTTCCCCCTTCCCCTAGGAGCGCAGCATGATGCAGAGAATCTGTGTCCTTGGAAGAGGGAGAGGGAAGTGATTATGGAGCTTTGCATTGCAACTCAGTGCTGCCCTGATACAGTGGAAAGTAACACATGGCAGAATTAGGCTGGTGCCCATGTAGGGAGCATTTAGACCAGTCCTAGCTGGAGGAGAAGGGTTCATCTCGATAGTCAGAACCGGAGTTCCAGCAAGCCCTGCTGCTGCAGGCTCAAGTGCTCTGGGGTACTAAATAAACTTGAAAGACAGTTTAGGCCACAAGGACTGCAATTCCTGGGCAAGTCCTGGTACTGGGCCGACCTTGGAGCCAGTAGGCTTGGTGTGCATGCAACCCCGTGAAACACTAGCTGATGTGGCCAAGGCCCGTCCCCCAACCCCAGGCAGCACAGCTCACAATTCCAAGAGGAGAGGAAAGAGTAAAGAGGACTTAAAGAGGACTTTATCTTGCAACTCGAATACCAACTTAGCCACAGTAAGACAAAGCACTAAAGTCCTGAAGCCCCCATTCGAGGCCATAGCTCCTGGGTGACATTTCTAGACCCACCCTGGGCCAGAAGGGAACCCACTGCCCTGAAGCAAAAGACAGTCCAAGAAGAATTCACCACCAGCCAACTAAAAAGCTCTTGGGCATTGAATAAATATCAGGTCCCCACAGGCCTTGGGTGAGACCCAGTATTGTGTTGGCTTCAGGTGTGAGGTGCTGGCTTAAGGTGTGACCCAGCACACTCTCAGTAGTGATGGCCATGGAAGTGCTTGTGTCACCCCTCCCCCAAATCTAGACAGCTCAGCATGGAGAGAGTGATCCCATTTGTTTGGTGTAAATTAAGAGAAGGGTACAAGAGACTCTGCCTGGTAATCCAGGGAATTCTCTTGGATCTTATCCAGGATCACCAAGGCAGTACCTCTACGGGTCTGCAAAAGTTACACCGTTATTGCGCTTGGGTTGCCTTGTAATACACATATGACTATAATGACCGAAGACTTAGATCACAACACTCAATTCCCTTTGACTATTTGGAAAGCCTTCTCAAGAAGGACGGGTACAAGGAAGTCCAAACTGTGAAGATTAGAATAAATACCTAAATCTTTAATATCTAGACATCAACAAACATCCACAAGTATCAGGACCATCCAGAAAAACATGACCTCACCAAATAAACGAAATAAGACACCAGTGACCAATTGCAGAATGATAGAGATCTATGACCTTTCAGACAGAGGATTCAAAATAGCTATTTTGAGGAAACAGCAAAATCCAAGATAACACAGAGAAGGAATTCAGAATCCTATCAGATAAATTTAACAAAGAGATTGAAATAATTACAAAGAATCAAGCAGGAATTCTGGAGCTAAAAATTCAATTGACAAACCGAAGAATGCATCAGTCTCTCAACAGCAGAACTGATCAAGCAGAAGAAAGAATTAGTGAGCTTGAAAACAGACTATTTGAAAATACACAGAGGAGTCAAAAGAAAAAAGAATAAAAAATAATGAAGCACACCTACAGGATCTAGAAAATAGCCTCAAATGGGCAAATCAAAGACTTATCGGCCTTAAAGAGGAGGTAGAAGAGAAAGACTGGGGTAGAAAGTTTACTTAGCAGGGTGTGGTGGCTCATGCCTGTAAGCCCAGCACTTTGGGAGGACGAGGTGGGTAGATCATCTGAGGTTAGCAGTTCAAGACCAGTCTGACCAACATGGTGAAACTTCATCTCTACAAAAATTAGCCAGGCAAGATGGCGTGTGCCTGTAATCCCAGCTACTCAGGAGGCTGAGGTGGGAGAATGACTTGAGCCTGGGAGGTGGAGGTTGCAGTGAGCCGAGATGGTGCCATTGCACTCCAGCCTGGGTGACACAGTGACACTCAGTCTCAAAAAAAAAAAAAAGAAAAAAAAGAAAGTGGGGCTAGGTGCGGTGGCTCACGCCTGTAATCCCAGCACTTTGGGAAGCTGAGGCGGGAGGATCGCCTGAGGTCAGAAGTTGGAGCCAGCCTGACCAACATGGAGAAACCCCTTCTCTACTAAAAACACAAAATTAGCTGAGTGTGGTGGCACATGCCTGTAATCTCAGCTACTCAGGAGGCTGAGGCAGGAGAATCACTTGAACCCAGAAGGCAGAGGTCGCGGTGAGCCGAGATTGCACCATTGCACTCCAGCCTGGGCAACAAGAGCAAAACTCTGTCTCAAAAAAAAAAAAAAAGAAAGAAAGTTTATTCAAAGAGATAATAACAGAGAACTTTCCAAACATGGAGAAAGATTTCAATATTCAAGTACCAGATTACAGAACACCAAGCAGATTTAACCCAAAAAAGACGACCTCAAGACACTTAATAATAAAACTCCTAAAGGTCAAAGATAAAACAAAGTTCCTAAAAACAGCAAAAACAAACAAACAAACAAAAAAACAAAACAAAAAAGAACTATAAGGGAGCTCTAACATGTCTGGCAGCAGATTTCTTGGTGGAAACCTTACGAGCCAGGAGAGAGTAGCATGACACATTTAAAGTATTGAAGGAGAAAACTTTTATCCTAGCATATTATATCCAGTGAAAATATCTTTCTTTTCTTTTCTTTTCTTTTTTTTTTTTTTGAGACAGGGTCTCACTCTGTTGCCCAGACTGGAGTACAGTGGCGCAATCTCAGCTCACTGCAACTTCCACCTCCCAGGCTTGAGTGATTCTCCTGCCTCAGCCTCCCGAGTAGCTGTGATTACAGGCGCGCGCCACTACCACCCGGCTAATTGTTGTATTTTTAGTAGAGACAGGGTTTCACCATGTTGGCTAGGCTGGTCTTGAACTCCTGACCTCAAATGATCCACCTGCCTCGGCCTCCCAAAGTGCTGGGATTACAGGTGTGAGCCACAGTGCCCTGCCAAAACTATCTTTCAAACATGAAGGAGAAATAAAGACTTTGCCAAACAAAAGCAGAGAGATTTCGTCAACGCCAGATCTGTCCTGCAAAACATGCTAAGGTGAGTTCTTCAATCTAAAGGGGGTGTTAATAAGCAGTAAGAAATCATCTGAATGTATAAAACTCACTGGTAACAGTGAGTACACAGACAAACACAGAATATTATAACACAGTTATAACGTAATTGTGGGATGTAAACCACTCGTATCTTGAAAAGGAAGACTAAAAGATGAACCTATCAAAAATAACAACTACAACACCTTTTTTTTTTTTTTTTTTTTGAGACGGAGTCTCGCGCTGTTGCCCAGGCTGGAGTGCAGTGGCACAATCTCGGCTCACTGCAAGCTCCGCCTCCCGGGTTCACGCCATTCTCCTGCCTCAGCCTCTCCGAGTGGCTGGGACTACAGGCGCCCGCCACCACGCCCGGCTAATTTTTTGTATTTTTAGTAGAGATGGGGTTTCACCGTGGTCTCGATCTCCTGACTTTGTGATCCGCCCGCCTCGGCCTCCCAAAGTGCTGGGATTACACGCGTGAGCCACCGCGCCCGGCCTACAACAACTTTTTAAGACATAGAAAGTATAATAAGATATAAACAGAAAGAACAAAAAGTTGACTGGGCATGGTGGCTCACGCCTGTAATCCTAGCACTTTGGGAGGCCAAGGCAGGTGGATCACTTGAGGTCAGGAGTTTGAGACCAGCCTGGCCAACATGGTGAAACCCCATCTCTACTAAAAAAATACAAAAATTAGTGGGGTGTGGTGGCATGAGCCTGTAATCCCAGCTACTCGGGAGGCGGGGGCACAAGAATCGCTTGAACCCAAGAGGCGGAGGTTGCCGCCAGCCCAGATCACGCCACTGCACTCCAGCCTGGGTGACAGAGCAAGACTCAGTCTCTAAACAAATAAATAAGAAACAACAAAAAATTTAAAAGTTGGGGAAGTAAAGTGTAGAGTTTTTATTACTTCTCTCTTTGCTTGCTTGTTTTGCGATCAGAGTTAAGTTGTCATCAGTCTAAAATAATGGGTTATAAGATGTTATTTGCAATCCTCATGGTAACCTCAAATCAAAAAACCTACAATAGGTAGGCAAAACAAGAAATTAAAATAAGCTTCCAGAGAAAAACACTTTCAAAAAAAAAAAAAAGGAGAGACAGGTTTGGATGGTCGAGGTAGGCAGATCAACTTAAGGTCAGGAGTTCAAGACCAGCCTAGCTAACATAGTGAAACCCTGTCTCTACTAAAAATGCAAAAAATTAGCCACGTGTAGTGGCACACATCTGCAATCCCAGCTACTCGGGAGGCTGACACTCAAGAATTGCTTGAGCCTGAGCCAGAGGTTGCAGTGAGCTGAGATTACACCACTGCACTCCAGCCTGGGCGACAGAGCAAGATGGTCTCAAAAAAAAAGAAGAAGAAGAAGACAGGAAGGAATGAAGAAAGAGAAGATCCCAACACAACCAGAAAACAAATGACAAAATGACAAAATTGTAGTAGTAAGTCCCTATTTATCAACAATATTCAGTGTAAATGGATGAAACTCTCCAATCAAAAAAAAAGAAAAACAAAAGAAAGAAAAAGAAATCAAAAGAAAAACAAAAACAAAAAAGAGAGAGTAGAATGTTGCTTACCAGAGGCTGGGAGTGGGGAAGGGGAGGCTGGAAGGATTTGGGGATGGTTAATGGGTACAAAAATAGAGTTAGATACAATGAATAAGATCTAGTATTTGATAGCACAATACGGTGACTACAGTCGGCAACAACTTGTACATTTTAGAATAACTGAGGAGTACAATTGGAACATTTGTAACACAAAGAAATGATGAATGCTTGAGGTGATACTCCATTTACCTTGATGTAATCATTATTGTATGCCTCTACCAAAATATCTCATGTGCCTTATAAACATATACACCTACTATGTACCTATTTAAATTTAAAATATTTTAAATTTTAAAAAGTAAGCATAGAAACCCTTAAGATGTCACAAAATAGTACAGTTGCATTCAACTTCCTTCAGCAAAACTGTCTAAAAGTTCGAGAAGATGTCCATGAGAACAATCATTGTTGCAATTTGCATGGCTCTGATCTTCAAGGAAAAAATGCAGTTTCATTCAACTTAATCTTCGGTATGATGAGCACTAATGAGGCAATAGTTATACAGCCTTTTCCTAGCTCTGGCCCTAGGGCTCCATACACATCACTCAACAGGCATGGAACCCAACATGAGAGGTATTTTCCTTACCTCCATTTTATAGATGAGGAAAGCAAGCTAGGAAGAGATACAGTCCAAGAGCTGACAGTAAGTCACAGAGCCAGGGTTTGAACCCTGCCCCAGGATGAGGAAGTCCCTGACCTAGAAGGGTGCCTAGTGCAGCGAAAGGGAGGAGAAAGCAAAAATGTCATGTCGCCATGGTGAGTGTGGGGACCAGGTGTGTTCAGGCACTCTGGGTACGGGGAGGCATGCAGCCCGGGGCAATGAGTCCCAGAAAGGCTGCCTGGAGGGGCTGACACATGAGCTGGGTCCTGCGTGGTAGACCGGGGATGGAGGGGCTGGTGGTTGTGCCAGACAGAAAGGACAGCAAGAGTGAAGACATAGAGGGACCCAAGAGAGGATAAGTCCAAGGATGACGAAGGGGCATCAAGCAATGGGGCTGAGGGGACTGTGGGATTGGAGCCCAGGCTAGGACACCAGATTTTTTCCCTGAGGGAGATGGAGACCCATTCAGAGTATTCCCAGGGGAGTGACATGGTTGGACGTGAGTTTTATTTTAGGTGGAAGATGGTGAAACTGGAGAAGGGAAAGGAAACCTAAAACAAGGTTAACGCAATGCGCAAAGATGAGCAATGGAGAGTAAGTGATTAGAAGGCGGTTTCTTTATTTTTTTATTTTTTATTTTGAGACGAGAGTCTCACTTTGTCGCCCACGCTGGAGTGTAGTGGCTCTATCTCGGTTCGCTGCAACCTCCGCCTCCTGGGGTCAAGCAATTCTCCTACCTTAGCCTCCCGAGTAGCTGCAATTACAGGTGCCCACCACCACACCCAGCTAATTTTTGTATTTTTAGTAAAGACGGGGTTTTGCCATCAACTTGGGGCTGGGGTTTCACCATGTTGGCCAGGCTGGTCTTGAAAACCCTGACCTCAGGTGATCTGCCCGCCTCGGCCTCCCAAAAAAGTGCTAGGATTACAAGCATGAGCCACCACACCCAGCCTAGAAGGCAGTTTCTTACAGTGAACTTATTTTCTCTCTATATAAGCAATGATGTAAGAGCCCCTGCATTGTACAGAAGCTGTGAACATTTTGAAACAACAGAGGGAAGGGAGTCCCTTTTGAAATCTTTTCAAGGGAGCTCCGCCTTTCAAGTTGAACCACTTATTATCTAATTTTCTTTTCCACAGAATCTCTGTGGGGGCGATGCCGAGAAGGAGCAGATGAGCAGCTTCCACATCGTGAAGCTGGTGGTGGAGAGCTTCACTGTGAACCTCACCACACCAAGCATCTCACTTCTCACATCTGAGAAAACCTCGGCATTAAGGCCAAGGTAGCTAGAGGAGTCTGATGCAGGTGAGACGTTCCTGATCTCCCTGCTAACCTCAGGACAGCCTGCTCATTAGAACTTCCAAAGACATGGGTACAAATGGAATTCACCACTGACCTGCTTAAACTTAACCCAGGTAGCTGAAGACGAAAGACTTCATATTCTGCTAGAAGCTTCGACGCTCCGTTATCTTCCGAGTCATTCTGTCCTAGAAGAAAACAACAAATAGGCTCGTTAAATTACCCACAGGTAAGCGATCAGTCGACACAACATTAAATGAAAAGCTCCCATTACATGGACAAGACGAGGTGTAATTCAGAGCGAATTACTATGACACTTCACGCAAAACCTTGGTTTTTGAGATTTTATTTACACAAGTAACAGCTAACCTGACTCTTCACTGGCTCTAAGGCCGGCTAAAGCATCATTTAATCTTTCTACATGATAGGAGCAAGAAATGATTATAGAGAAAATGCTGTAGGCATTGCATTTGGTTAGACTCTGCAATTGAGATGCATTCATTGAAATATTACCTCCTCATTGGTTAATACATTACAGTGAATTGTAAAACAAAGGACTCTAAGGTTCATATTTGGGGTCACAGAACTTTGCAGATGAATGGGATACTCCTCCTCAAAGATGAAGAAATGAGATCCAGGGAGGCTGTCCCACCCACAATCTAGCAGCCAGTTAATGACCAAGTCAGAAGTTCATCAGCCAGGGCTCTGTCTGCTACATCAGACTTGACTTAGGGTCACAATTTTGAAATAACAGCTCTTATGAAGGCTTTTGATTCAGAAAACATTCCAAATTTCATGCTGACTTTAAGCTTTTTTTTATTTGTTATTTTTATTTTTTTGAGACAGAGTCTCACCTTATTGCCCAGGCTAGAGGGCAATGGTGCAATCTCGGCTCACTGCAACCTCTGCCTCCCGGGTTCAAGCGATTCTCCTGCCTCAGCCTCCCGAGTAGCTGGGATTACAGGTGCCCGCCACCATGCCCAGCTAATTTTTTTTGTATTTTTAGTAGAGATGGGGTTTTACCATGTTGGCTAGACTGGTCTTGAACTCCTGACTTCAAGTGATCTGCCCACCTTGGCCTCCCAAAGTGCTCAGATTACAGGCGTGAGCCACTGCACCTGGCCTAAACTTAATAATCTTTCTAGATGTGGAAGTAATTTACATTTTTGCAATAAAATGCTAATAATCAGCTCAAGTCACACTTTTTCATGGAGAAATGAAAGGACTCTGCCCCATGATATCTCACATTTTTGGCCAGAGCCTGACCTGTGTGTGCTGAGTTTCACGAAGAAATTGCTGTCCCTGAAGGGCAATTTGCCTCCGGGCTCCATAGCATCCTGGAAAACCTTAGCGCGCCTAAGCGAGTTGGGATCTGAGGCTAATAGAGTTCAAACCTCTCATTACACTTAAAAAAAAACTGCAGTGGAGTCAAGCAGTCAATCCAAGAAAGAGCTAGTTGTAGAAATCCAGAAAGAAATGTGGGTTCATCAAGCAGCTATTAGCACTAGGCTCTGTGCCTGCTGCTGTAGGTGCATGATCTCATTCTTCTCACAACTGCCCCCTGAGTGCACATGACCACTTCTCCATTTTACAAATGGGGGCACAAAGACCCAGAGAGGCTGAGTTCTTTGGTTCAGTTAATATTTATCTGTGCATCTCCTACGTTCCAGGCACCAAGGTAGGTGCTGAGTATATAAAGGAGAAACAGACACACTGTCTGCCCTCAGTGAACTTACAGTCTAGCAGGGAGGAGAGAAGGAGATTCAGGCATTTTAATCCAAACTCGGTTTTCTTTTCTTTTTTTTTTTTTTTTTTGAGTAAATTCTTCTAGATCCTGAATCAGAACTAGAACTGTCTTGTTCAAAGTGCAGCTTTCAACGTATTAAAAGGTCTTGAGATTCATTTAGTGGGTCTTGATTACCATTAAAAATACACGTATACCTATATATACATGTAGATATGTGTATATATATATATATATATTTTTTTTTTTTTTTTTTTGAGACAGAGTCTTGCTCTGTTGGCCAGGCCACACCACGCCCGGCTAATTTTTGTGTGTTTAGTAGAAACAGGGTTTCACCATGTTGGCCAGGCTGGTCTCAAACTCCTGACCTCAGGTGATTCGCCCACCTCGGCCTCCCAAAGTGCTGGGATTACAGGCATGAGCCACCATGCCTGGCTTGATTAGCATTAAAAATATATAAATGAACAAACAAAGCAGAACAGAATAGCATAGGCTAGAAAATAGTGTGTATGTAGTAAAGGTAAGGAAGCTCACAAGGGCATATGTCTATGTATCTGTATCAATCACATAAACCTCTGTGCGTACTGGTTTGTGAGGTAAACGATATTTCCTTTTGTAGGCCATGGTGGAAAAAAGTGTGAAAGCTCTTGAGTTAGAGGCTCATACAAAATGGTGAGGGCCAAGAGGAGCGAGTGTCTGCCTAGGGACTAACTAGCATCTAGCTGCAGTGAACTGGTACAATTTTGGTTTGTCACCAAGAGAAGCCTTTTAAAGGTGAGATGCCCAAATTGAACACCCAGAGATAGGAAGAGCTGGAGAAGGATTGTTAGGCAGTTCTAGGGATGAGAGAGGAAAACAGAGTCAGGGCTCCTTTCTCTTGTAGCCTGGGACAGGGGGTGGGCACCTATCAGGCCATGAGGAGGCACCATGACACCAGTTCTGGGTTTGCATGAGAGCCCCAGACTCAACAAGATGGGCCCACAATTCTAGCCCTAATTGCTAGAACTGTGGGAGCTGATGGAAGTCTACAAAACTGGCTAGGTCTGGAAGGAACTTCCTATCATCCCACTGCCAGAAGAGTACAGGAGAGCATCAGAGTCCGGAAGGCCAGGAGGTTAAGGAGTCAGACTCAGGACCCTTCCAACTATCTTTTTTTTTTTTTGAGACGGAGTCTCTGTCGCCAGGCTGGAGTGCACTGGCATGATCTCAGCTCACTGCAACCTCTGCCACCCGGGTTCAAGTAATTCTCCTGCCTCAGCCTCCCGAGTAGCTGGGATTATAGTTGCCTGCCACCATGCCTGGCTAATTTTTGTAGTTTTTTAGTAGAGACGGGGTTTCAACATTTGGCCAGCCTGGTCTTGAACTCCTGACCTCGTGATCCACCTACCTCGGCCTCCCAAAGTGCTGGGATTACAGGCATGAGCCACCGCGCCTGGCCCCTTCAAACCATCTTAATCCCCAGAATGGAGCCTCCTTTGGGCCATCAGGTTGTTGTGATCTCCCTTATCAGGATATAGTTATTAAATTTTCTGTTACTTTAATAAAACTTCCTTCAGACATCTTTTGGGTACCACGTTAGTAAGTTGAGGATTCAGGGCAATCCACTAGACTGACACGTGGACACATTTTCTCAGGTTTCTGAGTACGGATTCGAGGCAAGAGAAAAAAGTTCCACCCACAGAGTAACCTGTGTCACTCATTCGTACTGTAAGGCTCTCTGACGTGCGGTATGCAATGACGCAGCCATATCGGGGCAGTCATATTTTGGTGCCTTGATTATTGAATATTTATCTGTTAACAAGCAATAATATGAAATGACATCAAGAAAAATTATCTTATCTATGATTTCATCCATATTTTCCCCATACAGGATTAGGATGATGATGACAAGAACTGGATGTTATACAAAATAATCAGCCCCAGAAACATACAGAAAAATAACAACCAGATATTTATGTTTTATGTTTCTTCACCCATCATGTGTGTCAGACTGTAAAAATAACAGGGTCTATAACAAGTTCTCCTTCACTGTAGGTTACAGCCAAGGAGAAAACACTAGTGTATGTTGAAATAGAATAATTAGGCTGGGCGCGGTGGCTCATGCCTGTATCCCAGCACTTTGGGAGGCCAAGGAGGGGAGATCGTGAGGTCAGGAGATGGAGATCATCCTGGCTAACATGGTGAAACCCCATCTCTACTAAAATACAAAAAATTAGCTGGGCGTGGTGGCGCACACCTGTAGCCCCAGCTACTCAAGAGGCTGAGGCAGGGGAATCACTTGAATCCGGGAGGCGGAGGTTGCAGTGAGCCAAGATCGCACCACTGCACTCCAGCCTGGGTGACAGAGCAAGACTGGAGTGCAGTGGTTCAATCATGGCTCACTGCAGCCTCTGTCTCCTGGGTTCCAGTGATCCTCCCACCTCAGTCTCCGGAGTAGTTGGGACTACAGGCATGTGCCACCATGCCTGGCCAATTTGTGTAATTTTTTTGTAGAGACGGAGTTTTGCCATATTGCCCAGGCTGGCCTCAAACTCCTGGGCTCAAGCAATCCACCTGCCTTGGCCTCCTGAAGTGTTAGGATTACAGGTATGAGCCACGGCACCTGGCCAGGGCATGATTTTTTATCTCATTTAGAAACAAATGTAATAGTTCATGAGAAACTGCTTCATGAACCAAAAGGTATCCTGTAAGTATTCACCATTTTCATGATTATCAATGCTAATACATTATTTTCAAGTAAAATACTAAAAGTAACACACCTGTAACCCTAGCACTTTGGGAGGCCAAGGTGAGAGGACTGCTTGAGTCCAGGAGTTTGAGACCAGCCTGGGCAACATAGCAAGTCCCCATCTCTATTCTTTTTACACAAAAAAATTAAAATAAATAAATTAAAAGTAAATGAATGTGTATTCAATGTTTCCTGATTATGTGGTTTTGCACACATCTTAATTTCAAACCAAGGACTCAGGTTTAACTAACATGTTCAAGGATCAACATTCATAATAAGGCAGAGAGTTTAATCACAATTGTTCTTAATAATAGAAGTGCAGGTGGACTCTGGTTACTAAGTAGGTCCTATTGTCTTCATCTGATGGATGAAGTAAGAGGAGCAGAGAAGCTAAATGACTTGCCCAGGGTCACACAGTAGCAGAACCAGAGCAGGAAATCAGACCCTCCTGCCACTAGAGCCCTCGCTTTTTATTCTAAGCTTGCTCACAGTTTGGGTTGTTGGTTTGCTCTTTCTTACAAAGTCATAAGCTAGGCCTGGTGCAGGGGCTCACACCTGTAACCCTAGCACTTTGGGAGGCTGAGGAGGGTGGATCACCTGAGGCCAGGAGTTCAAGACCAGCCTGGTCAATATGGTGAAACCCCATCTCTACTAAAAACACAAAAATGTAGGCATTGTGGCGGGCACCTATAATCCCAGCTACTCAGGAGGCTGAGGTAGGAGAATCGCTTGAACACGGGAGGCAGAGGTTGTCCTGAGCCGAGATCGCGCCACTGCACTCCAGCCTGGAAGACAGAGCCAGACTCCATCTCAAATAAATAAATAAATAAATAAATAATAAATAATAAAATAATAAAATAGGCCGGGTGCAGTGGCTCATGCCTGTAATCCCAGCACTTTGGGAGGCTGAGGCGGGCAGATCACCTGAGGTCAGTAGTTGGAGACCAGACTGACCAACATAGAGAAACCCCGTCTCTACCACAAATACAAAATTAGATGGATGTGGTGGCACATGCCTCTAATCACAGCTACTCAGGAGGCTGAGGCAGGAGAATTGCTTGAACCCGGGAGGCAGAGGTTGCGGTGAACCGAGATCGCTCCATTGCACTCCAGCCAGGCCAACGAGAGCGAAACTCCGTCTCAAAAATAAATAAATAAATAAAAATAAAATAAAACGTTTCATATCCAAAATGCACAAGTTTTTCAGCTTTGTTTCTTACTTTTAGGTTTTAATGAAGTTCAGAGCAACTCAAAATGTCCTTTACCAGCAGGAGTGGTCAAGATAAACCCCAGGTAAATTCTACCAAACGGCGAAGCAGAGCCAGCAGTGCCATTCACTGCAGAATACCTGAGTCTGGGCTCCCAGCCAGCACTGGCGAAGGCCCCTGCTGTACCTTCTGGCTTCACTCCAGAGGCAAGAAAAGAAAGCACGCCGCCGAGCACACAAGCCAGGGCTATGCGATTCCAGCTCTCCAGAGTCTAACTTCACTCCTTCTTCTGTAGCTGAATAAAAAACGTTGCCCTTTTCTGTTTATTTGCACAGAGGGCCGTTTAACACAGGAGCACAAAGAGTGGGGGAACACCATAGCCATGTGGACTAGAATGATTTCCAATCACAATAAACACTCCCAAAGAGGGAGGAAGATGGTAAGCAATATATTTCCTCTCTAACATTCTTTAAAATAAATGCACAGCCTTGGAGGAGGAGGCCTGACATGTTTCCACTAGACGGATGTGTGGGGAGAAAAACAGATCTTTGTACACTACCTGCGCTGTGCCCAGGCCCCATTCCAGACCACAGTTTGGCAACTGGATCTCAAGGGGCTGAGTATCTGGAGATTGTCTACGATGCAGTTCGTCTGGGCTGCTCTGAAATCAACAAGCCTTCATTCCTTTCCATTAGCTCTCAGCAGAGTAACATCCAGGAGGGCGCTGTGCTCTGACACATTGCGCAGAGCGTTCTGCATCCTCCAGGCTGAGTCTCGGGCCGCTGAGAACTGCTGTGATGGTTCAGAAACCCCAGTCACAGTGGGCCACAGCCAGGAGCCAGCCAAACCTAAATTCTGGGCTGTCACATTTTGGAGCTGTTCCCCCTGAAGCATGTGAGCAAAATCCACAAAAATTTTAAAGCAACATATGATTGTTGTGAAAGAATATCAGGGATCCTATTTTCTTCATCCACTTTTGTGAATCCATTCCTTCTAATGGCTGAGTCCACGTGTCATTCTGCATTACTCACTTTGAACAAGACACAGAAACACTGAGCATCATGGCATGGGGCACGCTACACACTAGGAAGCCTTAAAACATCACCACCAACAAAAACGCTTGATTCGGCCACTGTCATCAGAAGGGGGTAGAAGAGGCCAGGCGCAGTGGCTCACGCCTGTAATCCCAGCACATTGAGGCCAAGGCAGGCACATCACCTGAGGTCAGGAGTTCAAGACCAGCCTGGTCAACATGGCAAAACCCCATTTCTACTAAAAAATTAGCCAAGCACCATGGCGCATGCCTGTAGTCCCATGTATTCAGGAGGTTGAGACACCAGAATCGCTTGAACCCAGAAGGCAGAGGTTGCAGTGAGCTAGGATCGCACCACTTTACTCCAACCTGGGCAACAGAGCGAGAGTCCGTCCTTTATGGCGGGGCACAATGGCTCAAGCCTGTAATCCCAGCACTTTGAGAGGCTGAGGCGGGTGGATCACCTGAGGTCAGGAGTTCGAGACCAGCCTGGCCAACATGGTAAAAACCCGTCTCTACTAAAAATACAAAAAATTAGCCAGGAGTGGTGGTGGGCTCCTGTAATCCCAGCTACTTGGGAGGCTGAGGCAGAAGGATTTCTAGAACCCGGGAGATGGAGGTTACAGTGAGCCAAGATCACGCCACTGCACTCTAGCCTGCAAGACAGAGTAAGATTGCGCCTTTTTTTTTTTTAAAGTCTTTTAGAAGGAGAAAAACTTCTCTCATTTTTTAAAGACATCCTCTACTCCTACTCAACACACACCTAACACTAATGACCTGACCATAGAAGGTTTCTATCAGATGATTAATCCTCGCAAGGCTATCAAATTCCCATCCTAAATATCTTTATTTATTACTCAAAGCAGCAGTCCATGAACTTGTTCAGTTGAAGGATAAAAGGGACATACGGGGTGCAGGTGACCTATTGCTATTATTAATGCTGTGCCCTAGAGTTGTGCAGTGCACAACCTGTGAGACCACATGCAGCAGCCCTGATAATACTTATTACACCAGTATATACTTTTCACTCATGTATTTATAAAGCATGTATATTATAAAAGCAATATGCATATTCTGTTTCCTGTAAACATCAGTTATTTCGCATGTCCATGTAAACCTTATTGGTCACCCAATGCTTATTTACTAAGTGTCATTATTCTAAATGAACATCAATCAGTTATGTTTAGTGTCCAGTTGCTAGGATCTCTTTTCCTTTTCCTCTTCGAATATAAATATACTTGAAAATCGTACTTAATTTCACTTGAGGCATCAGTGATCTTTTGATCTTTTTTTTTTTTTTTTTTTTGAGACAGGTCTCACTGTCGCCCAGGCTGGAGTACAGTGGCATGATCATGGCTCACTGAAGCCTCAACTTCTTGGGCTCAGATGATCCTCCCACCTCAACCTCCCGAGTAGCTAGAACTACAGGTGCACATCACCATACCCAGCTAATTTTTTTTTTTTTAATTTTCTCTAGAGACAGGGTTTCACCATGTTGCCCAGAGTGGTCTCAAACTCCTTGGCTTAAGCAATCCTCCCACCTTGGCCTCCCAAAGTGTTGGGATTACAAGCATGAGCCACCACACCCGGCCAACAATGATCTTTGATTTCACAAAACGTTGGGGCTGGACTCTAATACTGCCTTATAAATGTTTTTTATTTTATTTTATTTATTTTATTTTATTTCATATTTTTGAGACACAGTCTCACTCTGTTGTCCAGGCTGGAGTGCAGTGGCCCCATCTCGGCTCACTGCAGCCTCCACCTCCTGGGTTCAAGCGATTCTTGTGCCTCAACCTCCCAAGTGGCTGGGACTACAGGTGCGTGCCACCATGCCCGACTAATTTTTGTATTTTTAGTAGAGGTTTTGCCATGATGGCCAGGCTGTCTCAAACTCCTGCCCTCAAGTTATCCACCTGCCTCGGCCTCCCAAAGTGCTGGGCTGACAGGCCTGAGCCACCGTGCCTGGCCAAATTCTGCCTTATACATGTCTCTCTCAAGTCTCTATTCTCTCGGGCCTTCTCTTACCTCCTCTGAGCCATTATATTAGTTTCTTAACCGTTGTTAAAACTTCTAGTCTCTCACAAACCAATCTGTCACATTATAACCAGAATTACTTCCTAAAACACTGATAGGTTTAGGTCACTCCTCTGTTTTAGAAACTTTAATGAATATGTATTGCCTAGGATATAAAGTCCAAACAAATCACCATGTTATATGACCCATTTAGAGTCCACTCAGCTTGTCAGTCTGAGCTAACTTGACTTCCAATACTAATCAATACCCACTCAGGCATCCATTCAAGAAAAATTTACTGGGCTCTTGTAAAAACACAATGGAATTGAGGAATTACTGGAAAAAGTCAGTAAGACCCATTCCTAGATATCAGGGTGCAAACAAGCGGGAGATACAGACACGTAAATATATCATGATAATTGACCATGGTGACTGCAAGTTGGTCCCGATCTGGCGCACCAGCCTTATAGCCAGTAAATTCCCACTCATCCCTTTTTCCTACATTCCAACAATGGTAAACTTTTTGTTATCCAAAAATGTGCCATGTTCTTAGACACCCGCACATGTTTACTTCCTCTCCAGTGCTTAGAATGCCCTTCCCTATGTTACTGTCTGGCGTTCTCTTGGCACTGAGTGGGTTAGGAACCCAATGGCAAAGTGGTAAAGGTCAGCAAGAGGGAAGTCAGACCCTGGAGCAAGAGGCCCGAGCCACACCACATATAAAGCAGCCAGCCTCCTCGTGCTGATCAAGCCCGTCTCACCCCCATGCACCTGTCCCCTTTCCCAATGTGAGGGAAGATGGTCTCTGTGTGGCTGAGTTTAGCCCAGACCCCAGAAAACTGTGGTCTCAACAAGGGAGGTGGCAGATGGCAAAGTGGGCACAGGATGGTGGTACTCTATGTATAACGTGACTTCTTTGGGGTGCCTTGTACAGCAAAAGATCCCCTGCAGCTAAATCCAGTATCTCCTGCTTCTTTGGGTCTTGATAACTGAGTACTGGGGCTCCGTAAAAGTGGCTTCTAGAAGTATTTAATTTTGCTTGGGATCAATACGTTAAGGCCACTGGTGTAAATACCAAAGAAGAAATGAGGAATTCCTATCTGAAATGAAGTACAAATGACTTTCCTCCTTCTAACTTCCTTTTATCCTTCCATCCTTCCTTTCTTTTGAAACAGGGAGAAACTTACTTGTATGACTGGTAGATGTCATTATTGTATATATCTGAACACATTAAGCAATCCATTAAAAAATCCATTTCAACAAAGTGAAATTAACTTTAGAGTTATTCATTTAGTCTTTAATTACCCAGCAAAAGAGGGTAAGATGTGGAAGCTGCCCCCAAGAAATTCATAACTAGAGGCTACGTTTTAGCTAGTTAGTCCTGCCACCTCCCTCAAAGTAAGATATTCCAACCTATAGATACTCATTAGGGAGAAATGTAAATAAATAACTTAATTATTTAATCAGATAGATCATAAGTCCACAACTCCCTCTAGGCTAAAACTGGTGACTTTCTCAAGAAAAAATGACTTGCCAAAGCCCAAACGACAGAGAAGTAGACTACAGTGTGCATGTCTGCAGATTCATTTCTGTACATGAATATTTACTGAGAGAGGTGGATGAGCATGGATTTAGATGCTTGTCACTGCTGTGGCCACATCTAGGTGAGCCAAGAGGCTGCAGAGGAGGTGGAAACTGCTAATGAAGTTTCCTGACCAAAGATGATGTTGGGGTGGGTCTGTTGTCTTCCCCCACACCTGGGATCCACTGGCTCACCCACTCTGTGACTGGGGCTCCCAGGAGGCCCAGGCTCCTTCTCCCTGGAGCCCCTGCTGGCCCCTACACTAAGCTTCCTGGCACACCCATCCCCGTCCTGGAGATGGCCTGCTGTGATGACAGGACTGGCTCTAGAAAGCAGGGCTCGTTCCACGTCCTTCTTACACTAACTCCATCTTTTCCCTGGGAGATGCTCACAGGCTTTGCAGTTCGGTCGGGTTTTGTGTCTTGAAGTCTTCAAACTTCTTCAGGCAAAAACCTCATGAAGTAAGCGCTGGGGGATGTTATCTTCATTTCACAAAAGAGAAAGCTGAGATGCAGGGCGGCTCACCGAAAAGATATTTAGTCAGTAAAAGCCATTCCAGTAAGTTATGAGAAAAACCAAAGATATGCCGTGAAAGTTTGAGGAAAGCACATTCCAGAGTGGCGGTTTCCCCCTCTGCAAAAGGCAAAGGCCCATCCACGCTCCCACAAGGGCCATCGCCATTTCAGAATCCGAAACAAAATGTGCTTCCCAACTCTTTTCTTGCATAAAATAAACAGCACCACTTTTGAAATCATTATGTAAAATTAACTTCAAGGAAACAAGAAACACAGCCTAATAAAGGTGGGGGGGAGTTTTAGAAGTACCATTTTCAGAAGTACCATTCTCCTACATCCAACCCCCATCGCTTTTCCAACTGAACGCAATTTTTGCCCAGAGAGCAACTTTGTCTGCAGAGACTGCCCTATACTTGGGAAGGAAGAATGTAAGTAACAAGGTGCAAGCATCAGCATAAGTTTCAACTTCAAAAGGAATATAATCACCGTTTCTGTAAACTCTCCCCTTCCAGACAAACAACTGTGTTCCCAGGTTGAAGATGAGTCAAGTCCCATCCCCAGAGTCCTCCAAACCACACATTCCTCTTCCTGTCCCTGGCAGTCATTTGCATACATCCTAAGCTAAACCAGGGCCGCTTATAAAAGGGCTTGTGTTGAACTTTCTTCTATTTAATTCCAGTGCTTTCTTCCAGCTACCCAATCTGTATGTAATTAAAATCATATTGCAGCAAATGTTGAATGGTATGAAAAGTTTTACCATATGTATACAATTGACTAGTTGTAGAATTTGGCACGTCTGCAACGATCCCATTAACGAGGAGCGAGCCTGGCTTATTTTGGAGTGTACGTTATATGCTTTGGATAGGTTCTGTTTTTAACTTGTACTAATGCTGTCCGTGATGTTTAACCCTTTGTTAGCGGTCACCAAGAAGTGTTCCTGCATTTCAACAATGAGGACCACTGTACCCTAATTAAAACCTCAGGTCAAAAACGATTTGTCTAGTGGAGGAAGTTTCCTTTGAAAAATTTCCATTTTCTAAACCAAAATTAGCCTGCTCAGTCTCGACAAAGGCTGAATACCATCAGAGCCTCTGGGATCAAGTTGAACCAAATGGAGAAAATACAGATGTAATCATCGTTTCCAAATACTGAGACCCAGGGTGCTCCTTGAAGCTTGAAAGAAATGATTTTAGGACAAAAAGAGGAAGTACTGTACTACTGCAGATAATAAATATTTGAAACCTATGTCCCAAGAGGTAGCAGATAAAATATAAATAAATTCAAGAAGGAGTCAGCAAAGGTCATGCTGACGGATCTACCTTTGAGGAACATTCCTGACATTCTGTGACTGACACAAGGGAGGGAAAACATCTTTCTGCCTCATCACCCTCCCACCCCACCCACTTTTCCCACACAACAATTGAAAAAACTGGGGCCTTTGTCAGAGGAAGAATACAACATCAGATAGGCCTTTGGTCCGACTCTCTGGGTCAAGACTTGATATAATTTGTAGATAATAGAGCTGACCAGTTGCAATTTTGCTTTAAAGACATTCTTCAGTAAAGACTGCAGAATGAGTTGAAGTCTTTCTCAACATGTGCCATGGAAACACATGTTCTTAATCTGTGGGTTTAAAATTGTTTTAGAATTACATCAATGAGACATATCCTTAAAAGAAAAATCAGGCCACCAACCCCAAACACAAGAGTATGAGAGCAGTGTAGGATAATACTTCTTTCTAGCTTAATGTCTTACAACAAATCTGTTGTAAAAGTTCTTTAAAAAGGAACGCTCATCTGGAGCTTAAAAATATGCATATAGGCGCTTTGACAGAGGGTGTTAGTTTCTCGCTAGAGGCAGGAGCCCCACTGAGCTGATCTGAGGATACAGTAAAGGCAAAGGTACCTGGCACCTCCAGGAAAGGGAGGTAGAGAAAGAAATGCCTTCATTTCATTCATCAGATGAAGTTCTCAAACCAGAATTCAAATCCTCAGTTCTCAGTGCTGAATGTTAAGCCACAGAATGTTAAGATTAGAAAACCACCAAATGAACCTAAACAATTCATCCCTTAAAAAGGAGATGGTATTGTGACCAAAATTTCTTCTTTAAAGTTGGGTACCTGGGTCAGGTATGGTGGCTCATGCCTGTAATCCCAGCACTTTGGGAGGTCGAGGTGGGCGGATCACTTGAGGTCAGGAGTTTGAGACCAGCCTGGCCAACATGGTGAAACCCCAACCCTACTAAAAATACCAAAATTAAAAGAGAAAAAAAAAAATTAGCCTGGCGTGGTGGCACATGTCTGTAATCCTAGCTACTTGGGAGGCTGAGGCAGGAGAATGGCTTGTATCCAGGAGGTGGAGGTTGCAGTGAGCCGAGATCATCCCACTGTACTTCAGCCTGGGCGACAGAGCGAGACCCTGTTTCAAAAACAAAAGGAATTGCTCTGAGACCAGTCCAGACAGCGCTGCCTCCATCATCACGCATGGCTTAACTGACACAGAAACACAAGATGCTTTCACCTAAACACGGCCTCTGTGTTACCCGGACAGAGCGTTCACAATGTTCGAAGCCCCCATTTTCTCAGCTCTGGAAATCTGTTAAATCCTATCAGTGCAGGAAATTGAAAAATTCGCTTCTCAAGAGATGGTTAGGCTGAGAACTGATAAGTGGTGGGGTGAGGGGAATCTGCCTGGAGCTAGGAGGATGAGGCTGGTCCTTGTGTTTCCATAATCCTATTAAGCAGCTCCTAGCCGAACTTAATCTGGTCCTGAAGTGGATGGCTGGAAGATAATAGGTCTTGGACTTTAAGTGTCACTTAACTATATAGGTAAAACTCTAATCTCTGCGCTCAAGGGCCCATCAGTGTAATCAAACTGAGGACTCTCAGAGGAACCTGTTTCCCCGGCAGCCTGGGGTTGTAGCAAATGGTAGTTACAAAGTGCTCCTTGGAGATAGGTGCCTTATTTGGGTGGAAGCAACTTACTCTGTTCACTAGGAACTCATCCTGTCTAGACGACAGGGTTGATCTCAAGTGTTGTAGTAAAGAGGAAATCCTCCATAACTTGCTTGCCAAGGTAAAGACTCAGGTTCACCCTTGGAGTAACTGTAATCAATCTCAAGACATCCTCTGGGTAACAAAGGATGCTGAGACAGCTGCTTCTTCATTAGCCAGGAACACAAAGTAGAAACCGTCGTGAGCAGAGCACCCATTAGCTGACTGCAGCTCAGCCCCCACCATGGATGGCCAATTTAGAGGAATAAATGTGCTTTTGTCTAGTTGTTCTATCAATTACTAACAAAGGGATGTTAAAATCACCAACTGTGATGGTGGATTTATCTATTACTCCTGTAAATTCTGTCAATCTTTTGTTTTCTTTCCTTTTTTTTTTTTTTTTTTTTCTTCTGAGACAGATTCTCACTCTGTTGCCCAGGCTGGAGTGCAGTGGCACAGTCATAGATCGCTACAGCCTCAACCTCCTGGGCTCGAGAGATCCTCCTGCCCCAGCCTTCTGAATAGCTGGGACTACCAAAGTGTGTTGCCACGCCCAGCTAGTTTTTAGTTTTTTGTAGCAACAGGGTCTCGCTATGTTGCCCAGGCTGATCTTAAACTCCTAGCCTTAAGCGATCCTCCTGCCTTGACTTCTCAAGGTGCCGGGATTATAGATGAGAACCATGGTGCCTGGCCTGTCAGTATTTCTTCACGTATTTTAAGCTCTATTACTGGACATACACAGTTTTATGCCTTATATGTTCCTGGAGAATTGTCCCTTTTACCTCTGGTAATATCATCCTGAAGTCTATTTTATTGTATATTAATATGGCCATTCGAGCTTTCTAAAGCATCCCCACTGTCTGTGTGACATACTCCATCTTTTTTCTTTCAACTTATCTGCATTTATATTTAAAGGCAGCATATAGTTGGGTTTTTACTTCTGCAGCCTTTAATTTCTGTCTTTAAATTGGACCATTTGGTCAATTTTTATTTAATATTAACTATGGACGTGATTGCATTTAAGTCTGCTGCTCGAATTTATTTTTAGTTTCTCCCATCTGTTTTTTAAATTCCTCTGCTCCTTTCTTACCTTCTTCTGGATTAATTAAACATTATTTAGAATTCCATTCTTATTTCTGTATTGCCTTTTAGCTGTGCCCCTTTGTATTATTTTTTTAGAAGAATTAATATGATATTTATTTATTTTTTGGAGACGGAGTTTCGCTCGTGTTGCCCAGGCTGGAGTGCAAGGGCGTGATCTCAGCTCACTGCAACTTCCACATCCCAGGTTCAAGTGATTCTCCTACCTTCAGCCTCCCAAGTAGCTGGGATCACAGGCGTGCACCACCACACCCGGCTAATTTTTGTATTATTAGTAGACACAGGGTTTCACCATGTTGGCCAAGCTGGTCTTGAACTCCTGACCTCAGGTGATCCACCCACCTCGGCCTCTCAAAGTGCTGGGATTACAGGCATGAGCCACCTCACCTGGCCCTAACACGATTTTTAAAAGAACAAAAACAAATACCCTAATACCATCTGCCTCAGGGTATCAAATCAATATATTAAATGATGTAATTGGTTATCTAGAAGAGCTGAGAATTCTCCCACCGTCACTCCTACCAAGTCCTTAAAAATAGAGAAAAGCAATTCTTCTAGCCCTTCTATGATTCTATACAGGAGAAGAATTGAGAGGTTTTTCTTTAAGTAATCTTTATAAAAATTGAAATCCCTGGACCTTCACAACTTCCATCCTAAAAACTCAGATTTCTGCACTTCTGTCATGTTTCCTCATGGCTCTTCCATGAATTTCCTCTGTACTCAGGCAGGATTGCAATGCATTCTTTGAAAATACTTTCCAAAATCAAGTGTCAGGCCTGGAGAGAACTAAACAAGTCTACGGCTTGCAAGGAGCGCCCTCTTGAGGTAGCCTTTATACAAACGTTGAAATCTGTATGCTTTGTCTGAATTCACACTTCCAGCATCGCGGGGTAATAAAATCAATCAATCCAGAAGATATACCGGCTAAATTAGGAACGTAAATATCTTCTTATTAGAAGTGAAAGTCAAGATAATCTCTAGCAGAAAAAAAGCAAAAGCAAAAACAAAAAACAAAACAGTGCTTCACTAAATGTATTCCTAAAATATAAAGTAATACAAAGCTAGAAATACACTAACAATGAGAAAGATAATATGATTCCAGCATTCTGGTGCTCCTGTTCATTTTAGATATTATTCCTTATCTTGAACACGAAAAAGTAAGCTTTCCCCAGAGACACAGCTGGCGGGTGTGGATGTGTCATACAGTGGTCAAGAGAAAGACTCCTGATCAGAGGCACCAGAGCTTAGAGACTGATTCTGACACTTCCCAGTTTGTGTGAACCTGGGGAAGGTTTTTGTTTGTTTGTTTTGAGAGTGCAGTGGCACAATCATAGCTCACTGCAGCCTTGACCTCTTGGGCTCAAGTGATCCTCCCACCTCAGCCTCCCAAGTAGCTGGGACCACAGGCACACACCACCACACCAGGCTAATTTTTCAATTTTTTGTGTGTGGAAATGGAGGTTTCCGCCATATTGCCCAGGCTGGTCTCAAACTCCTGGACTCAAGTGATTCACCTGCCTAGGCCTCCCAAAGTGCTGGGATTACAGGTATAAGCCACCACCCCTGGCCTTGGGAAGTTTTTTAATCCCCTTAAGCCATGTACAAAATTAGGGTGATAAGAGAATCTACTTCAGAGGGTTATGAAGAGAATTAAGTAATAAAATGCACATAGAGCCTTGAGCACAGGACCCAGTGCAGAAGGAGCCTTTGTGGGTGCTGGTGCTACTGATACTATCTACGCTTAAAAGACTCTAATGGGGCCAGGTGCAGTGGCTCACACCTGTAATCCCAGCTCTTTGGGAGGCCCAGCAGGCAGATCACGAGATCAAAAGTTCGAGATCAGCCTGGCCAACATGGTGAACCCTTTTCTCTATCAAGAACACAAAAATTAGCTGGGCATGGGGTCGCGCACCTGTAATCCCAGCCACTCGGGAGGCTGAGGCAGGAGAATCACTTGAACCTGGGAGGCGGAGGTTGCAGTGAGCTGAGATTGTGCCACTGCACTCCAGCCTGGGCAACAACAACAACAAAAGACTCTAATGAAGAGCAGGACACCAATAAAAAAAAAAAAAAACACTAAGTCTGCTTCTTGTGTCCCTGATTATTACACTCTTTTAACTTTAGAAAGAAAATTCATTTTTTTGTTTTTTTTTAAAACCATCATTCAGGACGTTGTCTGCTAACTTAAAACAACAGCAAATTTAAGGTGTTGTGCATATGATACTTGAACGAGCACAGTCCAGAGGATGAGTTGATTAAGTCACTTGCCCGATTTTCATGGTTCAGCCAAAGCTACCGGCACAGTTCCCATGCCCGCTCTCCGCCCTAAGCTATGGTGAGGCTGCCTCTCTGACTTGATGCTGGAAATGTGGAAGGACCATGTTCTGTTGAGATTGGTGATCTTGTTCCAAACTTCCCCTAACTACCAGCCTGGCATCAGAACAGAGGTCGTGCTTACTCCTTTGAACCTGCAGCCCCCGAGGTAATGCGGTTGCAAACCTCTCTGGTCAGCTCTGAGTCTTCTATTTGTTTTTGTTTGTTTGTTTACTTGTTGGGCTTAGGTCTCCACCCCTGCCCAGAACACTGAAACGGCAAACAAAGCTGGGAAACTGGCAGGAAAGTCTGCAAGACTTGAACAATATTGGAGAAACACGAAGGAATAAGAGGCAGAGAGCTAATGACCTCGTTTTCCAACAGATGCAATGGTGCTAGTAGGAAAACACCCAAAAGGAAACACCCACGTGGGAGGATGGAGATAATGACAAGACCGGAGAAAGTCGTGGAAGGTCAAACACCATCGGGCAGTCAGGAGTTGCCTGGAAGTTCCAGCAGGGCACGGCAGAAACAACTTTGCCCAGCACCCTGTGCACTCGAGCAGGGCAGGCCCGGGGGAGAGCTCAGGGCCACCACTGATGCTTCTTCCCCAAGTGTGAGCTGAGGAACATCAGGTCACACAGAGCCGTAGGACAAATCCCAAGCATCCTCCCATAGCCTCAATTTTATTTAAAAATTCCTAGGAGGTGCGGTCGGAGAGTTAAGTAGTTTGATATAGTACAAATCATGACTTGTATATTAAAACAAACCTGTATGTAGGAATAAAGGGTAAAGTTCACACATAGTTTTACGGCCACACAGGAGTTTGTGATAAAACAAGCTATTTCATGCTTTTGGCAAATCTCTGCTGTGCCCTTGGCCCGGAGGACAGGGGATTTATTTTTCTCCTTTGCCAGTAAGAGTAACTGGGTGGGGGCCGGGTGCAGTGGCTCACGCCCGTAATCTCAACACTTTGAGAAGTCAAGGTGGGAAGATCACTTGAGGCCAGGAGTTCGAAAGTAGCTGGGCAACATAGGGAGACCCTGTATCTACAAAAAATTTTTAAACTTAGCCAGGCATGGTGGCACGCACCTGTGGTCCTAGCTGAGGTGGAAGGATCGCCTGAGCTCAGGAGTTTGAAGCTGCAGTGCGCTATCACCGAGCCACTGCACTCCAGCCCGGGTGACAGAGCGAGACCCTGTCTCAAAAAAGAAGGAAAAGAAAAGAAGAGAAAAGAAAAGAAAAGAGTACCTGGCTGGGGAAAACGTCAGAACTGCTGCTCTAAAACATCAGAAAGCCCCCCATCTTAGATGTGTGGTTTTCTGAAACCTCTTTGAGGCTTACCTATTGACCATTCCAAGTGCTTCTGTAACCCGAACCCAGTTCAACTGATTAACCATTACAGGTATAACATTAACCGTGTTACAGTGATGCAGAGCCAGAATTGCCCAGGCATGGGCAAAGGGAAAAGCTTTAACCTCCTGACTGTTCCCACCACAAGCCTGGCAGATCCACTGCCATGGCATCACCTGGGACTAGTTAGAAAGGCCACAAAGGCTCGCGCCACCCCAGATCGGGGAACAGACTTGAGCACTGCTGGCTGTCCCCTGGCCAGTCAACTCGCAATAAAATTTTATCTTTTCTTATCATTTTGTACCATCGCATTGGCTTCTGTGCGAGAAGCAAGCTCCGTGCTGGGTAACGATTCTGACATGCAAGTCTTCACCTAGGTAGCAGGGATGCTTGGGGGACATGTAGAAGCTTCCAGAGAGTACCAGATGTTGTCCCGTGTGGGGAATCCAGACTCCCCCCATGTCCTTGCTACAGAGCAGGCCACTAGCCCCTCTACTGAGAGTGGCTCAGCCAGCTTTAAAGGTGAGCAGACTTGGAGGCACGGCGGGCTTACAGGGCGGAGAGGAGCCGTGTGCTGGGGACCAGCTGGACTTCTCTCTCCTGCTGACGATGAACTACAGCAGGAGACTGCATTATCCCACCTTCCTCTTGGGACCTGGGAAGGCCTGGGAAGGTCCCAGAGGTGAAAACAGAAGCTATGCATAGCATTTCCCAGTGGTCTCACCACAACATCTTTTCAGATCTTGATCTGCCCTGGATAGGAAACTTAAAAGGGAAGGTGATAAGCCAGAAGCTTCTAAAATTAGGAACGTGTTACTCAAAGCCCCCCTTGGCTTTTGTCTTGGCGGATGTCACAGCCACCTTGAGGCATTTTCATTGGGATTGCTAGTGAGGCTTGTGGAAATGCTGTCTGTAGCCTCCTGAGGAAAGGAAGGCTGTGTGTGTGTATGCGCATGAGAGAGAGAGACAGAAGAGGTAGTCTGAAGTTCAAAAGCACTGGCAGGAAAGATCAAGTTCTATTTTTAAAAAATTAACTTTCAGTAATTACAGCTGACATCCTATGAAATAGGTAAATATAATTATCCCTTTTCTGATCAGAAAACTGGCACTGTAGAGTTCTTTTTCTTTTCTTTTCTTCTTTTCTTTTTTTTTTTTTTTGAGACAGAGTCCCCCTGTGTCACCCAGGCTGGAGTGCAGTAGCATGATCTCAGCTCACTACAACCTCTACCTCCCGGGTTCAAGCGATTCTCCTGCCTCAGCCTCCTGAGTAGCTGGAATTACAGGCATGCGCCACTACCCCCGGCTAATTTTTGTATTTTTAGTAGAGACGGGGTTTCACCATGTTGGCCTGGCTGGTCTCGAACTCCTGGCCTCAGGTGATCCATCTGCCTCGGCCTCCCCAAGTGCTGGGATTACAGGCGTGAGCCATCGCACCTGGCCTCAGATATCTAATATTAGTGCCCTTCCCCATGATAAAGTGTCTGACTCCATAGAGCTCATCTGGGTCCGACTCCTATTTAAAGTCAATAGAAATCTATTTTGAGAGCAAAGATTTTAGATCAAGGTCTTCTTTCAATTTATAAGTTTTTAAAAGCAAATGTTTTTAAATTGCATGTGTATTTTGATACAGGAACAATTGAAATGATGGAAAACCTTTTGGCCTCAGCAGGTCACATTGTGTGCTGTGTTGTCACTATCCTGAGTCTGAGGGGTTGGGGGAGCTGAACAAAGGGAGGGGGAAGGGGGATCAAACAGGAGGGGAAACGGCAGACGTCCCGGGGAAGGAATCTTCTGGAGAAAATCTCCTCCATGGAAAGGAGCTTAACACAGATGAGGGGAACTGATCCCTGGCTTGCTAATGCTGAGGACAGCAAGACCCAGCCCCCCACTGTGCTCAAATGCTGCTGGAGTAGCTGCAGGCAAGAGTCAGATCCAGAAGCTTCCAGCCCGTGCCTCTAGCCTGGAGAACACATGTGCCTCCCAACGCAGAGGGACGCCTACGTCCCACTGCAGGTGTTCAGGGATGGAAACCCCACTCCATCCTGACCCTGCTTTCTAGTTTTCCCTTGGTGATCCTCAGAGGACACACAGCACTTGCAGGGGAGATCCAGGTTGCCTGGCACGCCTCATCCTGTCCTTTCCTATTCTGTCTATTCCGTCCTGGCTCTTATCAGGAGTCTGGCCCGTTCCTAAAAGGAGAGCAGCTATCATGTATTGAGTCATCACCATGCTCCTAGCACTGTGCTGAGGGCTTTACCTAACAAACCTCATTGGCTTAACTCTTGGCAGAGCTTCCATCTCTGCATTTCCCTACATCACCCCTGACCAGTGCATCCAAGGGATACCATTGTTCATCCCCCTGGCTCTTCAAGACCCCCCAGATGACCACCACAAGGCCCCTTTGCTTTGATGACTACTTCCTTGTCTCAGAAAATGGTGCCATGCCCAGCCCGTAGGAAACCGGGGAGTCATCTTTGACTCTTCACTCCACGTAATCTCCATACCTGGACCTCCAGGAAGTCCTACTGAAGCTCTCTCCAAAAATATGCACCCTCCTTGCTCATTTCTACCTCCGTCTTCTTCCTCTTTGGGCAGCTCCTTTGGCCTATGGGAAGAACCTCCTAGCTGATCTCCTTGGCTGCCTTCCACCTTTCACCCACGGCAGCAGAAGTGACGCGATCAGAAAGACGACATTCTCTCACTTAAAATTCCTCAGGCCTTCAGCCTCTTGTTTGTTTTCATCATTGCACTTATTAAAACTTGAAATTATTTTACCATTCTTTCTTTTTTTTTTTTTTGATACAGAGTTTCACGCTTGTCGTCCAGCCAGGAGTGCAATGGCACGATCTCGGCTCACTGCAACGTCCACCTCCCAGGTTCAAGTGATTCTCCTGCCTCAGCCCCCCGAGTAGCTGGGGTTACAGGCACTTGCCACCATGCCGAGCAAATTTTTTGTATTTTTGTAGAGACAGGGTTTCACCATGTTGGCCAGGCTGGTCTCGACCCCCTGACCTCAGGTGATCCACCTGCCTCGGCCTCCCAAAGTGCTGGGATTACAGGCATGAGCCACAGTGCCCAGCCAATCATTCTTTTTTTTTGAGACAGGGTCTTGCTCTGTGGCCCAGGCTGGAGTGCAGTGGTACAATCTAGGTTCACTGCAATGTCCACTTCCCAGGCTCTGATGATCCTCCTGCCTCAGCCTCCTGAGTAGCTGGGATTACAGACATGCACCACCACATTCAGCTGATTTTTTAAAACAAAATTTTCATAGAGACAAGGTTTTGCTATGTTGCTCATGCTAGTCTTGAACTCCTGGACTCAAGCAATCTACCTCCATGGCCTCCCAAAGTGCCGAGATTACAGGCATAAGCCACTGTGCCTGGCCCTATTTTATGCATTTCTTGGTCACTTTTCCTATTAGAATATACAAAACATGCATGTTGCTCATACATTAGAACATATGTCCCATGAGTAACAGTCTGTGCTTGTTCATGATCTATATTCCAGTGCCTCAGTCAATATTTGTTGAAGGTTGAATAAATGACCCATCTGGTACTCGGATTTTGTCCTGCCCCCTCTTCCCCCCTCCGACCTCATTCAACTCTCAGCTCTTCAGCTCTCTTGGTTTTAGTGGAAACACTCCCACCAATGGACTTCCTGCCAGAGGAGATCAGACATCCTACAGAGACCTTTGGTCTCGTCCCCAGTTCCCTGACACCTCCCTGAGAACTGCAGCACCTGGAGCCCGAGGTGGAATTCCTGGGCTACATTTTTGTCTAGTCAATGCAGCCCAAGAATGAGAAAGAGCATCTGAGATTCCCTGGGTTTGACCATTTTTTATCAACAACTCATTCATCATTTCCTCTTCCAGACTGCCCAGATACCTGGCATCTCAGAAGAGGAAGTGAGTTAGTCTTGGCTGGGAACTTCCTCCAGCATGTGAAGGCCCTCCCCTTTCACCCAACTCCTGGCCTACTCTGGCTCTGAGCCTCGGATGCTCACACCTCCAGTTGTTGACCTGTCCTTCCCTCAGGTTCTGCCTGGGTGATCCCAGGCTAGAAGGTCTGCAGGTGCACAGACATGGGGCTCAGCTCCAGTCCCCCCCAGCTTCCACTAGCCAAGACACTGGACAAGTTACCCTCCCTTTCTAAATCCCACCAGCCTATAAGAGAGAATCCTTCACAGATCTGTTTTAAGGAGTGAGGAAACATATCTAAAATGCTATTAATATCTAAAAGGAATAAGAGCTATTCTTTCTGTGTGTTTGTGCCACTAGCTGGGTATGTGTGAGGGGGAGGGGAGACACGGTGCCTTCTTTCACAGAAAAAGCCCCAGTCCTGGTACCCTCTATCCTGAGCCTACTTTTGTAGAAGGTTGGTCTCTGTTGAGGTCAGTTACCCCCAAGTGGCCCCACATCCCACACTCACCAGTTACTTTCCCCATTCTCTTCCCCAGTGGGGAGGGAAGGAGGAATTGTTTCAGAGACCAATCATCTGGCATTTAACCCAAGAACTTCCATTCTGTTTTTGGGGGCACATTTTATAAATGAATCAAGGCCGTTTGCATTCTTTATTAAGGTCTTCTGAGGGATCGGCCAGCTCCCTGAACCAGGGACCCTGTGAATTTCACGAGTAAGTCATGCTTTCCATACCCAGACTGTTGATAAGGACAGAGAGGAGGGGAGGGCTGGTCCTGAGTTCTGGGTGAGTGACGTTGTGAGCAGATGACTTCCATAAAAATAAAAATTTAATTGAATTCCATTAAATGAGCACGCATCTTTCTTCAGGTCTGACATGGTAACTGCACCATCTTCCCCACACATGAATGTGGATTCTCTAAAGATGGTGGAAATCCCAAACCTAAAGTTGTCAGGAAGCAAGTGCAGGCAGCCCAGCCAACGTGAAGGAGAAGCTGAGGACACAGCTGATCTGATTACTCCCAGGTGTGTGGCCCAGGGCCATCTATTTCCCCTTCTCTCATCCCACTTTCCACTTTCCAAACATTTCTCTGCACTAGGATGAGCAGATACAAGAGGAAAATGTGACATGTAAATCAGTTAAAAAAAAATTATATTGACTCAAGGCAAGCTTTTCAGCAGCCTCTAAGGATTCGAAATCCCTGTGTTCTCCCTGGGTCCCTAATATACAAGGAGGCTTTGTTCTGTGAAAGGAGAGGAAAAACCAGGGTTTCTTGAGGGTAAGAAGAGCTCCCCAGATGCAAACTGATGCCGGGTGCCTCCTGACAGCCATGCTGAGAAATGGAAGCCCGCTGCAGAAACGGCAAGAAAGTGCAGAACGCTGCCTTTGCTCCACGCTTGGTGCAAACATGCCAATGGCTGGGTCTAAAATGAGCATTAGTTCCCTAACCATCAGTCCAAGACTTGTCACAGTCCTGGTAACAAATGCCTGAAATGGATCTGGCTTGAATGACATCTTTTCACTGGCATGATCCTGAGACAGTCAGGCAGTGTCTTGCAGTCCCGCAGGTTCCCTGCAGCCTGTCCTCGACAGGCACGCTGTCTGGGAAATCAGGGTCCCCTCCCCACCGCGCTTCAAGCCAGGGGTCCTTGTAATGCTAGGCAGCTTCTGTCTCCTTAAGGCCAATATCCTCTGGGGCTTTTAAAAATCAGAACAAGGTACTTGGAGCTCCCACACCACTTTTCATCTCAGCATCTCAAAGTTCCTTGTATGTGGCTCACGCCTGTAATCCCAGCATTTTGGGCGGCAGAGGCAGGAGGATGGCTTGAGCCCAGTAGTTTAAGGCCAGTCTGGGCAACAAAGTGCGACCCTGTCTCTACAAAAAAACAAAGAAATTAGCGGGCCATGGTGGTGCACACCTATAGTCCCTGTTGCTTGGGAGGCTGAGGTAGGAGGATTGCTTGAGGCCAGGAGGTCAAGGCTCTAGTGATCTGTGTTTGTGCCACTGCACTCCAGCCTGGGCGACAAGTGAGAACGTGTCTCAAAAAAAAAAAAAAAAATTAAAAAAGTTTTTCAAAAGTTCCTTGTATGCAAGTGGAAATTATTAAAACCAAGCCTCAGTAACTTTTTTTTTTTTTTTTTGAGACGGAGTCTTGCTCTGTCACCCAGGCTGGAGTGCAGTGGTGCAATCTCGGCTCACTGCAAGCTCCGCCTCCTGGGTTCACGCCATTCTCCTGCCTCAGCCTCTCCGAGTAGCTGGGACTACAGGTGCCCGCCACCACGCCCGGCTAATTTTTTGTATTTTTAGTAGAGATGGGGTTTCACCGTGGTCTCGATCTCCTGACCTCATGATCCGCCCGCCTCGGCCTCCCAAAGTGCTGGGATTACAAGCGTGAGCCACTGCGGCTGGCCAAGCCCCAGTAACTTAATTAACCCTGGTTGTCATTTAGGAGGAGGCAGTTTGTCACTTGCCTCTGTGATTCTGCCACAAGGTGTCTTTTGGTTAAACGTACCAGCTAATTATTTTGTATTTTTTGTAGAGATGAGGACTCGCTTTTCGCCCAGGTTGGTCTCAAACTCCTGGCTTGAAGCAATCCCCCTGACTCGGGAGACTGAGACAAGAGGATTGCCTGAGCCCAGGAGGTCAAGGCTATAGTGAGCTGTGATTGCACCACTGCACTCAGGCCCATGCAACAGAGTAAGACCCTGTCTCAAAATATAGACATATATTAGGGACCATATACTAGGCACATTTTACCTCTGAAATTCAAAGCTACTATAAAAAAAATGGGCTATTGCTGATCCTTACTTTAAAAAAATTTAATTTATTTTTATTTTCTTGTTTTTAAAATTTTTTGAGACAATGTTTCACTCTGTCACCCAGGCTGGAGTATAGTGGCACAATCACGGCTCACCGCAGCCTCGACCTCCTGGGCTCAGGATCCTCCCGCTTCAGCCTCCTGAGCAGCTAGAACTACAGGCATCTACCACCATGCCTGACTAATTTTTGCATTTTTTGTACTGACGGGGTTTTGACATGTTGCCCAGGCTGGTCTTGAACTCCTGGGCTCAAGTGATCCGCTCGCCTTGGCCTCTCAAAGTGCTAGGATTACAGGCATGAGCCACTGTGCCCGGCCCTTACTTCTTTTTAATGCAACTGTCATTATTGTAAAAATGGAATTTGAAAACAATGATTAAAATACGTTAGGGAGGCCAGGCACGGTGGCTCACGCCTGTAATCCCAGCACTTTGGAAGGCCGAGGCAGGTGGATCACCTGAGGTCAGGAGTTCGAGACCAGCCTGGCCAACATTGTGAAACCCCGTCTCTACTAAAAAAATTCAAATTCAAAATTAGCCAGGCATTGTGGCCCACGCCGGTAGTCCCAGCTACTCAGGAGACTAAGGCACAAGAATCACTTGAATCCAGGAAGCAGAGGTTGCAGTGAGCCGAGATCACGCCACTACACTCCAGCCTGGGTGACAAGAGTGAAACTCTGTCTCAAAAAAAAAAAACAAAAACTTTAGGGAAACATTAAATAAAAAGCAATTCATTTCCTGAGACTTTAATAAGACATTTTCCTCTATCAGAAAACTTTCTCCACTTTGGCTCTTTCCCAGATGAATTTTAGTCAATAATTCACTTCTCCATCAAATACTTCTCTATCCCTTACCACATGTAAAGATCAAACTCATCTTTTGTCCTTACAAGTACCACAGTCATGGACTCTCCAGTGGCCACAGATGGACTGCGGGAGGTGAGTGAGTTCTGAACAAAACCCGAGAGCTGGACACACCTTTTGGCCACACCCTCACTGCACTGTTCCTGCTGCTGCTGCAATGACTATTAACATCTACTGAAGATGCCTTTTGTCACAGGCAATGAGCCGAGACTTCAAACATATCCATCTGATATAATTCTCCCAACAACCTGTGAGGGAGGCATTATCATTCTCTTCATTTTAGAGATGTGTAAAGAATTAAAATAACATGCTGGCCAGGCACGCTGGCTCACGCCTGTAATCTCACCATCTGGGGACGCTGAGGGCAGATCGTCTGAACTCAGGAGTTTTGAGATCAGCCTGGGCAACATGGTAAGACCCCATCTCAACTAAAAATACAAAAATCAGCTGGGCATGGTGGTAGGCGCCTGTAGTCCCAGCTACTTGGGAGGCTGAGGCACAGAATCCTTTGAACCTGGGAGGTGGGGGTTGCAGTGAGCCAAGATGGCGCCACTGCACTCTGGCCTGGGTGACAGAGCCAGACTTCATCTGAAAAAAATAAAATAAAATAAAATAACATGCCATGGTCACAGAGGTCGTGATGGGAGAGGTGGATGTGAGACCCACTTTCATGTGGTGACTCCAAAGCCAGTCCTATTCCTGCTTATAGACACCCACATAGCACCAGCCCTCCCAGCAATGCATGGAACTCACAATAGTGCTGCTCCCACCAACTCAGCACAGACTCCTTGCAAAGCTGAACTCTAAGTGGTCTTTAAAATGTCTTGGGGCCAGGCACGGTGGCTCACACATGTAATCGCAGCACTTTGGGAGGTCGAGGGGGGCAGATCACCTGAGGTCAGGAGTACGAGACCAGCCTGACCAACATGGTGAAACCCCATCTCTACTAAAACTACAAAAAAATTAGCTGGGCATGGTGGTGGGGGTGTGGTGGTAGGTGCCTGTAATTCCAACTACTCGGGAGGCTGAGGCAGGAGAATCGCTTGAACGTGGGAGGCGGAGGTTGCAGTGAGCTGAGATCATGCCACTGCACTCCAGCCTGGGCAACAAGAGTGAAACTCTGTCTCAAACAAACAAACAAACAAACAAAAAAACAACCCACAAATGTTCTTGGGACAATGAGAAAGAAAACCAGTGTACCATAAACCACTGAACCTGACCCAGTTGTGCCAAACAGCCGATTGAACTCATACTCCCTTTCATTTTTTCAGTGATCAACCATGGCTTCCTTCCTATATCCTTCTGATCTCTATGCACACAGACCTCCCCAGTGAGGTCTTCCCTGACCATCACATATAAAATATTAGCCATGGCCTCCCCACTGCTGTCCATTTCATCCTCCTTGCCCTGCTCTGTTCTTCAAGGCACTCACATTCAACGAAAGTATTACATGAATGCCATTGTCCTTCTCTTCCCACGAGATGAAAACCTCTATGAAAGCAGAGGCTTTGTTTTGTACATTGGTGTATTTCTGGTACCAGACAGTGTCTGCTACAAATTAGATGCGATCTATTAAATAAATGGATACATTTTAAATGAACATAATTAAAATACCACGGATCCCAAAAATGTTGTAGAGCTCAGGGTTTAAAAGAGTCCTGTGGATGGTTGTAAAGTTCCTTCATTCTGCCAAAACTTTACGTACCTCTTGAGCCTACATAAAAATTACAGTAAAGAAAGAAAAAGGAAATACAAACTATCCTTGTTCTTTTTTAGGCCTTTGCCTACTTTGTACTTACGAGTTTATTTTGTTTATTTTTTATTTATTTATTTTTTTTTGAGATGGAGTCTCACTGTGTTGCCGAGGCTGGAGTGCAGTGGTGCGATTTCCGCTCACTGCAAGCTCTGCCTCCTGGGTTCATGCCATTCTCCTGCCTCAGCCTCCTGAGTAGCTGGGACTACAGGTGCCGGCCACCACATCTGGCTAATTATTTTCCTTTTTTTTTTTTTTGTATTTTTAGTAGAGACGGGGTTTCACCGTGTTAGCCAGGATGGTCTTGATCTCCTGACCTCATGATCCTCCCGCCTCAGCCTCCCAAAGTGTTGGGATTACAGGCATGAGCCACCGCGCCTGGCCTGTTTGTTTTTTGAGACGGAGTTTCGCTCTTGTTGCCCAGGCTGGAGTGCAATGACGCGATCTCGGCTCACTGCAACCTCCACCTCTGGGGTTCAAGCGATTCTCCTGCCTCAGCCTCCCGAGTAGCTGGGATTACAGGTATGCGCCACCCACACCCGGCTAATTTTGTATTTTTAGTAGAGACCGGGTTTCTCCATTTTGGTCAGGCTGGTCTCGAACTCCTGACCTCAGGTGATCTGCCTGCCCCAGCCTTCCAAAGTGCTAGGATTACAGGCATGAACCACTGAACCTGGACTGCACTTGTGGTTTAAATTCCTTTATGTCTGTCCAGATTCATCTTAGCCCCCAAAATTCTGACTGATGTTTCACTGTAGGTTAAAATAATGAGAATTTCCAAATAGCGACAGAAGTTCTACCTTCTTCCTAGGATCTTCAGGAGACATAATGTCCTTAGCTAAAGAAAAATGGAAACCTCATTTGGTAGCATGCCAGCACTGTCTGCTTGGGGCTGTGATTATCCAGTGAATTAGTTGAACCTGTGGCTTAAACAGTCCCTTGCCACAGTTAATGCTTAAGACTTGCTATAAAACTGGGGGAGTGGAGGTTGGGGAAAAGTGTGGTCACCTGAGTTCTAGTCCTGTTTTGCTTCTAACTGCCCACGTGGCTTTGAACAGTTCCTTTGACTCTGTTTCCTTATTCATAAACTCGAGTCTTCGGTATTGGAGGGCTAGCAAGCTCTTCTTGAATCAGACGAGAAGCCATGGCCCTCATCAAAGAAAATGTTAAATATATGGAAGGTGTTTCCTATAATCTCAGAGTGTTCACCGTGAAGAACTCCTGGGGCTCAGGTGATGGTCTGAGTTCCCTTCAGCTCTGACATCATCTCTCTGATTCTAACACACCACCAACCTCCCCTTATTATGCCACCATAAGAGATTGCTCACCAAGGACAAAATGAGATAGACTTTCTATCCTTCCCCAAGTCTGAGTATAGGAGTCACATTCACCCCAGTGAAGTGCGATCAGCCATGTGCCCACCAAACTCATGAAGTCAATCAGCCCTTGTCAAAGAGTCCACTTCCCATTACACCTCGGATTTATCTACCAGGCAGATCCTGTTCACAAAGCCCTGGGCAGACCCACCCCACCCTGGAAAAACAGATGAACACAATAGCCTTATCTCTGAGTATAAGGTGGTATCATTCTTTCCAACAAGCTAGAAATAGATGAACAATTCAATTGTCTCAGGGAAAGAAACCACATCCCATGTGACAGTGAGCCTGGTTGTCACCTACTTGTTTTCTTTTCCATTAAACTGACCTTACTTAATCATCCACAGTGTTTCCTTGCCTTTATTTTACCTTAGGGATACAGGATGGCTATCATTTCCCGAGTGCCTAGCCTGTGCCAAACCCATTACATGTGCTATTACTAACCACCTAATGTAAACATGATTTTCATTATGCAGATGGGAAAACTGCCGGCACAACTATCTTCATCGTACAGAGAAACCAAGGCTGGGCGGCGTTAAATGACTTGCTGCAAATCACACAACTCACAGGAGGCCCAGGCCTTCGAAAACTTTCCTTTCTTCCCCGTAGCCCAGGGATTCCCAAACTTGTCTGCATATTAGAATCCACCTGGAGAGCCTCTAAAACTCCCAATACCCAGGGCACACTCTAGCAATCATAATCTTTGCGGAAGGGACACGGGATTCAGGATTATTGAAGCGTCTCAGGTGATTCTAATATGCAGACACGTTTGAGACCAACCATGGAAGCAACAGCAAGCATCTTCAGCTGGACACATTTACCCAATAATCCAAGTGGAAACCAAGGGCAAGGAATAAAAAAAGAAGCAAACCAAAGACTGAGCTAAGAGGAGCCGAGGAGACACACCTGAGTGAAGGAATGTGCTTTCTTTACGGGTGATGTTAAGAAATCTGGTAAGAGAAGAAACTTCCTTGATGTAAGCCTAGACAAATCCAGTGGGATGCCGGTGTTTAGTGACTGTTTAAGGGATGAACTAAAATACACTAAGCACATCTGTTTTATTAAGTGGGTTTCCTTTTTGCTCTGTCCTTGGGAGGAGAGTGACTGTCATTAATGTCAATTTATGTTAGAAGCTGGTGCTTTATGAACTGAGCTCTGTGCCTGGTGCTGCTGCGGTCCCCAGTCCAGCATGGTGAACCCCATGGGCATTAACCCAGACCCAGAGCACCTCAAGGTACTGATGGCCTTTGCAATAGCAAATACTGTTAGGATTACATCCAGTAGAGCATTTAGGTCAATGCATTTAAAACATGTATTCAAATTCCTGAAAAACTGGAGATCCATTGGAAAAACCTCAAGCCCTAACTATGCTAGAAAATAGTCTGTTGCTGTATTATCTTGGGGATCCTCAGCTTGAAGATTTTGATGGTCTGGTTGAGCATAATGAGGAATTACTACTTTTACTTGGAATGTAAGTAGGATTTTAGTTGAATGGAAGGAACATCATTACTTATGTCTTGGCTGAAGTCCAAGAAACAATGATTAGTAAATGATTTGGGGGTGGTCATGCTTGTACTCATTCGAGTTAGTAAGCTGCTTTAAGCAACATGTATTCTCTATAGTCTTCACCTCTGGACAGAGATGTTTGGATTTCCAAAGGAAACCTACATATCATAAGTCTTATATTCCATTTAGTTAAATTCCTGTACTTAGATCTGATGTATCCTTCTGCCTGAGAAAAAGATAGAAGCTAATGCTGAATTAAATCCACAATTTTCTGATTATCTATTGGTTTTAGTTTCCCCCTTTGCATTTAATGGTAACATCTTTCTAAGTCAGATACAACTAGACTGAAAACATTCAGTCAACCCTACTTCTATGCAACCATTCATTGTGATGGGGATCTGGGAAAACCAACCTTGCTTCTGCATACTGCTAAGACGGCCCCAGGAAAATCAAACCAACTTCAGAAAAGAATAACTTTCTATCTTTCTATCCCACTCTCTTGCCATAGTCTATCCTTATTCCATGAAATACACTTTTTTTTTTTTAAATAAGAGACATCTCTTAAGAAACTGAATTCTTTTGGTTTGATAGAAATAGTTTCTTGTGTTCTGTAATTTTCCAAACGTTGTAAAGCCAAAGTCCTTGTGTTTGAAGGTATTTTGAGTTCCACCACCCCGTTTACAGGTGAAATGGGTCACTTCTCATGTTGAATTAAACGGCAGCATTCATGGATGGTGGGACCTGCATCCTTGCTAGAGTTTCAGGGTTTAGAAAAGAGGTGTTCACTAGTATAAGTCAATATAATCTCTAGGTTCTCAAATCCAAATAAAACTATAAATGTGTTACTGGCTAGGAAACAGCAAAAGACTAAACAGTAAGAACTGTTTTCTTTTTTACGATAGTGGACAGTTGAGCTAATAAAGAACAAGTCATTTTTAGGGAAACTACTGATTTGCATCCGCCTCTGTGAGCTTCCTTTGCATTCATCTTGTGCTTAAGATGCAATACACACCAGTATTCCTATTGAACATGCACGTTCTACTGATGTGCTCAAGCATAATTTTAATGCACTGTTCCATCTCTGATCTCAAGCACAGCACTGTGTATTTAGTAAGCACTAGATACATACTTGCTGGATGAACGAAGGAATATTGGTATTTGGAGACAAATTTGCAAGATTCTAATTAAAAAAACCAAGCACAGGACCTGGAGTCAGTATAAAGAAGGCGGGGCTTCGGTTGTGGCCACACCTGCCGTACATGAGGTGAGAATCTGGGAATCACTTTCTGGGGCACTGGAGCCCCAGCTCTTGTTGCAGAACCCAGAGCTCGCCTCTTGGTCCCTGCGCTCTCCTGGCAGTTCCCAGTCAGGCCTCACCTTTGAGAGTTTTGCTTTTTTGTGGCCTAAGAAGATTCTGGTCACTCTGCTTATGGCCTCCAGTCCCATGATGTGTGCGCTTGTGAGTGCACTCACATTACACAGGCTAAAGAAAGCCCTTGGGCTGAACGCAGTGGCTCATGCCTGTAATCCCAGCACTTTGGGAGGTTGAGGCGGGCGGATCACCTGAGGTCAGGAGTTCAAGACCAGCCTGGCCAACATGGTGAAACTCCGTCTCTACTAAAAATACAAAAATTAGCCAGGCATGGTGGCGGGCGCCTATAATCCCAGCTACTTTGGAGGCTGAGGCAGGAGAATTGCTTGAACCTGGGAGATGGAGGTTGTAGTGAGCCGAGATCGCACCATTGCATTCCAGTCTGGGCGACAGAGTGAGACTCCATCTAAAGAAAAAAAAAAAGAAAAAAGAAAGCCCTCTAGTGCATGGACATTTCTGTACTCACATTACACAGGGAAAAGAAAGCCCTCGATTGCGTGGACATTTCTGGCAAAAGTTATTTCCTTTTCCTCGTTAGCTTTTGTCTTTTCTGTTGTAATGAAAGGATGGGAATGATGCAGTAAGAAGCAGGGAGGTCCCCCTTCCATTTCTGACTGCTGTGGCTCTTGGCCTGTGTGACACCGTGTGTGGGAACTTTTAAATATCAGTGCAACTCTCCATACAGGGTCCTTTAAGATACAAAATAACATTTGCCACAGTCTCCATAAAGCTTTGCAAAAAATCTTTGGAGTAGCAATTACTTCCACTCAATAATATCATTCCCATCCCATGATCAAGTGGACAAAATTAAAAAGAGGCATACTCAGGCTCTTTCCCAGTTGTGCAAGCTGAGAGTCACAGCCATCTGAAAGCCACATTTATTTCTAGCACTATGGATCCTTTAGTGGATTTTAAAATTTGCATTAATTTTATGAATGATATCTTTTTAGAAAATATATCTGAATACAGTACTTGTATTTTTAAAAGTTTGGACTAAAAATGCATGCATATTTTTTCTAGTTTACAATCTTCTTTCCTAAGTCATCTACAATAATAGGCAATAGATTTGTATCTTGTATGATTGAGAAATGATTTAGTTTTGTAATAATATAAGAATGGATGAAAATGAGCATCATTTTATTTCCTTATAGCTCACAGGTAGAGTATGTTTCTAAGATATTAAAAAAAGTTTTGAAAGAGATGTGTGCCTCAGAAGAAATAAAAGGAATATTTTTCACAGATACTAAAAGGTACAGTAAACATCTATAAAACAATAACTATGAGCTAATCTACACACTGTGCCAAGCTGCCTCTCTCTGTAACCTTTCAAGAGTCCTTCAAGAGAAAGCCAAGCTATAAAAATGATTGGATTTGATGCCACCACCATAGTCTGGAATGTTCTTCAATTTTCATACATAGATGCAGAAATAGTGGATTTAGAGAAATCACTAATAATGAATGAAAGGAAGCTTTCTTCTGAAGCATCAAACTTCATGACTTTCTTAACTGCTTATACTTTTAAATCATTTAAAACACAAATTACTCTGGATAAAAGTAATCATCTATGTGTAATTCCTTTGAGGAGGCCATTCTGAAATAGTTTTTTCCCCCTCTATGAGGAATTTATTAACCACAAAGAAATTGCATAAGACCACCCATCTCATTTGAATCAGATCTCTGTATTGGAATTCAAGTGAGAGGCCAGCATTTACTCACAAAGCCAAACAACCCCCATGGGGGATTCTTTCTAATTGTGCAAGTACCAAATAGCTTCAGTTTGTCAAAGTCACTTAATACTGTTTTAAAAACCAGCTCGAAACGCTTAAAGTCCCTGGAGAAAGGTGACTTTTGAAAGCTTTCCTTTGCCATGGACTGAAGCAGGGATGGAGTGTGGACTGTTCAATATTCATGCCGATTCACACAGAGAGCCTGTCCAGATGCTCAGGTCGAGGGGAGCAGGAGCTTCTGAAGAGGGAATTCATCCAGGGAACAAAAGCACCAACCTCTGCCCCTATTATGCTGCCTTGGGATTTTTAAAAGATTACTCTTCCAACAGATGGGCCTTCGTGTGCACCTGGTCATTGGAAAAGCACCTCCAGCTAAGTGCTGACTGCATATGCACCCAGTGCTGAAGGAATGATCCTCTTTTACCTTCATTTGCTATTCTGTTTCTCCTCTCACCCTATCTACCGGAAAGAACCTCAGAAACTTCTATTTTTTTTTTCCAATTTAATTTCCCAAATCATTTGCTCATATGTGCACAAGAATGGTGAGGTTAGTCACAAATCCATACTGTTCCTCTGTGGGAGGCGGGGGCTTGAGGGGGTGGGAAGCGGGAGCTAGATGGATATTTGCCAATTGCAGGTTTAGTTACAAAAGAATAGAAGGAATCGTTCCTCACTGCCGTATCAAATTTGGTAGAGGCGCCAAGCAAGACCTAAGTTTTCTACATAGGCTCACATGTCTGTGTTTCTTTGGAGCTGTTTTATTTCTTACTGCAGAATGAAGGAATACACAAAACAATACTCCAACACTACCGGGCAGAGTCAAACAAAAAAGATCCTATTGAAAAGCCTATAATTGCCACTGTATTACCCATAGCCTTCTCTAGTTTTCTACTTACTACTTAATAGAAAATATAATCGATTTAATAGAAAATCTGCTGTAAGGAGAAACTCAAGAAAGCTTAGGAATAATACTCAGGAATTAATTTTAATCCGTGTTATAGAATGCATATTCAAAAAGGCCTTGGCATTCAAAAATCTCTTGGCCTTTCAATAAATAAAAAGAGTGGTTGTTCAAATATAGAAAACAACAGTGAAAGGCTTGAACTATGAATGTATCTCTACATCTCTATACATGCAAACTGCTCAGTTACTAGGCACAGACAGACCACAAAAGATGCACTAAGCTACACAGCAAAATAAATGACTAACACCCAAAATTAGTTTCAATTTTTATTATGAATGTCCAAAGTGACAGCATACTGTGAAAATGCTAGGTTCTCATTGATTAAATTTCAAGAGACCACAGACTACAGCATTCCAAGCACTTTAATTTTTGACAGAGCCAAAAACAAATAAAAGAATGATAGAAATATTCTTTTGGGTGTAAAGAGTATTCATATTTGAGTTTTTGTATTTTTTTCTTCCCTGCAGGTATTGTGAACACTGATAATTTCCAAAACACAAATTCTGGTCTGGATACTTGCAGCAAACTTTTATAATCTCTGCCTGAATAAGAAGCTAATAAGAAATGTACTTATAAAGTATGTTTACGATACAATGTGATATGTTTGTTCATCTTCATTTCCTTATCTATCCCGCAAGGCTTCTTGTCTACCACCCGGGAACCTGCTGTTGGTAATAACAGGACAGGGAGGCTGAAGTGAAACACTTGGAAGACTGTACTGAATCCTGGATTTTCTGAAAGCTGCATTTACTTTTTTTTTTTAATGAAAGCTTAAGACTTTCAGTGTTTGAGAACGTTCAAGGAGATACCTAATGATAATGGATTAAAGCCACCAATCAAGAACTACACAGTCTACACAGGTTGTGTTCAAGAAAAAAAGCCTTGGTTTACTAAAGCTATGTTTCTAGTAATCTGTAGGTCCAGCACAATATGACTTTCTTTATCCCCCCCGAAGGGTTTCCTTGCCATCTGTCCTTTCCATCACTGGTACTGGATGAGCTACAGATGGAGTCTGTTGCCACTGATATTCCAATCAAATCTGGTCCTGTGAAGTGGGTATCTCTTACAGATGCAATACTGTTCATCTGAGTGGATCCCCAAAAAGAACAATTATGAACTAGAAACTCATAGAGTTTGTGTTTAAAATTTATAAAATTAAACCTGCTCCAACAGGTAATACAGGAAGGCATGCTTGCAACCTCTGGATTCAATCAGAAACAATGCCTGAGAGCACAGAGCCTTCTCAATAGGTAACGGCGGGTTCCTTTTAACGCTTCCTTAAACAAGATCCGATGTGATGCACATTAGAACTTTGAAGCACGTCTGTCTCATTTATTTCTACAAGGCCTGGGACACAGGAAGCTGCCAGGACTTCATTCATCATCATCTTGCCTGTTGACAAAAGGAACAATAACTGGTCATCACTGGTCAATGGAATAACTTTTCCTAGTTTTTTCCACGATCATTCCTTAAGAAAAGATGGTGTCAATACAACAGCAAATGTTTCAATGTTTGATGAATTTCTGGGCTCTAAAATGCCATGCCTTCTTCCAACAGAGCAGGAAGAACTACATCATGCAGTGTTCATTGCTCTCCAAATGCTGGAATGGTTCAGGAGACAGCCCTGTCCTGGAAGTCAGCTGACCCAGGTTCCACACATGATTCTGCCAATGACTAACACAGTCACCTAAACTTGTTGGGCCTGGTTCCTTCACATGTAGACTAAAAGGCTTCAGTGGAGCATGTCTAAAAAGAAGGCCATCCAGTGCTACCTTTTAATAGGATCGTGTGGTCCTGCCTTCTTAGCTCCTTCAGAGCATAACCAGGTATGACCATCTCAAGCTGTGGCTTACAAAATACCTACACCTGGGTGTCCGTGGTCCTCATTCAGCTTGGAGTTGAGAACCAGGTGAACTTCCAGAGAATTTTCAAAATAGCTATTAGCATCTTGAAGTCCATTAAAACCTTAAATGATAGAGTGATGGGTACAGAATTCTGAAAATACACATCTCCATGTTTTCACATCTTTTGCTGTATTAAGGTCAAAGAAGTGTCTTTTTTTGTCCCTGCTGGCTTTCTTAAATTAAGGAATAATCGCATAAAAGCTGAAAAATACATTCATAAGTATAACGACATGGAAGCATTCTGTAAGAGCCTACTATCTAGTTATATAATTCAACTAGTTGGACTAGTTTAAGTAACTCTGCCAAGTAACTTTACCAAGACACATGTCTGGTAGCAGAGATGGGCCCTAAACATAGTAAGTCTCACCCTAAAATGAATACTTTGTTTTTTTTTTCCTTTGAGATGGAGTCTTGCTCTGTCGCCCAGGCTGGAGTGCAGTGGCACAATCTTGGCTCCCTGCAACCTCCGCCTCCCGGGTTCAAGCGGTTCTCTTGCTTCAGCCCCGAGTAGCAGGGACTACAGGCAGGCGCCACCACGCCCGGCTAATTGTTTTGTATTTTTTTAATAGAAACAGGGTTTCACCATTTTGGCCAGGCTGATCTCGAACTCCTGACCTCAGGTGATCCACCCACCTTGGACTTCCAAACTGCTGGGATTACAGGCGTAAGCCATCGCACCCAGTATCATTTATTTTTAAGGCATCCTGTCATGTGTGACAAGAAAAGTGGCTCAAATATTTGTCATCTTTCTACCGTGCTTTTGGCATCGAGGGAAACGTGTGAATGATCCACACAAAACAAAACTGGTGCCAAAATATCATCTATTACTTTGGATTATTCTATGTGTTTGCTAATGAGTTTATTCTTCAAACTTAAAAGCTACTTAAACAAAAAAGTTGACTTAAAAGCTACCCAAGAAAGAAAAAGGCAATGAAGATAAGCTCAGTCATTTGACTCTCAATAGCAGCAAGACTAAAGTTACAGAGTCATTTTCTTAAATCTGGGTAAGATTTGCCAGGTTGTAACTGGATCGGGCAGTTGTCCGTAGGAAATCGGTATTTATGTGGTAAAGGCACAGAGATCACACTGGTGAACAAAAAGAAAATGATACAAATTCACTCAAATTATGGAGTGGGGACCTGTAAAATGATCTGTAAACACAGGCACATATACTAACACAGACTAAACGTGTGTTTCTTTGTTGCCAAATAAGAAAAATAAATGTTTCTGTCTCGACAAATGAACTTAAAATGTTAAGTAAAATTTATTATGGGATTCTGGCAAGTATTTTTATGACCATGACTTTCTGGGATGACTTTTTGTTGTTGTTGTTTTTGCACTCTGATGTCCAGGCCGGAGTGCAATGGTACGATCTCGGCTCACTGCAACTTCTGCCCTCTGGGTTCAAGTGATTCTTGTGCCTCAGCCTCCTGAGTAGCTGGGATTACAGGCACGCACTACCATGCCTAGCTAATTTTTGTAGTTTTAGTAGAGAAATGTTGGCCAGGCTAGTCTGGAACTCCTGACCTCGAGTGATCTGCCCGTCTCGGCCTCCCAAAGTGCTGGGATTACAGGTGTGAGCCACCACGCCTGGCCTCTGGGATGATTTAGTATATATCGTAAGTGCCTAATGGCATCGCTATAAGTACACGTGAAATGATTCCTCGCTGAAGAAGGTGGGTATTGAAAAGCAGAAATGCAAGGAACAGTGCAGAGGCGTGGAGATGATGGGCTTGACAATGTCTCTTGGAGAGTGCTTTAGTTTGCAAAGGCTTCTCGTGTTTGTGCTCTGGTCCTTACAACAAGGGAGCCAGCTTCCGCCTGGGGAGGCAGCTGAGATGAGCGAGCTCAGGTGACCTGCCCAAGGCTGGTGCTCACTTAAAAAACAACAACAACAACAACAAAAAAACACTCTCTTGCTCCCAACACTGAATACCGATGAATTGATTATTTCCTATGTTCTTCATCTCTTCTGCATAGTGTTATTACTACTACTGGCACTCATATATTAAGTGCTTTATAATGAATTCTTGCAAAATGGATTTAACAGAACATGATGACTGGAGCTTGCATGATATGTGATTAATGTCTCTGCATAATCAGGACTTGCAAAATAGATATAACTATCTCCACAAAGAAAGAAACTGAGGGTCAGAGATGTGCTTTGCCCAGTGTCTCATGGCAAATAGCAGAGCTAGAATTCTGAGCCTATTAGCTTTCAATCCCCAGTTCCTGCCTTCTCCACTGTGCATGGTGTTTTGGTGTATGCTGAGCCATTAAGCAGACACCCACTATATATGCTATGCAGCTCCATTTTTAGGTGTCAAACCCAACATGAGCTGCTGCATTCAAAGCCTACTCAAGTGGCTCATGCCTATAATCCCAGCACTTTGGGAAGCCGAGGCAGAAGGACTGCTTGAGGCCAGGAGTTCAAGACCAACCTGGCAACATAGAGGGAACCTATCTCTGCAAAAAAACAAATAAAGCCTAGTCTCTCATATACACTCAGCTACTCCAGAGATCTGTGAAGTATCTGGATCAGGGATCCATGCTGAGGGGACATGACAAACAGGTGGGCTTATTTCAAACTCCATAAATAGCTATAGTTCTTGTGAAGAAGTGCATTCTCACAGAGTCGAGGATCACCCTTTGTAAGCAGTTACCAGTGTGCACTGAGCTCCCATAACACTATCTCTAATTTCATAGTAAATAGACAGTAGGAGGTCCAAATCCCTACTTTTCAATGGGAATATGGTGCAAAGGATAAGACCTCTTTGAAATAAATTTGAGAAGTGGTAGTGTCCAGAGGTAGAAGTAATACCTGGAGGAAAATGAAAAATTTTAGAACCAGTTTTCTGCAGCACAAATTGCCATAAACAATGTATTTGCTGTAACTGTCCTTGGTTTCTAAATGCATAGTACAGTGATTCTTTCATAAAATGGACGACAATGAAGGCAAATGGAAATGAAGGTGCTGCTCAAACAGATTTGACTGGCTGGGAGTCCACTGGTGTCAGGTAACTTACATCGCTTATTTAATCCAGCCAAACAGCCCTGAAAAGTATTAGGTTGGTGCAAACGTAATTGCAGTTTCTGCCATTGAAAGTAATGGCAGCTGGGCATGGTGGCTCACGCCTGTATCTCAGCACTTTGGGAGGCCGAAGTGGGCAGATCACGAGGTCAGGAGTTCGAGACCAGCCTGGCCAACATGGTGAAACCCTGCCTCTACTAAAAATACAAAAATAGCTGGGCATGGTGATGCATGCCTGTAATCCCAGCTACTTGGAAGGCTGAGGCAGAAGAATCGCTTGAACCCAAGAGGCAGAGGTTGCAGTGAGCCGAAATGGCACCACTGCACTCCAGCCTGGGTGACAGAGCAAGACTCCGTCACGGAAAAAAAAAAAAAAAAAGGGAAGTAATGGCAAAACCGCGATTACTTTTGCACCAACCTAGATGTATTCATTAATCTCACACTGCAAACGAAAAAACTGAGGTTCAAAGGGGTTAAATAACTTAGCCAAGATGACACACCTAGAAAGTGGCAGAGACTGGATTTCAAGCTAAGTATGCCTGACCCCAAAATTATATGCCTTTTCTTTAAAGGCTGCTTCCCTTACATACCTCAACAACCAGACATCTGGGCAGTCACCCTACATTGCAGCCCATGAAACTGTTTCTTTTTTTTTTGAGATGGAGTCTCACTCTGTGACCCAGGCAGGAGTGCAGTGGTGTGATCTCAGCTTACTGCAACCTCCACCTCCCGGGTTCAAGTGATTCTTGTGCCTCAGCCTCCCAAGTAGCTGGGATTACAGATGTGTACTACCACGTCTGGCTAATTTTTGTATTTTTAGTAGAGATGGAGTTTCACCATGTTGGCCAGGCTGGTCTTGAACTCCTGACCTCAGGTGATCCACCCACCTCGGCCTCCCAGAGTGCTGGGATTACAGGCGTGAGCCACCATGCCCAGTTGAGACTGTTTCTTGATGAGGGCCCAGCAGTGCTCAGAATTGCAGGGAGGCCCAACTGCTTCCAAAACAGCGACATCCCCTCTCACCTACAGAAATCCAACTAAGGGACAGTGGCCAGGCTTCCAGGTCAATTTCATGAGGTCATAGAAGAGGGACAGAGGGAAAGGACCTGGCAGAGTGGCTCCGCAGAGAAACAACCACAAGGGGCCAACTGCATGAAGAAACATTGAGTTACCTTCAGTTTTTGTTTTTTAGAGTCAGGGTCTTGCTCTGTCACTCAGGATGCAGCAGAGTGGTGCAATCACAGCTCACTGTACCCTGGAACTCCTGGGCTCAAGCGATCCTCTCACCTCAGCCTCTTGAGTAGCTGGGACTACAATAGTACACCACCACACACTGCTAATTTTTTTTTTTTTTTTTTTTTGGAGACAGAATCTCTGTCACCCAGGCTGGAGTGCAGTGGCGCAATCTTGGCTCACTGCAACCTCTGCCTCCCAGGTTCAAGTGATTCTCCTGCCTCTGCCTCCCAAGTAGCTGCAATTACAGGTGCGTGCCACCATGCCTGGGTAATTTTTGTACTGTTAGTAGAGACAGGGTTTCACCATGTTGGCCAGGCAGGTGTTGAACTCCTGACCTCAGGTGATCCGCTGGACCCAGCCAACTTCAGTTATAATGTAAAGGTTCCTGTGATCTAGTTATCATCTGCCCCTCTTAGCTGATTTCCAAATGACCTATTAGCAGGCTGTAAACTGCGTACAGCCTGAAGAATCAAATATAAATTACAGCTGAGAAAGAGAAGGCTAGGAGGACAATATAGAGATACTATCTACAGAGAGGCTCTGACCCTTTTAAAATTAATCTCCATTTCCCCCCTGGTGAAGGTTTTATCAGAGCTGCCCTGCCAGTAATCAGCAAAGCTAGCAACTGGCATCCGACATCCTCCTCTTCCTTTGCGCTCCACAAAAGATGAAGGCATGTGATTAAGAAGCCAGGAGACAGAAAATCCACGAGTGATTTATCCCAGCACTAATGACATTTGATTAATAACCAGTGGGCTAAAAACATGATGGAGCAGTACCAAGGAAACTCGGTTTGAATGAGGGCCTCTCCCAATCACATTCAGCTCCAAGCCTCAGCCAGCCTGCCCTGCCACGTGGAAGGGAAGGTGCCAGAGTTGCTCATGGATGCCAGAACCCAAGCTGCCTCCTCCAGCTGATCCGTTTGGTCAGCCCATATGGGAGCAGAATGGCTGGCACCGAGCTGAAAGTATCAGTGTGTGCAGCCACGTTTGAACATAATTTGCTAAATGTTTTATTGTTCTGTAGTTAAAAACCTACTTAAAATGTGTGGAGCTATGTCCCATTAGATTAGAACAATATGAAGTCATGTCTTTTCAAGTACCCAGTGTTAAGAATAATTACAATATCATCAAGGCAATCATTTCCTATTAGGGAAGTTTATTCCTGTGATGGGGGATACCCAGGACTCCTCTGTTAACTGAGATCGTGTTTCCTGCCTCCTATCCATACGTGCATCACTCACACGATCCTTGAGAGTTCCCAAAGAAGCGACCTAAGTCTACCACCATGGAAAGAGGGATCCTATGAGCACTAAATCAGACCTTAGGAATTGCCAGGCACAAGGCTCTCATTTTAATACCAGAAAACAAGCTCAGAGGTTCTACACTTGCCCAGGAACATACGATTGAGAATCCAAGTGATGCTCTGACTCTTGGTCCTACAATGCCCCTTGTTCATTTTGTTCAAATATCTCAGATATTGTATCTTGAAAAATTAAGTCATTTGGCGTGAATAATCCAAATATTACGTGAACTTTGGGACCATGATGGATTGAGCCATTTCCGTAAGTGTTTTCTGTTTTTGTTTTTAGACACTTACGGCGGCAAGTTTCCATAGGTATTGGGAGTCCAGTGTCGTGAGCTGGTGAGAGGGAGGCATGGGGTCCCAGAGCATAGGGGCTCAGGGCATGGCAGAACCCCTCCAGCAGGCCCATGCATGGGGAGGCAGGTGCGCACACAGGGGAGAAGTGTGCACTGGGGATCTGGAATCAGAGGCGCTGGGCTTGCATCTTTGGTTTTGTTCTTTATTAGGCGTGCACTCCTTGGGCAAGTTCCTTAGCTACTCCCACTTTCCTCAGTTGTCAAATGGAGATAAACACCGCCCCTGAGGCTAACTGTGGGGTTGAGTGAGAAGCTGGAAGGGTACCCATTCTTCCTTCTGCCAGCCGCGTTCTCAGGCAGCCCTGGGGACCAAGGGGACAGCAGAGATGTTCAATGACACCTGCAGTTACAGGAGCAAGGCCAGGGTTTCCCATTTCCTCCGCCTAGGATACTCTGCCCTCTCTGCTCTACCTTGAGGGGGCTCGGCCAGCCGCACCTCTCTACCTAATGCTGCCTCCTCTGCCAGGCCTTCCCAGTAGGTAAGGCTGCCCAGTCATGAGCCTCCCTTGGTCATGTCTCCGGGGAGAGCCCTGTTCAGATCCCCATCTTCCCCCTCCTTTCCTTGACTGGGAGCTCCTCTGTTATTGATTTAAAAGGTGATGAAAGAGGCCATCACCTTCTCATAGGTCCGGTGGCAGTGAGCGTGCTGACCACACACTCTCCACCTCCCTGGCCACTAGGGAATCAGGATATGCCCTTTCTCCAACCTGCTCCCCAGCCCCAGAAACTAAACGGGCTGCCTCTTTTCCCCTCCACCTCCCAACACTCTCCCTCTCTGGGCCATTCCTACTTGGATGAGAGAATCACCACAAGTAACTAGGAATCAAGACACCTGTGTTCAAAAAGAAAGTCAATGCCCATGCTTCTGTTGAGGTACAAGAAAAAAATCCAAGGAATTTCTGCTAACAGCGCACAGAGAACCACACCTGATTGTTTTTGACTATGTATGACCCGACAATTCTGCACTTTGACACCCTGACACACTGGCCTCCAGGGCGGGGGTTGGGAGATAGGACAAGAAGCTGCAAGAGAAAGAGGACAAAAATAGGTTGTTCAAGGCACCAACCACTCTGTCACCTGATAGCAGACTGCCATGTTGACAGGCTAGGAAAGCGAGAATGTAGACTCCCCACAGCCAGGGCCAACATGTGAATTCATCTTGGTAAGATTAGACTCCCGGGCATGGGGCTTAACGGCCATTCGACATTCAATGAAATGGAATAACACTAAATAGCTATCCTGGAAGAGGAAAGTCTACCTGCTCAGCACGTAATCATTTTAGGCCATTTGTACAAGGCAGCTTCATGACACTCATTCCATTGGCAGTACAATCACCTAGACTGCTTGGAGGCCTTCAGACTGCAGGCTGATGCTGAGAACTGATGCATTTTACATGGGGAAAAAAAACCACAGCTGACTTCAGATCCTTCTCCTTCTAGCTTACAGGTGAAAAGGTTTGACTTTAAGTTTCCAAGAACAAATACTGTAAGATTAATGCATGGCAGGTCACATGATGTGCTGCTCTCACTTTAAAATCTGGCATGTTCAAAATTTTTTTTATTTAATTCAATTTAATTTTATTTTATTTAAGATACAGTCTCATTCTGTCACCCAGGCTAGAATGCAGTGGCGTGATCTCAGCTCACTACAACCTCCGCCTCCTGGGTTCAAGTGATTCTCCTGCCTCAGCCTCCTGAGTAGCTGGGACTACAGGCACATACCACCACGCCCAGGTAATTTTTGTATTTTAGTAGAGATAGGGTTTCACCATGTTGACCAGGCTGGTCTCGAACTCCTGACCTCAGGCAATCCTCCTGCGTTGGCCTCCCAAAGTGCTGGGGATGACTCAAAGTGGTGGCATGAGCCACCGCACCCAGCCTCAAACCATCATTTAGTAGGATGTATTCTTCCACCTTGAAGACTAGAGTGAGAACTATCAATATTTTTTTTTGGTAGAATTGAACCCATCAGATGAAAATTTTTAATAATTTTAAATGTTAACTTCAAAAAACTTTCAATATTTCTTACAGGCATGCCACATTTATGCATCAAGTATGCTCTAGAAACTCAAGGCATTAATTAAATCTTATTTTTAGTGTGCTGGAAGAAGTCAATGTTCGAAGAAATCCTATTGTTAATCTTTTTGTAGGCAAAGAAACCTTTCGAAAAGTGAACAATCACCCATTTAAAAAAATCTTCGATTTTTATATATCCAGTTTGCCGAAACAAACTCTCAATCTGGTGTCCTCAGCTGTCTCCACAACTGAATTGGAGAGACTATATGGCCGCCCATTTGAGCAGATGCTATTTTTTTTTTTTTAAATAGCTGAAGAAACTCATTTGCAAACTGAATTAGTGGCAGAGAATTGACACGACTTAGTCAAGGAAATGACAAGCCACTCACTTTTCTGGGATGCCAGAAAACGCAGCCCAAGGGACAAGTGGAATATCTAGGACAGGAACACCTACCCACAGCCCTGGGTGGTGCAAGGTTAGGAGGGGACAAACGGCCAGAAACAGTTCTTGCAGGGACCATGCCCAGCTGCCCTCGATGGGAGGACTCAGCTATGCCTTCACTAGGTCTTTACTTGTATGCATATACTTACAGAAACCAGGGCTTCATGTCTGTAAAGTGGGCACAAGGTAGCAAATACAATAATTAGGGTTATTTTTACGCTTAAAACCACAGAGCAAGGACGACTCAGCTAAGGTTCCTACTATCTCTAACATACCTAACAATCATGTTAGTGAAAGACTATACTTGAATTGCATGTCTCTCTATTTTTTCTTTAGTGGAATAATAGTTTTTAGAAAGGCACAGTGTTGGCCAGGCGCGGTAGCTCACGCCTGTAATCCCAGCACTTTGGGAGGCCAAGGTGGGTGGATCACCTGAGGTCAGGAGTTCAAGACCAGCCTGACCAAATGGCGAAACCCCGTCTCTACTAAAAATACAAAATTAGCCAGGTGTGGTGACGCATGCCTGTAATCCCAGCGACTCAGGAGGCTGAGGCAGGACAATCGCCTGAATGGAGGCAGGTGGAGGTTGCAGTGAGCCGAGATCACACCATTGCACTCCAGCCTGGGCAACAAGAGTGAAACTCTGTCTGGAAAAAGAAAAAAAGAAAGGAACAGTATCTTATTTTAACAAGCTCACTGAGAACTCCAAACATGATCCAAATTAATGAACCACTAATAGATACTCTTTTTCTACAAACAGCAGATTCACGAACAGTTGTCTTGGGCAGATCCAAAAGGAAAGAATAGAACCAAGACATGATTTTTTTTAAAAAATGAGTGGCTTTCCATAATCATATTCCTCAGAGGCCTCGGCCAGGATTTGGGGCAAGAAAATCGAGGCCCGGGTGCAGTGGCTCATGGCTGTCATCCCAACACTTTGGGAAGCCGAGGTGGGCAGATCACCTGATGTCAGGAGTTTGAGACCACCCTGTCCAACGTGGTGAAACCCAGTCTCTACTAAAAATACAAAAAAATTAGCTGGACGTGGTGGCGGGCGCCTGTAATTCCAGCTACTCAGAAGGCTGAGGAAGGAGAATTGCTTGAACCCAGGAGGTGGAGGTTGCAGTGAGCCAAGACTGTACCATTATACTCCAGCCTGGGCAATAAGAGCAAAAATCCGTTTCAAAAAGAAAATCTCTTCCTTTGAAGTGTTTGAGAGCTGAGGTATGCTGAATCTGCAACCCACAGAGAATTCCCTCGCATGCTCAGAGGTGAAGAGCATGCAACATCTGCAAACACACCTCATACACAACACCGCCGGCAGGGTGCGTGCACTCCATCACTGTCCAGGCCTGTACCTCTTCACGGAAGCCCTTGACATTTTCGAGGGACACATCTCAGAAATTAGCAAATCCCCAAATTACAAATCCCGTCATAGTATGTAATACCCCCCTCTTAAAACAGGTATGCAGTGATGATTTAAAAAGGCTGTGGTGGCCAGGCGCGGTGGATCACGCCTGTAATCCCAGCACTTTGGGAGGCCGAGGCGGGTGGATCACTTGAGGTCAGGAGCTCGAGACCAGCCTGGCCAACAAGGTGAAACCCCATCTCTACTAAAAATACAAAAGTTAGTTGGGCATGGTGGTGGCATGCCTGTAATCCCAGCTACTCAGGAGGCTGAGGCAGGAGAGTCACTTGAGCCCGGGAGGCAGAGGTTGCAGTGAGCTGAGATCGCGCCACTGCACTCCAGACTGGCAACAGAGCGAGACTTCATCTCAAAAAAAAAAAAAAAAAAAAAAAAAGGCTGCGTGGGGTGTGGATGGCAGCAATCAACAAGGCTGATTCACCCACCTGAGTGACACATGGCCACCCACCCACCTTGCAGTTAATGCTGTTCACATTTGTTCCTTAGCAAAATTAGAGTATTACGTTATGTGTTGTTTGTAATAGCTGAAGCCATAAATGTTAGTGCCAGGAATGCCAAGGTGCTCAGGCATTAGTTTGCAATTAGTTTCCTATTTTTCAAGCTAAGAGTCCAACGTGTAAAACATGAGTAGCCAGCAGCTTGGGTGGAAGCTGAGTTGTCCCAGTCCCTTAGAGGGCCCTATATGTTCCTGCGTCACAGCCTCTGCGATACGGGTTGAAAGCCACTCATCTAATATATAACGTATAATTGTTTGGAAAGGTTCGTTCCGAAATGATTTTAAGCACTACCGATGAATCTGTTCAATCAGGGAGCAATACAGATGCAACATGCCCCTGGATCCACACAAGAAATCCCAGAGATTCCCTAGGATGACACTCTCTTCTTGTGAACTATGGGACATTTTCTTGATTGAAGTGTAATGCCCTTCAGGACTGCTTGTTGCTTTTTGGAGCCAGATCCCTGTCAACATCAGGCACCACATTCTGGGAGACTGAAATGTTTCCCTGGGCATGAAATTGTAATGTGTATTGTAGGACAGCTCGATCCACTTTACAAATAATAAGTCAAGATGAAATGACCGCCTCCATTCAGTGTCAGGTGTTGTAAAAATGTCAGAAACAAAAGTTGGCTCTTTCTCTCCCTTCATCATATATACACTGAGAAATGGCCCACAAAATAATTTTAAGTTGTAAGTACAGTTATCATTTGTATGCAAGTGCTAAACAAACTGTATAGTAAATAGACTCCTTTGTGTGCCAGTGGAAAGGCCGACCCTTTACCTGGCACTCCAACCACCACAAGGGACTGCAAAACTGGGTGACACTGGATTGCAAGGAAGGACAGGGTTTGGCCGGGCATGGTGGCTCATGCTTGTAATCCGAGCACTTTGGGAGGCTGAAGTGAGCAGATCACTTGAGGTCAAGAGATCGAGACCATCCTGGCTAACATGGTGAAACCCCGTCTCTACTAAAAATACAAAAAATTAGCCGGGCGCGGTGGCAGGCGCCTGTGGTCCCAGCTACTCGGGAGGCTGAGGCAGGAGAATGGCATGAACCCCGGAGGCAGAGCTTGCAGTGAGCTGAGATAGCGCCACTGCAGTCTGGCCTGGGCAAAAGAGCGAGACTCCGTTTCAAAAAAAAAAAAAAAAATTAGCTGGGCATGGTAGTGCACATCTGTAATCCCAGCTACTCGAGAAGCTGAGGCAGGAGAATCGCTTGAATCCGGGAGGCGGAGGTTGCAGTGAGCTGAGATCATGCCATTGCACTCCAGTCTGGGCAACAAAGTGAGACTCCGTCTCAAGGGGGAATAAAAAAGGGACAGGGTTAGGTGTTCTTCCCTTAAGTGGCTGGCTCAGCTGGGAGACAGAGGACTAAGAAAATATTCCAACAGGTCCCAGGACAACTTCAGCACAGCCCTGACTGCAAACTGTTTATAAGAAAGTATTACACAACCAGAAAATTATGGCCATTTTCTTTCTTGTGATGTTTCCTTAACAGAGAACTATTTATCCCCCAACAAGGGGCTCCATCCTAGTGTGGCTATAGCTGTTTGTGGTCTTCTCATTGCAGGTCAGATGGGAGGAACCGTCTGCAAGGGGGTAAGATGAACTCAACCCGGCAAAGGGCTCCTTTGCATCCATGACCCACAGTTGGGTTTGAGCTGTCAGCAAAGCTCATGTGGGGAAATCATCTCGAAAGGGCCTCATGGCCAAAACCTTTGTCAAAATTTTTGGCTAGAATTTTTTCCCCTTCTGTAGCTCACTCTTTGGAACACCTCCCAGGATGCTCAGTAGGTACTGCTTTGGAGAAGGTGGACATAGCAGGAGCTGGACTTTGGCAGACAACACAGGGCAACAAGGGTACACAAAGCGATGAGACAAGAAAGAGGAAGCCCACTGCTAGGAGTCACAGAATAAAACGAGGAAGGCCCAGGGAACAGGAAGTGGGCATTCGTGTGCCACAATTTCATCTGCATTATTTATCTATTTATTTATTTATTGAGACAGAATCTCAACCTGTCACCCAGCCTGGAGTGCAGTGGCACAGTCTCGGCTCACTGCAACCTCCACCTCCCGGGTTCGAGGGATTCTCCCACCTCAGCCTCCCAAGTAGCTGGGACTACAGTAGCACACCACCACACCTGGCTAATTTTTGTATTTTTAGTAGAGACAGGGTTTCACTATGTTGGCCAGGCTGGTCTCGAACTCCTGACCTCGGGTGATCTGCCTGCCTTGGCCTCCCGAAGTGCCGGGATTACAGGCATGAGCTACCATGCCAGGTGTTATTTATTTTTTGAGACAGAGTCTCACTCTGTCGCTGAGGCTGGAGCGCAGGGGCACGATCTCAGCTCATTGCAGCCTCCACCTCCCGGGTTCAAGGATTCTCCTGCCTCAGCTTCCCAAGTAGCTGGGATTACAGGCACGCACCACCACATCTGGCTAATTTTTGTATTTTTCTGTAGAGATGGGGTTTCACTATGATGGCCAGGCTGGTCTCAAACTCCTGGCCTCAGGTGATCCACCCGCCTCGGCCTCCCAAAGTGCTGGGATGACAGGCATGAGCGACCGCGCCCAGCCTCGTCTGCATTATTCTTAACATCATGTGTAACCATGCTTCAGGAGTCTCAAAACTGCTGGCAATAAGTTCTTGAGTGGAACCAAGGGATTCATATAAATATTATGTCTATTCATTTATTTATTACTTAAGAAAAGGAAATTAAACTCGAGGTATAATTTAGATGGGGCAGTATGTTAGCGTTTGTCTTTTAAAAATTTATATCAAATCCTCAATTACATTTCAAAGTAATCATTTAAAGATTATCTCAGTGGATTTATTTTTGGTTTATTTTGTGACTCAGGCCTCTAATGTCTCTGGCATTTCTCAAACTGCCTAGGCAATTTTTAGAGCAAACTAACAATAAAAACATGGTGGTGAATGTTAACTCTGAAAAGACAGACTCATTTCTCATTTTGTACTTTCAAAAAGATTTTCACTACAACTATTTTTTTTTCACTACAACTATTTTTTTTTTCACTACAACTGTTTTTTTTTTTTTTTTTAAAATCCAGGACATGTTCTCATCTGGTCACTACAACCACTTAAATGGCTCTCTCAGTGGAGCTAAATTTTACTTTTGCTTTGTTTTTTTTTTTTTTTTTTTTTTTTGGGGGGGGGGTCGCTCTGTCACCCAGGCTGGAGTGCAGTGGCGCAATCTCGGCTCACTGCAAGCTCTGCCTCCCGGGTTCACGCCATTCTCCTGCCTCAGCCTCTCCGAGTAGCTGGGACTACAGGCGCCCGCCACCACGCCCGTCTAATTTTTTTGTATTTTTAGTAGAGACGGGGTTTCACTGTGGTCTCGATCTCCTGACCTCGTGATCCGCCCGCCTCGGCCTCCCAAAGTGCTGGGATTACAAGCGTGAGCCACCGCGCCCGGCCTACTTTTGCTTTGTTACATGTAAAAATGAGACTGTTAACCCACTCTTAATAATATACATGTTTTGGGTTGTTTTTCTAGTAATGAGGTGGGCTTTTACTGAGCCATCTCTATCTCTTTAGAAAAGTCCTCTTTGGGTTCAAGATATTTTTTCCCTTGCAAAGAAAGCAACACATCTCTTATGTAAAATAAAATCCACAATCCTCATTTTCTAGCACTAAATTCTAAGCCACCCACCCTCAACTTCCACATGCATCTGCAGGGTAATGCCAGACCATCTGAGAGGGGTGTCTCGAGTCATTCGCCAAGCTTGGTTGCAATGATAAAGTCTGAACCTGCAAATAATTTGTTTCAAATAATAAATCAGACGGGCTCAAGGTTATTCCTGTAATAGTCATTCTTATTTATATTTAATGTTTTCTTGGGAGGGAGAAAAAGAGGTGGAGTTTAGGGGAGAGCTGTGTATACAAATGCAACTCTCCTCTAAAGAGTTCATGATATGAATTTCATGATATGTATTTCAGTCCAAAAAAAGTTCTGAATGAACCTCGGCTCTAATCAGCGGTACTGTATTACCAGGGGCAAGGCTGACATTAGAGCTCAGATTTCTTTTAGGAAAACTGTAGAGAACATTAAAAGGTCCTTGCATATGGCCAATGTATATCAGGAAACTAGGGGGTATGGTTGCCAAATGTAGCAAGTTAAAAATATGAGAAGTAATTTTCAGCATACATGTATTCCAAATATTGCGTGGGATATACTTATACTAAAAATTACCTGTTGTATATCTGCAATTTAAACTTAATTGGGTATCCTGCATATTATCTAGCACCCTACCAGGGAGTCGAGGACCGGATACCTCAAGGACACTGAACTAGCATAATAGGTTGTGTTCATTTCTACAGCAAGATGGGGGTGCTCCAGAACTGAAAACGGTTTTCAGAAGTTTATCCTTTACTATTTACCCCTGACTGTAAAAATATGCCCTTTACATGTTCTCTCCTTTTTTCCACCAGATAATAATCTGTATCTCTCCTTTTTTCCACCAGATAATGTATCATGTGAGCTTACGATACACATGCCTGGGACTGTCCTAGAAGCTGGAAACAAAAGGTGAATAAAGCCCCACCTCTGACCTCTGGAGTGGACACACTGGTGGACAGACAGAGTGACACCAAGTGAGCAGAACCATGCTGTAAGAAAAAACTGATTAGGGGAAAAGAAGGGATGGGGGCATGGGATGGGTCTGATTTGAGGTAGGATGCTCTTTAGGGCTTTCTCTAAGAGAGAAAACGTGCAAGCGCTTGAGGAGTGTGAAAAAGTGAGAGGAGAGGAGAGAGAAGGGAGGAGAAGAAGAGGAAGAAGGAGAAGTGGTGGCTGACCTGTGCAAAGTGAAACACTCTGGAGCCATCTAGTATCGAAAACCAAGGGCCTTCAGGCCAATGCCATAACGCATAAAATAAGCATCCTAGGCAGTGGAGGTGGGTGTCTCCATTTAGGAAAGAAAGCCTGGCCTAGAGTGTAGTTCTGGAAAGTCAGTAGTTAACACTGCTTTCAAATTGTGTTAAGAAGGTAAACCTGTGACCTGGAAAAATATTCCCTGATTTCCTACAAGCATTCCCATTTTGGGTGGGAAGGAATGTGTGTACAATGACTAGCCCAACATGTCCCCATCACAGTAATCAGCGGATCCCTGTCTCTCCCTGAGAATATGTCAGAAACAAAGTTCCCATGGCTCTTGAATCCCTTCCCCTGTTCAAAAGGACAAGGACAAATACCTGACCGTAGGTTGTGGTCACAGCAGCACCGATAAGTACCAGGAAGGCTGCCATCATTTATCAGTTATAGTTAATGACACTGCACTTCTGGCTTGTACCGAAGTTCTAAGGAAGGACTTTGGTATTTACAATAATTGGCTGGGCACAGTGGCTCATGCTTGTAATCCCAGCACTCTGGGAGGCTGAGGCGGGCAGATCACTTGAGGGCAGGAGCTCCAGATCAGCCAGGCCAACATGGTGGAACCCAGTTTCCACTAAAAATACAAAAAAAAAAAAAAATAGCTGGGCATGGTGGCGGGTGCCTGTAGTCCCAGCTACTCGGGAAGTTGAGGCACGAGAACTGCTTGAATCCAGGAGGCAGAGGTTGCTGTGAGCCGAGATCAAGCCACTGTACTCCAGCCTGGGTAACAGAGCAACACTCTGTCACAAACAAACAATCAATCGATATTTAAAACAATAAACAAATCCTTAAAAACTTAAAAAATATTAAAATATCTATCCTTATCACCTTATCTGAAAAGAAAAACATTTTAAAAGCTTTAAGGAAAAAATACAGCTCACTTTAACCTATAAAAATGTGCTCCGGGCTGGGTGTGGTGGCTCACGCCTATAATCCCAGTACTTTGGGAGGCCGAGGCAGGCAGATCACAAGGTCAGGAGATCTAGACCATTCTCAACATGGTGAAACCCCGTCTCTACTAAAATACAAAAAATTAGCTGGGCATGGTGGTGCACGCCTGTAGTCCCAGCTACTCAGGAGGTTGAGGCAGGGGAATCTCTTGAGCCCAGGAGGAGGAGGTTGCAGTGAGCCGAGATCGCGCCACTGCACTCCAGCTTGGCAACAGGGCAAGACCTTGTCTCAAAACAAACAAACAAAAAACCGTGCTCTGCTCTCTGGCACCCAGGAGTGTGAGCATGCAAATTAGGCCTATGGTCTCCTTGTGCTGCCTCTCTTCCTGGGGCCTCTCATTTCAATCGAGTTCCTCCCTGAAGGATTAGAATGGGTCTCATGGAAGAAACTAGGTTGAAATTGATACCTTCGTCATACAAGATAACCCAAACTTTCCAGTTCGAATCATACCCCTAACAAGGAGACAATCTCAAATAGCACAGCTTTTATACCACCAATGCGGAAGGAGCATGTGATGATTTCAGTACCCACACTACACGAACATATAAATGACAGCATGAGGACCACATAACCTCAGCTCCAAAGGGGCCTAGGTGTCTTCAGATTGACGTCTCCTCAGATACCTCAGTTGTCTCTCTAACTTCCCTGAAGGTGACCTTTGTCCAGGGGGTGTCTCCAGGGTCAGGGTCTCTCTCCCAAGGCCTCCATTTTTTTTTTGAGACGGAGTCTCACTCTGTTGCCCAGGCTGGAATGCAGTGGTGCCATCTCAGCTCACTGCAATCTCCGCCTCCCAGGTTCAAGCGATTCTCCTGCCTCAGCCTCCTGAGTAGCTGGGACTATAGGCATGAGCCACCACACCCGGCTAATTTTTGTATTTTTAGAAGAGACGGGGTTTCACCATGTTGACCAGGCTGGTCTCGAATCCTGAGCTCAAATGATCCATCCGCCTCAGCCTCCCAAAGTGCTGGAATTACAGGAATGAGCCACCACGCCCAGTCCAAGGCCTCCATTTTCTTTTCAGACAGCGCCAAAGGCTAAGCAGCTCAAACCTATGCCCTCTGGTGTTACCAAAGATACATCCAATCCCTCAGGTGCACGTCGCTTATTTCAAGCCAGTGGCCTTAAAATCCCTCAAATGCTCTCCAGGGTGAGCATATTAATCCATATATATGGATTATATATATATATATAATTATATATTAATATTTTATATATATATATATATGAATGAAATCTCAAAGTATCTACGGCATTCTCCAATGGATATACTCAAGATTTGCCCTTTAGTGTATGGAAACTGGAGCTGATTTTAAAATTTCAGATGTGGTCTGATTTGTGTGGGACAGAGTAATATTGTTAAGGTAAGGATTGTTACCCATCTCATCTTCTGCTACAGAAGTCTAAGCCTTCCTTAGGCTTTTGTAGCCATGTTAAACTGTACTGACTCTCCAGCCTCTACCTCTTCCTCATGGGTCACGACTAAATAGCATTTTATCACACACTCAGAACAACTGAGTTTTTTGGACCTAGGTACAGAAGTCATCCAATGTTTTAGTTCTTTCTTCCACCTTCACATCACCTGCAGGCTTAATGAACATGTCTTATATCCATGTCCTCATTCACACTGGTAATAAATAAGTTGAAGAGGGCAGGTCTGAGGTTACAAATCTCTGTCTCCTTTCAGCCCTTTTAAATGGATCTGTGACAATCTCAAGAGTGCACTGAGAATGACAAACCTGCACAAGCGATGGCGCCCCGCCTTTGAAACCCACCTGCCTGCCTCCCCAAGGCAGACCTGCAGCCCCTGGTTCTCAGCTGTCCTCAGCGTCCCTTACTCCCCACCCCCCATTTTGTCTCCATACTCCTTTTTTGCATCCAGCTGGGCTTGTTTCCCTTCCTCTGACCAAGGCTGTGGCTTCTGATCTCTGCTCTACAACTCTTAGGCCATGGCCAGGTAAGGGGGTGTCTCACCTCACTCTCTACCTCATTGAGATTGGGGTCTGAGGTCCACGCTTGCAGCCCTCCACCCCAGGTTGACACAGGTCCATTAATTGGTAGTTTGAGTAGCACGGTGGGTATGAGCCTGTGGGGCTGCACTGCCATCCAAGCCCTGTTTCTCCTGCCTTTTCACAAAGAAATGTAGTGCCTTTCTCAAATACCTTACCAAAATCCTGATACAGCATCTACAACACTTTCTCATTCATCATTGAAGTAACCCTCTTTTTCAAAGCTGCAATCATTTTTTTGGCAGGAACTGTTATTAGGGATCCTCTGCCAGTTCCGCTGGGGCAGAGGATCCCTTTTTAACAGCTGAAAAATCATTTAATTAATTCTTTTCAGCACTCTCTGGGAATGATGACAAGTTCACTGGCCTGTAATTCTAGGAAGCTAGCTTTTTCTTTGCTTGAAAATCAAAACATTCGCCCACTTCCAAGCATCAGAATCCTCTCCGGCTTGCCACAGTTCCTGTTTGGCAGCAAGTTTGAGGCCAACCTACATGTTCTGGTTCCCAGGGAAGTCATTTTTCAAGGCAACAGCAACTTTGAGAACAACTAGGGACAATCTCATCATCTTCCCACCTATTTTAGGCTTTAGCTCCTTCTGACATGGAGTTCTGGCTTTGTCATTTATTAACATAATGCCACAGGCACTTGCTTTTACATAAGCTTCATCCTCAAACTAACTTCCAGCCTCCTGATTTGCCTTTACAGTTCTGTACCTCTCTTCCACATTCTTCTTGAATTAGGTAGGAGTCTGCCTCTCCTGTGCTGGTCCTTTCAGATTTGGCCCATCAGAGAGTAGACTATGGGCACAAGAACCTCCTTTCTTTTTCATTAGGATTATATGTCACCTTACACATATTAGCAAGATTATACTGTGAGTTTATTATCCCTCTTGTGTCAGCTTTTGCAATGATTGGAATGTCCACCCATCTGAAACTCATGCTGAAACTTAATCCCCAACATGGCGCCATTGAGAGGTTGGGCCTTTAAGAGGTGATTTGGTCATGAAGGATCTGCCCTCATGAATGGGCTAATCCATTCATGGATGACTGGATTAATAGGTAATCATGAGAATGGGACTGGTAGTTTTACAAAAGGGGGAAGAGAGACCTGCGCTAGCACACTCAGCCCCCTTGCCCTGTGATGCCCTGGACCACCTTAGGACTCTGCAGAGTCCCCATCAGCAAGAAGGCCCTCACCAGATGCAGCCCCTTGACCCTGGACTTCTCAGCCTCCATAATTGTAGGAAATAAATTCCTTTTATTTATAAATTACTGTTTTAGGTATTCTATTAAAAGCAACAGTAAGCAAACTAAAAAACAGCTTTCCTCTTCAAAACTCTGTCCACTGAATTCATCTCAGAACCCTTCGAAATCTGTCTTCCAAAAAATGTTCTAGTAACAGCAGCACTTTAGGTATATGTGATCAATGACAGGTATTATGCACAGCCGTATACTTGGTAACACCCACCCATTTGCTTTACACTCACTCTGCCTCTGCCATGGATTCCCATCAGCACGCTGGACAGACGGGCATCATTATCCCATTTTCGAAGAGAGTAGGCCTGTGGCTCAAGGCAACGTATTGTGTAAGTGGCAAAACCAGGCTGAAAGCCCAGCTCTGGGGACTCCAGAACGAATGATGCCTCCTCTACTCTACACTGTCTGGTACTCTTTAAAACAATTTTCTTTTTGCAGTGTTTTATTCTGTATGGCAAACAGAATTATCCTGTATTTTTAAGAATAAAAAATGCTCGGACTTAGAATCATGTGATTTATTTTTTCCATACTTACCTCTATCTTATACTATTTTCTATAGTATGCATTATTTGTATGATTTAAAAAATAGGATCCTAATGAAAAAAATAAATAGGAATATTCTGAGACCCAATTTTATCTATATAAAGGGACAGATAAAGACTCTTAAAATTTAACAAAAGTTTAAAAAATTACAAAAGGAAAATTTTGCAACATTGAGAAGCTTCATAAGTGGAATTTTATTATAAAAATGGGAGAGAGATACACTTGCTTATTTTTTAAAGAGGCATCTAGTTGGGTGGACTAGGTGGGTGTGTGGACAGGACTGGCTAAACTTAGGTCTCCGTCTCATACCACGCGGCCACAGGTCCAGGGAGTCTGGGCTGACAACTCTCTTGTGTGCACCCATTTTAAACAAACCCCCAAATAGATGGGGTTTAGAGTTGACAGGCAGGTATGTCCAGGACTGGAGTCTAGCTTCTAAAGTGAATAGGAGCGATGTTCTGTTTACCACTCCTCTGCTATTCAACTCCTTCACGGGAGCAAGTATGACTAATGTATGTGGGCACACAGTTGACATGGGCCCATGTGCTTTAGTAAATTCATTACCTAATTAATGTGCACACGTGGGGAGTTTTTCTAAATATATTCTAACAACATATACTGATTATATGTGCATTGTATAAATCTCATATGTACAAACTGGAAACATGGTTTTAAAGGAATGTGGAAAATTCTCAGGCATGCTGAGACCTGTCCAATGTTAGTTAGTTAAAGGAAAGCATCAGGACTAAGACCTAAACCCTACTCTAAAAAACTTAATCTAAATTGTTTTTAGACTACTGAGTTAATTTAAGTAGCTTAGTTCTAGTCAAGGCAAGTCTCAGTTTGGAAATCAAGTGTTCATGGTATACACTACAAACAGGAACATTTGTCAATTGAACAGTTATATAGATTCATATGTATATTTCATATTTAAAAAAGTTATATAGATCAATGATTTGGCAGCTGGCTGAAATAATTCCATATTTAAAAATCTGTTGGGTGCATCTGTTAGCAGTTTTGAGTTTCTAATGCAGACTAACAATTTGGTGATAGCAAGCTGTCTTCTTATTAATGTTCCAAAAAACATTGTATTTCAAGATTTTTAGAAAGGGAGCCAAGATTTTCTGGGATTTAGTTAAGTGAAGCATCATCATATCTTTTGCCTTTCATAAGTCTCTCATGTCTAGGATTAATAAGCAGTATGTCTTGAAAAGTGTTATCTGACTTTCTAAAAAAGATGAACTGGTACTCATAAATAGGTGGCTGACCTGCATTTACTCTTTCCCAGCCTAAAAGATAAAGTCATTTAAATGATGGAAAACTACCATCACACTATATTTACGTCATTCCCTTTCTCAAAATTATGGGATTTCCCTTGTCCTTTGCCCTTAGCCAAGTTTGAATCAAAGACTTAGGAAACATTCACCCTCCCAAAGAGGTCTATTTAGTTTCCTTGGCTTGCTTCCCCATCCCTCACAGCCATCTTTTTGTAAAATCACATCCCCCACCATCTTCAAAAGCCTTGAGACTAACCTTCCTGATGAAGCTTTTTAGCTAGATCCCTCTTAGCCACCAGATGGGGCCCAGGGAGTCGCAGACAGTATACCACGCACATGCGGTTTCCATGCCTTCCCGCCTCCTGGACCATTGCACCCGAGCTTTCAAGTGAAGAAGGGCAAGGTCTTTTCCTTAACTTCTCATCCAATACAATGCCTGCCACTCAATTATTTGCTGGCTTAACAAATAAATGAACAAAGCCTACAGCCCAACTGATGACCAACCATGTGCTCATTTTTTAGTTTCAACACTTCCTTTTTCTACCCTATATCAAATAATAGTGTAGAACATCTGAAATTCTACACGAATGCATTTTTAATTTGAAAATGAAAAAAAGGAGTAGAAAAAGTCTCTTGTAGTCTGACATTTTCTAGTTCATCTTACAGTTTTTAGTTTATAAATTGTCATGTCTGTGAGAGTACAAGCTTTATGAATGTAGAAGCTTTATCGACTATAAAACCAGTGTAGTGTCATGCACAGGCCGACAATTATTGAAGGAATGCCTAGAAGGCTGGGCAGGATGTTCTTTACCTTCCTTTGGTGAGAAAGAAAGAAGAGGCAGATAATAAAAGAGAATATGTACATATGCAAAAGGCTATCCTTGGGTGAGAAAGAAGATGCAGATAGTTAAAGAGATTATGTGTATGTACAAAAGGCTATTACTAGAATTACTATCAGAACAAGCAGTGAAAAAGAGGAAATGAGGAACATAAAGTGGGCATTAACCTCTTGGGAAGAAAACACAGGAAGTGAAGTATCTTTTTTACATGCTGATTTAGGTAGGTCCCCACGCAGGCCACCGTATGACAGCATAGTGGCTTTAGGGAGGACTGGGTGAAGAAACAGTAGTAGGTCCGCGATTATTCGGTCTCTGGGACAGTCAATGGACAGACGTTTACAGCTCCAAGTGCTAAACTGCTACTGTGTGAAGCCAAATACAGGCAGTTTAAAAAACTAATCGTTTTTGCCAGTTTTGCTGATGTTAAAATTGTTGTCTGATACCAACCATGCCAGTACAAAAAGAGCATTAGGTGAATTTTACTTTTTTCTGTATGTTTTTGTCACTTCAGTAGAACTAGAATCTCTACTGAAATATTTTATTTATTTATTTTTTGAGACGGAGTCTCTCTCTTTGACCAAGGCTGGAGTGCAGTGGCGTGATCTCGGCTCACTGCAACCTCTGCCTCCCAGGTTCAAGCCATCCTCCTGCCTCAGCCTCCCAAGTAGATGGGATTACAAGTGTGAGCCAACATGCCCGGCTCACTTTCCTGTTTTCAGTAGACAGGGTTTCACCATGTTGGCCAGGCTGGTCTCAAGCCCCTGGCCTCAAGTGATCCACCCTCCTCGGCCTTCCAAAGTGCTGGGATTACAGGCATGAGCCACTGTGCCTGGCCTCATCTACTAAAATACTTTAAGTATACGGTGGGTACCCAAGATCTATTTGCTGAATGAATGAATGGTTTCTCACCAAGTCCTTAATATTTATAATATTCTAGAACTACGTCGGGTTGCCACGGTGGAAGTATTCTTGCATTCTGCTGCCAAGATGTTCTGCCCTTGTACCCGGATTATAAAAAGCAGGGTTTAGTGCTGACATGCTGGCTATAATTCAAAACCTTGTGAGAGTGGTCTCGTCACAGGTGATACTATTGATCAAACATTTATAGAGCATATGCTAGAACTGTCTCCCGAACAAGGTACCCTTTTATCTTCCCATTTTTGCAAGACAGATATTAAGGCTGCCTTGAGTATGAGAAACTGATTCATGGGGGACAGTAGTCTAAGGCAATATGGCACAGCCAAAATCGGATCCCCAATTTTCCAATTCCCGCTTCCTTTGAAACCCAGCTGTGACATCTGTATAGAAGAATGCTAATTCCTCATCTTTAACAGTTAAGTAACAATTCAATCAAAATTATACACTACCGCTTTGCTCCAAACTAGAGAAATCCTGGCTAAATTTTTTTTTTTTTTTTTTTAAGACAGAGTTTCACTCTTGTTCCCCTGGCTGGAGTGCAGTGGAGCGATCTCGGCTCACTGCAACCTCCACCTCCCGGGTTCAAGCAATTCTCCTGCCTCAGCCTCCCAAGTAGCTGGGCTTACAGGCATGTGCCACGACGCCCAGCTAATTTTTGTATTTTTAGTAGAGACCGAGTTTCTCCATGTTGGTCAGGCTGGTGTCGAACTCCAGACCTGAGGTGATCCGCCTGCCTTGGCCTCCCAAAGTGCTGAGATTACAGGTGTGAGCCACCACGCCTGGCCTGAAATGCTATTATTGAGAAGGCAGACAGAGTACTGAGAATCCCACAGTCAGTTCATTACCTTAACTTCCTCCTCCTCAAGTGGCTCTTTCCCTCTAGAAGATTATAAAGGTAATATTGCCACCAACATTAAACGAACCCATAACCTGTGTCCCAGTCATTCTTCAAGCCCTCTCTCTCAAGGCTTTACTTACTGTGCGCTCACACTAAATCCCCACATCTACACCTTGGTCAGTCCTCACCCAAATGGGTCCTCACCTTCCCCTGAGGGTGCACTAGGAGTGGCTGAGCCAAGTCTTCTCTCCTGGCCTCACCTACCGCCACCGGCCCTTTGCTTAATCGCACTCATTATTATCCCCAGCTGAGTCTTGCTCCCAGCCCCACTGAGCTCTGGTTTCTGGATTCTACAAAGACATGCAATATCCTTTAAAAAAAGAAAAAAAGAAAGACAAAATTTCCCACCCCAAACACAAACATACACAATCCTTCCAACATTTTCCTTGTGCCATTGAGTGGTTTTCCTCATAAAGACAGGTGTACGATTACTAAATGCTCCCTTATACTTAACGCAAATGTGTCTGTGCCTAAGTTTTACTGTATAGAGATATTCAACCTAATTGAGTACTTATGATTATATGTGATGAGTATTTTCAGCTTAGTATAATAAAGAGTGGTAATTACAGACAGGATTTCCTTGAGGAATATCGGGAATGTTCCAGACTTTCCCCAAAAGTAGCTTTTATAACCTGCTTGCCCCCAAGTGTTTTTGCTGTGAAAGGAATGCTGTGGCAGCTGCATGGAAGGGTGCTGGTGGTCACCAGCCGCCTGCTTAGCAGAGCACAGGTATCTGGACTTTGAAAACAAGTCAGAACACAGCCACATGCATTCCTCATTCAGATTCTTGCAGAACCTTCAAGTCTAATATACAGGAGATGCTTTCAGTCTGTTCCTCAGATAGGAATATCAACACTATATACATACACACTATAAGGCTGATATAAAATGAAAAATGAAATATCCACCCAAATAATTGTAGTCTAGAGTTGTGTGAGACCTACTGTAGGAAAAGAGATTGCTTCCAGACAGGGCTATTGGAGGTCAGCAGTGATCTTTTATTATTTTTTATTTTTTTGAGACAGGGTCTTGCTCTGTGACCCAGGCTGGAGTGCAGTGGTGTGATCACAGCTCACTGCAGCCTCAAACTCCTGGGCTCAAGCGATCCTCCCACCTCAGCCTCCCAAAGTGCTGGGATTACAGGCCTAAGGCCTAGTGCCTGGCCAGCTGTGATCTTTTAAGGAAAATTAAAGCTTGCTATGGTGTATGTCATTATTCACAGTAAAATCCAAGCCCTTTTCCTTTAATAGCTACTGTTGAGTGTACATTTTCCCTATCACCCATTCATCTCTCCTGAATACTCTGCGGCATTTCCCTGTAGGCACAGATCCCTACGTCCTCCGGCAGCACAGCGATCCTCCTCCTTTCCTCCCTCAAGTCCGAGCCAGCTTGTGGATTGGCAACAGCTGTGGACTGGCAGGAGCGCAGGGTCAGGAAGCGCAGAGTGGCTCATAAGACAATCTTTAAAGACATGACTAAGCCTAGAGTATACCTGGTCCTTCGAAACAAATACAATAATGACAGTCATGACTACTCAATGCATAGCAGATGCTGTGCTGGGAACTGATGTGAATTACCTTATGCAACCCCCAAACAGCCCTATGAGGGATGCACTGGTATTAGCATTCCTGTTTTACAACAGGGAGTTTAAGTTTAGACAATTTAAGTAAGTAACTCACCTGAAGTATCATGCTGTTGTGTGGCAGAAAGTGGATTTTAATCAGGTCAACTTCAAAGGCTCATACTTGCACCTGACATCAGACTGCCTCTTTCTTGTTTTTTTTTTTTTTGAGACGGAGTCTCACTCTGTCACCCAAGCTGGAGTGCTGTGGCGCAATCTCGGCTCACTGCAACCTCCACCTCTGGGGTTCAAGCGATTCTCCTGCCTCAGCCTCCCATGTAGCTGGGACTACAGGCATGCGCCACCATGCCCAGCTAACTTTTTTGTATTTTGAGTAGAGATGGGGTTTCACCATGTTGACCAGACTGGTGTCGAACTCCTGACCTTAGGTGATCCGCCCACCTTGGCCTCCCAAAGTGCTGGGATTACAGGTGTGAGCCACCGCACCTGGCCTGCCTCTTTCTTTTTTTATTTGAGATAAGAGTCTCACTCTGTTCAGCTTAGGCTGGTATGCAGTGGTGCAATCTCAGCTCACTGCAACCTCCACCTCCTGGGTTCAAGTGATTCTCGTGCCTCAGCTTCCCAAGTAGCTGGGACCACAGGCGCGTGCCACCACGTCCGGCTAATTTTTGTATTTTTAGTAGAGACAGGGTTTCACTATGTTGGCCAGGCTAGTCTTGAACTCCTGACCTCAAGTGATCCACCAACCTCAGCCTCCAAAAGTGCTGGGATTACAGGCATGAGCCACCGCGCCCAGTCCATACTGCCTCTTTTATGTGAAAGAATCTTTGCACTTAATTTCAATAAAAACAGACTTGCCACTGTTTTTATTCAACAAAAATAAACTTTCTTAATTGCACTGCAAACACTCCAAAGTATTTTTAAATGAAAAGATAATTAAGTGGTGAACATTCAGAAAGCCATTTGGTGTTGAAAGGAAAAAAAAATGGTACTCAATGTTCTATTAGGTTGTTGCAAAAGTAACTGTGGTTTTTTTTGTTTGTTTGTTTTTTGGTGAGACGAAGTTTCACTCTGTTGCCCAGGCTGGAGTGCAATGATGCAATCTCAGCTCACCGCAACCTCCACCTCCCAGGTTCAAGCGACTCCTCTGCCTCTGCCTCAGCCTCCCAAGCAGCTGGGACCACAGGCACGCGCCACCACGCCTGGCTAATTTTTGTATTTTTAGTAGAGACGGGGTTTCACCATATTGGCCAGGCTGATCTCAAACTCCTGACCTTGCGATCCGCCTGCCTTGGCCTCCCAAGGTGCTGGGATTACAGGCGTGAGCCACGGCGCCCAGCCATAATTGTGATTTTTGTCATTACTTTTAAATGGCAAAAGCTGCAATTACTTTTGCACCAACTTGTTTGCAACAAAAAAGTCAAGGCCATAGCCATATCCCTCATATTTCTAAAACATAAAAAAGATAAGTTGGTTCCTTGAAAATCAACCAGAAAAAAAAAAGGCAGGCTTCAGCACTCAAAGTGAATTTCTGGTTGTGTTTACACATAAAACTAACTTGGAAATTAGATAATTTGTCTACAATAAGCATTAAATTTCAGTTTTTGGCAATGTTTGGTAATGAGATATTCCTCATAATTCTTCAGAACTTCAATTACAACTGCAATACAAATCCAACTCAGTCTGCAGTGGCAAATTTGGACATGGTAAGATACCAGGCCTTGGCTTGTCCTTGGTCTTTATCTGTTAAGAGTTTTTGGTCTTATTTCACAATGTAAAGCTGTTATTGCTTGCTGCTGACAGCTCTGCACTAGATGCTGGTGTAGTCACTGGACTACATAGTGGAGTTTCTTGGTCTATGGGACACACTGTCAGCCTCATCTCTGTAATTACTGTGAACTAGAAAAATCAAATGGGCTGGGTGTGGTGGCTCTCGCCTGTAATCCCACCACTTTGGGAGGCCAAGGTGGGAGGATCACCTAAGCCCAGGAAATCGAGACCAGCCTGGGCAACACGGCGAGACCTTGTCTCTATTAAAAATAATAAATATCAGAAGGCTGAGGCAGGAGAATTGCTTGAATCCAGGAGGCGGAGGTTGCAGTGAGCCAAGCTCGCACCACCGCGCTCCAGCCTGGCAACAGAATGAGACTCCGTCTCAAAAAAATTAAAATAATAAAATATAAAATAATAAATAGGCAGGCACGGTGGCTCATGCTTGTAATCACAGCACTTTGGGAAGCCGAGGCAGGTGGATCACCTGAGGTCAGGAGTTCGAGACCAGCCTGGCCAACATGGTGAAACCCTGTCTCTACTAAAAATACAAAAAATAGCCAGGCATGGTGGTGCATGCCTGTAATCCCAGCTACTCAGGAGGCTGAGGCAGGAGAATCGCTTGAACCTGGAAGGTGGAGGTTGCAGTGAGCTGAGATCGTGCCACTGCACTCCAGTCTGGGTGACAGAGTGAGACTATGTCCCCCCTGCCCAAAAATAAGTAAAAAATAAATAGAAATAAAATAAAATGACTAAGATTCCTAAAAAGGTGTCTGAGAGATAAAGCTGAGTTCATTCTCGAGTGCATACATTGCACTGGACTTCATATGTGGGCTTCGGAAGAAACCTGTCTGCAATCACGCTGACCAGGAGGAAGCCGGCCCTGCTGACCCTGTCCGTCTATCTGCCTGTCAATACCCGGGAGCTCTTGCCCACTCACATATCCCACCAACACTCAGAAGGCCTGACACACCCTAACAAGCCCCTGGACCTGGTTGCTCACACCCTCCTTGACTGATTCCCCAGGCCATGATCGCCTGGCTTCCCCAAAAGGCCTGCCTCTTTTAATCCTCTATTTGCTCCTCCAAAACCCATCTCGTCACAACGTCTTGGCTGTGTAGGAGCCTCTGGTACTCACTTTCTGGTTTTTACCAGCCATGTTTAGGAACAAAGGAAAGTCCTGGGCAAGTGACTTTAAATAGGTACCTGACTGTTTGAATGGTTCTGGAACCAAACCATCGGTTTGTTTTGTTCTCAAGTGCTCATCGCAATGAACATTCTGATGGTCTCTTTGAAGGCTACGATACTAGCAGAGTAGGCATCAGCCATTCCAAATGCATAACTGACTCAGTGGATCACAACTCCCAAGCTGTTTCCTCACACAGAAGCACCACACTGAATTCAATGGTCCAATAAAGAGGTGTGTTAAGGATATGAGGTTGGAGAGAATATAACTTAGTTTGCACACTGTACATGTGCAGCCTATGCCTCTGGTTTAAAAGTAAAATTAAAGTTTTACAGTGACCTGTTTATGTAGTTTGGACAAGGCCGATCAACTCCATGAGAGCAGGGCCACATCTCCTCCATCCACTGTTGTATCTACTGTTCCCCATGGCACCAGGTACCTACAGGCACTCAACAAATGTTTGTTGAAATAGATGTCTAACTCAAGGTTAAGAGCCATTCTGGGGCATCAGCTACCTATCAATCCTCCTCAAAGAAACCAGAAAGTTGCTACATCTGACTTCCACTTCAGAGTTGGTTGATACCCACGCCATACCTATGTATACAGGGACACGCGTCTGCCAAATTCTGACAACTCCTGTCTCCTTTCTAAACGGTTCAAATTTCATGTGTTGTTGTATGACTCGTGACTACTGTATTGTATTCATCTGACTTCACTAGTTAGAAGTGTGATGACCACACAATGTATTGTGCATGGAAGAGTGACAGGCATGCTAGAGTGACAGGCATGCTAGAGTGAGGCAACCTGGGGCATTCAGTCATGCTAATTTTAAGTAATGCGATAAAGAATCTCTGCTTGACCAAAGTGAATTTCACCTATGTATCTTGGGCCTAAAATAAGAATAGATAAATTTTGAGTAAAAGTTCAACGCAACAAAGGCACAGCAGTGACTCTGTTCTATTTCAGGTTATACCATCAGAGGCACAAATGCTAATGGGAGGAAGGCTGGCAGATTCCAAAGGCACCACTAAGAGATTGCTTAAAGATAAAACAATTTACCTTCATTGGAAGCAGAAAATGTGGGTTGGAGAATTACAAGATTTTTTCCATATAACTTTAAACTTTTCTCAGTAACCAGGCAAGATTCCCGAGCCAGAATCTTTTAGCCAAAAATGTCCCTGTACAGTACTCCCACGGAAGTCAAATTAACAGGAAGATAAAAAGCCAGGACAACCGGACTCAACACTGTTAGTTACTATAAAAAAACTTCTATACCCATGTAACAAACCTGCGCATGTACCCCATGAACCTAAAAGCTGAAATTTTAAATGCTAGTAACAGACACTCAATAAACAGTTATTAAACAAACTACTGAGTATAAACACATTTTCCAAAATGCTTTGCTGTTTATATTCAGTGGGTCTATTCTTTGAGATACTTTGCTCTGTAGATATAACTCTTACGGTAGGGGAACATATTCTAGTAAAATTCACTACACCTCAAATTTTATTTTATTTTTTCTCACTGATTTCAATTATAAAAGTGGGATTTCCCCTATTGGAAAAATACAGTGGAAGAAGATGACTGTGCCAAAATATCTCTCTAATATTGAGTTGGATGTAAAGTTTTATTATGTCATTTTATAGAAACAGGATCTCACTATGTTGCCCACGCTGCTCTCAAAACTCCTGGCCTCAATCTATCTTCTTACCTAGGCCTCCTAAAGGGCCGAAATTACAAACGTGGGACACTGTGCCTGGCCCCACTGAAATATTTCAGAATCTCAAATTTTCTATTCCTACATTTCTTAAGGAGGACATGTAAAGTGAAAAGAAGTACCTTTTTATTTCCCTTTTAAATTATAAGGAATAGGAACACTCCCATCAGGCCATTTAATTTCAATTCAACAATATTCACGGAGAGCTAGGCACGGTCAGGCATTTTGCTAAGCACTGGGGATATCAAGTTTCTACCAGTAATATCTAAAAATTAGCTCATGGATATACACAGCCAAACTGGCAAAACTGGCTTCATAGTTCCCAAATTGATAAAGGACTCTACAATAATCAGTGCATAAAAATGACCTAGCAAAGCAACAGCAAATACCTCTGACCATGACAATAGTTTCAAACATTAAGACAAAATTATTTATACATGTGTGGAATCCCTTCACTTGCCCTGCTGTCATTAATTTGCAAACTTTCCCTCCTGATCAGTCTCCAATGAATGATTTATTATTATTACTACTATTACTTAACCTAATTCTACTTAAGAACCTACATATAAATGGGTTCTGCAAAAATGGCACCAAACGTATCTTTAATTTCCTAGATTTCACAATTTAGCTAATTCAAATTTACAGCTGTCACTGTTTATATTTTGAGTTTATATTGGAGAATTGTATTGAACTGCATTGGAATATTTCTCAGGCCCCTTACCAAAATGTTATCAAAAGATACTAAATAAAATTGGATCCTTTTGTCCTTGCTCATTCATTTCATTCCTTGTTTAAAAGATATGATTTTCTTATATATTTAAATTGGCTACTAAACCCTAAATGCCAGATTTTGAAAGCAATTTCCCAAATGTCACATGCAGCTGTCAAGTGTAGGTTTAAAAATGAACAAGATGACAAAGACAAAGCCTTGCAGAGAGCACACAGGAGCTCTCAGGAGCTTTGAACTTGGTCCAAGCGACACAATTATTTGGGGAGAAGAAGGCTCACGTGGTGAAAGCTGTTCAAGATACACATGAGTTTTAACATGAGTTTTAGTTATACTAAAAATCTCTGTAGAAATTCAATCCAGCTGAAATCTAAGCTATAATCACTAGGAAAACTAAAAATGTTCCAGACTGAAAGAACGTACTGGGTAGACACTGGCCATACAAATGAGTAGAACATTACATTCTTTTAGTTTGTCAAACTTAAATCGATGATCTTGAATACAAATAGATTCTGTGTTTTATAGTCAACCAACTGTCCCCTTTTTTTAAAATCTTCGAGAACACGGCAGAAGTGAAATCAGATGGAGAAGTTAGTTACATGTCAGTGAGCTGAAAGAACATAAAAATAGCTTTAAACATAATTTGGTTGATAAAATATTTTTCAACAAGGATTTCCATTCTTTAATTTGATATAACTCATTACAAAATCTGTGTATAGTCAATAGATAAATGCTGGATCCAGACCCACATAGGATTTCGTAGGTCCCTACATACTTTTCCAGGTTATTAAGAATGCATCTCATGCTGAAATCTACAGGCTTCATTAGCAAGATGAAGTATTATTTCAGGCAAACAAAGTGAAATAACTCAAAATCTGAAAAGACAAATGGCAGAGCATGGGATCTGAACACACAGTCTGTGGTTATGAAGAGAAATTCACATCACAGATCGTGAAGAAAAAGGACACAAGCCCTCAATAAATTTCCATCATAGGGTCAGCTACAAACTGTCTTAATACAAACCGTGTAGAACGGATGTTAAGAACATAGGAGTTCCCATCAGACACTCCTCAGTTAGAACTCACCTTTTGCCCAAATTAGCTGTGTAACTTGGGCTAAACTGTTTGTTTCCTCATCTGTGAAGTGAAATAATAGTGCCTATTCTCATGTGGTTGTTATACGGATAAATTAATTTACGTAAAGCATCCAGTATAGCAAGTACTCAATACGTAGAAATTATTACAATTATTATACAATATCACTGACACCACCACAATGATCAGTAACGCCTTCAAACCTTTTGTAGCCACACTCCACAGAACTGGGATGAGGAGAAAGAGAGCAAGCCGCCACTTGTAGATATCTAGAAAAGTCCAGCGAGGCCCAGGGCACAGGTGAAATCCATACACATTCTAGGACATCGAGCCATCAGTCCGTGTCCTGGCTCTGCTGTGATTTTAGGTTTCTAATTGGGATGCAAGATAAAATACAGGATGCCCGGTTAAGATGAAATTTCAGACATATTTATATTTAAAAAATTATTCATTATATTTATCTGAAATTCAAAAGTAACTGGGTGTCCTGTATTTTCATTTGTGAAACCTGGCAACTCAATCTCTAATGCCCCTTTTCTCTCGCTCATTCACTTAAAAAGAACCCGAGGGAATTCTGTGTTATCTTCAACTCCCTGACACTGAGAATGTGATTTCTAGCAACAAAACAAACAGCACCATTCATTTGCAAAAGCTGTATTAAGTTTCCCCAAATTTCCAAGGAATTTTTGCCCTACCATGTCATTTGATGCTTACTGTAAACAGCTATCTTCAGTCGTGCTTTATAGATGGACAAAACCATGCAGAGTCGAGCTGTCATCATTTCACAACTGTTGCTAACCTAAGTCCCCTACAATCATTTGCCACATTATCAGATTCCACATATTTTCCCTCAACCACGAGGATTTTAAAAAGCTTTATTTTGCATTATGAAACAAAGCACGTTAAACGTGCTTTTCAAATTCCCTCCTCTTCTCCCCAGTTTGACATACTGAGTTCTTATTCATGGGCTGGAAAATCTTTCAACTGCCTTCTGGCTCTAATTTTCTTTGATCTATGACCCACAAAGCTGCTAAATCCCAAGGCCAATTCATTCAACAATCTCCGACAGACTTTGTGCCTCCAGACTCAGCCTCACAGCCTGCTATTAATTGCCCTTCCTCTTGCAAGACAAACTCTACTATAATAAAAGAATGTGAAGGTTCCACGGAGCTTGGAGCCTCTCACTACAACCATGTTGTTCATCACCTGCAGCACAGGTGTGATGCATTCAGCATCACACTCAAGGGTAGCCACGGCTGCATTCAGTATCATGCTCAAGGGTATCCAGGGCTGCGGGGAGCTGCTTCAGTTCATTTACCTCCAAGTCACCTCCCTCCCTAGCGCGAGCCACTTCTTCGAGGGCAATCTTGGCTTCTCTCAGCACAAGGCACCCTCCTTTTCCTCCACAAAGACTTGTCTCTACCTCTGCCTCTTCCAGCACAGTAAAAAGAGCACATGAACTCTTGAGTAGTAACACCCTCAAATATCCCTACACAAATATGTTCACCCGGTCCTTGCTACTGGTTTATTTCTTGAATGGCTACTTTTTTTCCCTCCTTACTTTTCTACATGTTTATGCACAACAATGCTATCTGGTTTTCTTCCTTTCTTTCTTTTTTGAGACAGAGTCTCACTTTGTCACCCAGGCTGGAATGCAGTGATGCAACCTCGGCTCACTGCAACCTCCACCTCCTGGGTTCAAGCGATTCTTTGCCTCAGCTTCCCAAGTAGCTGGGATCACAGGCATGTGCCACCATGCCCTGATAATTTTTGTATTTTTAGTAGAGACAGGGTTTTGCTATGTTGGCCAGGTTGGTCTCAAACTCCTGGTCTCAGGTGATCTGCCCGCCTCAGCCTCCCAAAGTGCTGGGATTACAGGCAAGAGCCACGGTGCCTGGACAGAAAATTAGAACCATGTTTCTACCTGGTTTTGGACCAGTTATTTTGCTTATTTTTCTTAGAGATGGGGTCTTGCTCTGTCACTGGGCTGGAGTTCAGTGGGGCAATCATAGCTCACTGTAGCCTCAAATTCCTGAGCTCCAGAGATCCTCCCATCTCAGCCAACTGAGTAGCTGGAACTACAGGTGTGCACCACCGCACCCAGCCAAGTTCTATATGTATTTTTAAAAGATGGGGTCTTGCTATGTCTTCCTTGCAGGTCTTCCTGCCTCGGCCTCCCAAAATGCTGGAATAACATGCATGAGCTACTGCGCCCAGCTGCTGTCTGATTTTGAATAAATAATGAAAGACGGCAAAGGTGTGGCTTTCATTAGTTTTATCCCATACCCAGCCCATTAGCAATACACATATATTGTGAAATGTATGCTTTCCTGAAATTCAAGTACTGCTAAAAAGAGAGGGAGACTTTAAATGTAAAGCTGCCCTCCCCAATTCCATTTCCATTTATCTTCTAGGATACTCAAATCTTAAGAATGAATATTAACAAGAAAGGTCTGATACTCCTAAAGTCTGTAGTCTTAATTTTTCTCTAGAATCTAGATCATGAAAAAAAATAGTTACCATGTATTAAAATGCTTACCGTGTGCCAGTTCTATTCTAAGTATCATCACACTATTATGTGACGTTATAATCTTCTGAAATAGATGTAAAACTGAGGCACAGGGCAACTGAGTAACTTGCCTGATGCTGTAAGACCAGGGAGAGACAGAAGTTAGGCTCCAAAGATACGCTCTTTACCCATACAGCATCTGAATGCCCTAAATTAAAATGCTGTAGCTAAAATTTCACATGTGGAACAGGTCTGGGCAGAAGGAAGGGGATGTTCGTGTAAAATAAAAAAGGTAAGGTTAAAATCATTCTTTCTCCCTTTGACCTTGCATATGATCCTTTCTGATCAAGGCTGGGGAGGTGATAAAGGCTCTGGTGATTAAGGAGATGATGTTTCAAAATGCAGAAAGGGGTGCCGGGACCCAAAATAGAGGGAGAATTGAAAGACAATTTCTGGCTTTCTCAGCCTTTTTCCTGAGACCACTCCTGTTTCACATGACTCTACTAGTTAAGGAGGTAAGAATGTATCTGTAATCTGAACCAGGGCGCCTGCTGCTGACAGACTCCTACTGCCTACAAGAGAAACTGGAAGCTCTTAGCTGGGCAGTGAGGGCCCCTCACAACCGGAGGGGCCAAGCAGAGCTACTCCCTGCCCTCCATTCACTCCATACCCTTTCATGCCTTCGAGTAACCCCTGCAAATGCACTTCACTTCCAGCAAGCTGCAGGACGCCGGTCAAGTGCCAATTTCTCTAATCGCCTTCCCTACTCCACCCCTTTCCACGGTTCATGGATGCATTTCCACAGCACGCTGCTCACATCTCTGCCATGACGCCAATCACTCTGTCCAGTAATTACCCTCCTGACTGCATTGTGGATTCCTCAAGGGCAGACACCTTGTTTTCTTTTAGCGTGTGCCTGGTGCCTATGTGTTTGCTGAATAAATGAATGCATTCAATATAGGGATGATACATTCATTCAAGTCTTAATCAGGTTAAAAGATTAGAATTTTAAAATTATACAGCGTATTTTCCAAGCTTAGAGCTTCCATATACCCAGAAGAAATGCCAGTCATCCACAAGCATAAATTTAAGAAATTAATTTTTGCCTTCAAATACTTCTATTAATATGTAATAAAATTACTGTATTAAGCATTTTAAAGAAGGAAAACATTCAGTAAAAATATTCCAGCCAGGCATAGTGGCTCAAACCTGCAATCCCACCATTTTGGGAGGACGAAGCAGGTGGATCACTTGAGGTCAGGAGTTTGAGACCAGCCTGGCCAACATGGTAAAACCCCAACTCTACTAAAAATATAAAAATTAGCCAGGCGTGGTGGTGCATGCCTGTAATCCCAGCTACTCGGGAGGCAGAGGCAGGAGAATCACTTGAACTCGGGAGGCGGAGGTTGTAGTGAGCCGAGATCACACCACTGCACTCCTCCCTGGGCGACAGAGAAAGACCCTGTCTGAAACAACAACAACAACAAAAAATCTTAATATTCCAAAAGTTACAAGAGTTTATCATAGTGGAAAAAAGTTACTGAAAAGTGACCTAAATAGGGTTCTATTTCCTGAGCCTCTATACACAAATTATTTGCAAAATATATCTCAATACAATGTCACTCTGTTAACTAAAATAAGTTCAGAAACCGATGTTTTCTCTCCAATAGTCTTATTTATTAAACTTATAAAATACCTGGAAAGCAGTGAAAAGTAATTATTCTTTTTTTTTGCGGGGGACGGAGTCTCACTCTGTAGCCCAGGCTGGAGTGCAGTGGCACGATCTCGGCTCACTGCAACCTCCGCTTCCCAGGTTCAAGCGATTTTCTTGCCTCAGCCTCTAGAGTACCTGGGATTACAGGCGCGTGCCACCACGCCTGGCTAATTTTTTGTATTTTTAGTAGAGACAGGGTTTTGCCGTGTTGCCCAGGCTGGTTTCATGCTCCAGAGCTCAAGCAATCCACCCACCTCGGCCTCCCAAAGTGCTGAGAGTACAGGCGTGAGCCACCTACCCAGCCAATTTTTTTTTTTATCTTGTAAAAAAACCAACCTGTAACTTAGATTTATAAAATAGGTGGTGATGCCATATATTCCAGGAGAAGTTCCTTCTGTCTCCTAGCCATTAAGACCACCCGGATTATTGGACATAATTCAGCATTCTGGACTCACTACACATAACAGACCCTAATATAGCTGGAGGAAACATACAAAAAAGAGGCCTACTTCTATCTTTGATAGCTGATTTATAGAAGTTAAAATACAATCACGTTTAAGAAATAGCTGGTATCATATTGTACTATGGAATGTTCTATTTCAGGCTGTTTCACCTTTGTGTGTGTGTGTTTTGGGGTGGCGGGGGGTGAGAGGGAGTATTCACACATGTGACTCGTTTAAAAATCTGAGCACAGGCCGGGCGTGGTGTGGCCTACAATCATCATGTCAATACTTCTCGCACTATTCCTCCTCATCCAACTAAAAACACTAAACACACACTATCACCCACCCGCTTCCCCAAAACTTATCAACATTAAACCCTATAACAACCCCTGAGAACACAAATGAACGAAAATCTATTCACTTCATTCGCTACCCCTACAATCCTAGGGCTCACGCCTGTAATCCCAGTACTTTGGGAGGCCAAGGCAGGTGGATCTCCTGAGGTTAGGAGTTTGAGACCAGCCTGGCCAACATGGCAAAACCCCATCTCTACTAAAAATACAAAAATTAGCCGGGCATGGTGGCACATGCCTGAATCCCAGCTACTGGGGAGGCTGAGACAGAATTGTTTGAACCCAAGAGGCGGAGGTTGCAGTAAGCCGAGATCACACCACTGCACTCCAGCTGGGCGACAGAGCAAGACTCCATCTTTAAAAAAATAAAAAAATCTGAGCATGGATTTTTGGGTATTATGGTAATATGGCATATAATTTCAAGGAATATCATGGTCAACCTTATTCTTAACACCCTTCGCCTAAGAAATATATGGCTCTTAAGTTAATCAGAAAGATGGTGTAGTTCATGGCCTTCCATCTAGTCTAGGGAAACTCTACCATCCCTAAAGAAAGGCCAGATGTTTATGAGACATCACATTTGGATAATTTTTCTGCCAGTTCACCTACCTATAATAGACGATGGCAAGTTGGAACCAAAATGTCTCACTACAGGTGGTTTATCCCACCTACATAGAGGCAGTGACTATGTAGATAATTGCTTAGGGATACAGGGTTTAAAAGTAAATAGTAAACATAAAAATTTTAACTAATATCAGTCTCACCTTTCAAGACCAAATTTATACCTATAAAAATGTGTCTACATATTTCTGTGCCAGATATTGGTTTCCCTCACTCCGAATTGCTATGTGGGTAATAAACTTTGATTACATAGAATTTGAAAGTTAAGCCAGGCATGGTGGCTCACACCTGTAATCCTAGCACTTTGGGAGGCAGGGGCAGGTGGATTGTCTGAGCTCAGGAGTTTGAGACCAGCCTGGGCAACATGGCGAAACCCTATCTCTATTAAAAAAATACAAAAAATTAGCCAGGCATGGTGGTGCATGGCTGTAGTCCCAGCTACTCAGGAGGCTGAGGTACAACAATCGCTTGAACCTGGGAGGTGGAGGTTGCAAGCCGGAGCGCACTGCACTCCAGCTGGAGTGACAGAGCAAGACTCTGTCCCCCCACCACCCCCACCAAAAAAAAAAAAAAGAAAGTTAATAGAGAGTCCAAATACAAATAATCAAATTACTGCTTTAAAATTTTTAATTGGGTCTGTTGAAGACAAATGCACAAATGCCTTATAAACGACCTAACAGATTTCTAATGTGAAAAAGTACTATAAAAATTGGAATGCTATAGAGAAATACTGAAAAAAATACTGTATTTTGTGACTTTCACTGAAACTAGGACATTTAATCACAAAAAAAAGCATCAATACGAGTCACTAAAAACAGCAACTAAAAATATGATTACGTACTCCATAGAAAAAAATTCCAGATTTAAAAAAAAAGCTCATTGTATGGAATGAGCACAGGAAGAGCTTTAAATAAAAAAAGGTAGAAAAATTTAAATCATTAAAGATTCTATACACATCTGGTTCCTCGACATAGATGTTATTCATTGAGAGTTACTGAAAACACAGAATATACTCTGTTTTGATCCTCAGAGAGCAGTCAATAGAGTGAGGTTTAAGAATTCAGCTACCATATCCCAGCATGAGTTCTATTTAGGAAAAAAATGGGTATGTAATTATAGCAGATTGAGTATTTACTACATTCTAAGTACTACTCTAAGTACTTTACTTATATAACTCAATGACTGCATACCACAATGCTATGATGCAGGTACTAGTATCAAGCCCATTTTACAGACGTCGAAACAGGTGCAGAAAGGATAACTATAAGAAAACCTCATGACTACTAAGTGGCAGAGTCATAACTCAAATCCAGGCACTCTCTCCAGGACCCATGTTGCTAACCACTGCAATGTGCCCTCTGCACTGCAGATTAGAGTGTTAGAGCTGAAGGGACCCATGAAAGCACCTACATTGTATTCTCCTTCTGTAAACTGAGGCCCAATCACATTGGTCTATGATTCCCCGCTGCTTGCTCCATTCCGACATTTCTTTATCACCTTTTACAGCCACCTTCGCAGGAACTTGGGTCATTGCACAAGGCTGATTGGAGATTTACACATTTGCTTTGACTATCTGGTAAGGACACCATTGTAGTTTTATAACAAACCAGCATTTTGTTCAGTTCTCACGTACTCCTCTGTTATCAGAAACCTCTGTGGCGATAATCATATAAAACAATATTCTATGAATATTTTGTTGGACACTCAGAGAATCAAACACTATGTAGCATGGACACTATAATAGTGTAAACGTCTAAACAGTTTTAATAAGTAAAATCTCATTCTTAAATCGATGACAGTACTGAAAAGAATACCTTTGAAATGATTTTGGATTTGCAAATTAAATGTTAAGAATAGATGAAAAAGTCTCCAACCCCACCTCAGATGCTGAATCTGATGAATGTTAAAGTTCTTTCAAACTCTGAAACTGAGAGTTTGAATAGCTGTTTCTGTGAAATCATACTTTCTGGTGCTTCGGCTGATTCACCTAAGTATACTATGAGACTCAACCTCATCAGAATATGCTCCCATTATGTGGACAGACAGTAACAGGTGACTCTCAGGTGATGCCAGGCAAGTGATTTTGTTAAGAGGTGAGGTGGGAGTGGGGTGGGAATTTGGTTAAGTTCCCAGAAATAATCAATGATTGTTATTAGTTATAACATTGTAGGATAACTAGCTCATCCCTAGAAGCAAGCACTGGGTTTCCTTTTATAGGTGCACAGTGACCTCTACTGGTACAAGTATAGAATCCCAAAGTGCAATTTTCTCCATAAGTGATTTTCGGAGGCACAACTAAGAATATTTATTCTTTTAAAATGACACCAAAAAGAAAAGATATAATTTTAAAAATACTTATTTTTTGAAACCTTTTATAATTTTCAGTTAATGAGATCTCCAACTCTACCAGAATTAGACATTTCAATTAAAGTTGTCCATACACATAATACCACAGAATGCAAAGAACTAAACAGTACTTTAATTTAAAAATCCTGCTGCTAAGTGTTATGGTGTCAAAACTGCTATAAAATATAATTATTTTGGAATAACTCCAATTTACCCAAAAAGTACCAAAGGCACCAATTATAGAAGAATTATAGCGTATACTTAAAATTTGCAAAATGCTTTGAAACTTTGCATTGTCGAATGCTAAGTAGCTCACCTTCCCGCGGATATTTTGCTTCCTTGACTTTAAAACAACAATTAAAGCATTGGTTTTCTCTCTTAAATCCCAAAGGCTATCAGAAATAAACTGTAGGTAGGTTTATTACATTTATAGAAACTTCCAATAGGCAAGTTTTACCTACATGTGCAACAATGCCAAGTGAGATGCTGACGTCAAAGACAGCCTCCATATGTGTCATTATTTGTCATGCACATCAAAATACTGTACATGAGTTCAAAGGAAAATGAGTTTTTAAAAACCCATGGCAATATTTTTAATTATTGTAGGCTGAAATTATTTCCTTCAAACTGTACTTCCGTAACTTTCCACTGCAGAAAATGAAGTAGAAAAGAATTTAAAATGATACGTTTCAGTGAGGAACACTCAAACCAAATTTCATTCCAACAGCGGGAGAACACAGCGTCCTTAATCTTGCCCGTTTTGTTTGTTTTAACAAAGTATAATAAAAATAGCTGTGAACTAGTGAGTTAGCCAGTTTTTGCCCAGAATACATATAACAGAGTTCCTTTTCAAGAAATTATTCATTGCTTAGATAAGAGTAATGAATTAGGAAAAATGAAGACATTTTTATTTAACTTTGATAACCAGGACTTGCATATCTGTATGGCACATTTCCTTTTCACTATTTCTATTTATTAATTAATCAGCCCATATTTGCTGTACTACACGCAAGGCACTGCTGGGGATACAAGGGTGACAAGGCATTGTCCTTGCTCCTGAGGAACCAGCACTTAGGGAAAATATGACTGCTATATAAGTAACAATAAGAACATATTTTATTATTTTATTTTATTTTGAGATGGAGTCTTGCTCTGGCACCCAGGCAGGAGTGCAGTGGCGCGATCTCAGCTCACCGCAACCTCTGCCTCCCAGGTTCAAGCAATTCTCATACCTCAGCCTCCCAAGTAGCTGGGATTACAGGCGTGCACCATCAGGCCCAGCTAATTTTTGTATTTTTAATAGATACAGGGTTTCGCCACGTTGGCCAGGCTGGTCTCGAACTCCTGACCTCAGGTGATCTGCCCATCTTGGCCTCCCAAAGTGCTGGGATTACAGGCATAAGCCACCGCGCCCAGCCTATAAGGACATATTTTAAATAATTAACCCTTAAAAGATAGAGTTTTTACTAAAAAATGATCTAAACTTTTCATACAACTCCCTACCGCCTCCCCTACCCCTGCCCCACATAACAGTACCTGTAGCCACCTTGTGGGGCCCTGTTTCTGCAGACCTGTAAATGTCTTCTCTTTCCTTTCATATTTTGGGCATCAGATGGGGAAAATTATGCTTCTGGCTCAAGGAATATCCATATTAACCACTGTTACAGCGATTGCTGGGCCAGGCACAGTGGCTCGTACCTGTAATCTCAGCAGTTTAGGAGGCCAAGGTGGGAAGATCACCTGGGTCCAGTAGTTTGAGACCAGCCCGGGCAATATAGCAGGACCTCCCCTCTACAAATAATTTTTAAAATTAGCTGGGCATGGTGGTTCCTTTCTGTGCTCCCAGCTACCAAGGAGGCTGGGGCAAGAGAATTGCGTGAGCTCAGGCAGTCAAAGCTACAGTGAGCTGAGATGCCACTGCACTCCAGACCCTGTCTCAACCCCCTACCGCGGCCCCGCCAAAAAAAACAACCCACAGTTGCCACCACACAACTCCTACTCAAATAATCATATCAGTAAAATATGTCCTAGGATCACATAGTGAATAGACACATACTAACAGCTTTCAGTAGTGAATGGTGAAGAGAAAGAGTGAAGCCCCATGGTGAATCCATCAGGGCCTGGCCTCTGTTTTGTACTCTCTACTCTCGGCCTACAGGATAATGCTTTACTCACATAAGGATAACACGGGACACTACGAAAGCAATTTTCTAAAAGTTAACTCTAATTCTCTGAAAACATTCATGGGTTTTAAAATTATAAACATTAAATCACAGCTGGGCATGGTGGCTCACACCTGTAATCCCAGCACTTTGGGAGGCCGAGGTGGGTGGATCACTTGAGGTCAGGAGTTCGAGACCAGCCTGGCCAACATTGCAAAACCCCCCCTCTGCTAAAAATACAAAATTAGCCAGGTGTGGTGGTGGGCACCTGTAATCCCAGCTACCTGAGAAGCTGAGGCAGGAGAATCGTTTGAACCCGGGAGGCAGAGGTTGCAGTGAGCCGAGATTACGCCACTGCAATCCAGCCTGGGTGACATGAGTGAAACCCTATCTCAAAACAAAACAAAACATTACATCAAGAAATTCCATGTAACTACCGAATCCCTGAGAGTGCTCTAAAATAACATGTCTAAGAAAAGAAAAACATCCTTCCAAACTCTGTCAAGACTGGGTAGAACAGAGAGGAGAACAGGAAACAGCTGAAATGCTCCTCAGTAGAGGACTGGAGCACCATGGGAAACTGCAGATACTGGGTACAACAGAAAAACAGGAAACGTGTTTCTCAGGAGAAAATTGGTTAACTAGGGCCAGGCGCAGTGGCTCACGCCTGTAATCCCAGTACTGTGGGAGGTCGAAGTGGGCGGATGACCTGAGGTCAGGAGTTCGAGACCAGCATGGCCAACATGGTGAAACCCTATCTCTACTAAAAAAAAAAAAAAAAAAAAAAATGCAAACATTAGCTGAGCATGGTGTCAAACGCCTGTAATCCCAGCTAGTCGGGAGGCTGACGCAGGAGAATTGCATGAACCTGGGAGGCAGAGGTTGCAGTGAGCTGAGATTGTGCCATTGCACTCCAGGCTGGGAGATAAGAGCAAGGCTTCATCTCAAAAAAAAAAAAAAAAAAAAAAAAAAAAAAGAAAGAAAGAAAGAAAATTGGTTAACTAAATTATGGTTAAGCAAATAGCACAATATTATGCAGGCATTACAAATGATGTGCAGTTTATATGCTCGGGAAGCATCTAGAAGAACACATGAGGAACTAACAATGGTTGCCTCTGCAGAAGAAGAATTAGGCTGGCTGGCTAATTATGAATTTTTTACTTCATCTCCTTTGTTATTGGTTGAATAAGTTATGATAAACATGTATTATTTTAAAATAAAACAGACAAAAATATGAAATAAGCACCATTTTGAATGACAAGAAGAAAAAGGAAAAACGACTGTGCTGTGGATGGTAGAAAGAAAACAGGTATTATGAAAGCAGTGTGAGAGATGTTCACGACAAAAAAATAGGACAGAGTACCGAACTTTTAAAATTTTTGGTCAGATCAACAATCTGAGAAGCTCATTTGTCAAAACAAAGTAATATTAATTTGAAAAAATAAAAAATCACTGAATTGAGTAAAGTGACAGCATTCCTGAAAGGAAATAAACCTTTACATGAAAGTCACTCAGTGTGAGAATGTTAAAATTTTTATATTTTCTATTTCCACAGCTATCCTCACATATTTTCTTGTCTGCTCTTGTCAAGGTATCCCCCCCAAACAATGTTAACCACTCCAGGAATTAGCAGTGAACAAAACTACATTGTCCTTCACCTGTGGAAGCTTTTGTTGCACAAATTTCAAAAGCCTTGTCAAAGGCAGAAACCAGTTAGCACAAAGAATTGATGTCACAGGATAAACAATTTGTACAAATCCTCAAGATACTCAAATGACAAGTTCTGTGTTTAGGACAACATTCTCCATGAGGACAAAGAAGGCAGTAAAACAGTTTCAAGAACCACCACAATTCAAACATGTAACACTGCTTTTAAATGCTGATCAAATGTTAAGGCTCCAAAATGCTATAATTAAGAGATTCGGTTTTTTCCTTTATTTTTTGAAAGCATTGTTCAAAAAACAAGAAAAGTAACTATGTTATCCAATATGAAATTCCACAATATGAATTTTCAGCTTAGCAACTAGTCTAGGCAATGATTAACTGGAATAAGGCAATGACAGGAAGAAAACCCAAACCAGGAGCTGTGGCTACAAACTACAGAATGCTCACCTGCCTAAGGGGGACACAGAAGGGAGAGTCTGGGACTGAAGAGCAAGAATTCCATGTGGACTTGGAGTTCCTGATCATTCAGCAGCCATTCATTTCAGTTAAGGGTAGACTTTGCTCTCGTGAAAATGTGCGTGTGATAGAGTGAGAGTATATGAAGAACCTCAAGAAAGAGAGAAAGATAACTTTTTAAAAATTCCCTGGAAGATACTGGGTATTGGGGTAGGCTAATTTAAAAATCAATAAAAAGAAGCAGAAAAGAAAGCCAGGACAATGAAAACTCCACTTATTTTACAGTATCATCTGAGACTGGCAACATATTTTACAGATTACATTCCCAAAGTGTGTCTCTGTGTGTGTGTGTGTGTGTGTGTGTGTGTGTGTGTGTGTGAATGCATTCATGCATGTATGCAACTATGCATTTAAAGACTCAATTTTATCAGCAATGAGAACAATTTTACAATTCTGCTGTCCTTGTGGCTGTAACCTTTACTGAGTCAATTCTCCCTGTCCACTTTCAAAGACTTAATCATCTTGGGAAACTAAAATAGTAATATTCCTAATCTTCTGGCAAAGCTAACCATCAAATGATCAGTAAAGAATTTGCCCCTCATAAATATATAACAAAGTCAAATTCCTGCACTAGTTAAATTATCTGGCAATGGCAAAATTCGGTTGGGGATTACAAAATGAGAGGAATGTTAATAACATTCCAAATAAGTCCTTTAAAATTAAAACTACAAGGAACTTTAAATTAACAATTAAGAGTATGCTCCAAGGGAGATGCATCTAATACCACATAACTAATAAAATGAATTGACAGTCCTGAAGGTATGAGCGTTTATCCTTTAAAGGTGTCAAAATGTTTTATATTCAGCTAAAAGATTTCATGCTACTATGACCAAATTTAATGGAGACATCTTCATTTCTGAAGCAGAGCATCTATAGCAGAGTCTCCAGATGCTCTATTTCAATAAAAGCACAAAGCAATCTAACAGCAGATTTGAAAATTAAATGATTTCCAGAAAACTGGTAACCGGAAAAACTGAAAACTGATTTTTGCTATAGCTAATGAATTTTTTAATTTTTTCACTTGGTAGTAAAGCTGTGCCAGAAACATTTTGTCTTTTGGCAGCTAGGAGGAATTTCAAAATCCCACTTTCTCTTTGGAAACGTATTGATCAGGTCTTTTTTTTTTTTTTTTTTTTTTTAAAGAGGGAGTTTCGCTCCTGTTGCCCAGGCTGGAGTGCAATGGCGTGATCTTGGATCACCGCAACCTCCGCCTCCTGGTTCAAGCAATTCTCCTGCCTCAGCTGGGATTACAGGCATGCACCATCATGCCTGGCTAATTTTGTATTTTTAGTAGAGACGGGGTTTCTCCATGTTGGTCAGGCTGGTCCCGAACTCCTGACCTCAGGTGATCCACCTGCCTCGGCCTCCCAAAGTGCTGGGATTATAGGCATGAGCCACTGCACCCGGCCTGATTAAGTCTTTTATGGCTGAGGCTGTACCTAACATCCACCTTGATGGGATCCAGTTAGTCACTCGTTTCTCATTTAAATATACAACTAAGTAGCAAACTACAAAGCTACACAGTCTACATCAAGCTAACTACACTATATATAGTTTGATGTATAATCAATGTACATTATGATGGAATCTTGAAATACTACTAGCTATAAAATGCTTTCTCCTTTCTTTGAGAAAGACTTACATTTTTAAAACCAGTGGAAAACAATCCAAATTAAAAATCAACACAACAGATATACAGAAAAAAAAGAAGAGCTAGGAACAAATCTGCCTTGTTAAAATGCTTTTCTTAGAAAGATGGTAGCTTGCACATTTGCAACTAATCCACCTGATGCACAGAGCATTACTGCTGCTTCTGTCTCTTCTTGAACAAATACAGGCCTTGCGCTTTACAGACTAATTCAAATGTGTATAAATCAATTGCTTCCTTCCTGCTATTGCTCTTTTCAGATAGCAGACAAGAGGCTCTAGTTTAAGGATGGCAGTCAGGATGGACACATTAGAAAGAAACATTTTAGGCCAGGCGCGGTGGCTCATGCCTGTAATCCCAGCACTTTGGGAGGCCGAGGTGGGCGGATCACGAGGTCAGGAGATCGAGACCATCCTGGCTAACACAGTGAAACCCCGTCTCTACTAAAAATACGAAAAATTAGCCGGGCGTGGTGGTGGGCGCCTGTAGTCCCAGCTACTCGGGAGGCTGAGGCAGGAGAATGGCGTGAACCCGGGAGGCGGAGCTTGCAGTGAGCCAAGATTGCGGCACTGCACTCCCGCCTGGGCGACAGAGTGAGACTCTGTCTCAAAAAAAAAAAAAAAAAAAAAAGAAAGAAACATTTTAATTTCAATGTTTCAATGTTACCATAAAACCAGAACAAAAAGCAGCATGCTGTATTATATGTTACAATTTACGTTCCATTTCTAACTCCACCTAAAATGAGTATGAACAAACTCATTTTTAAGTGTTTGTCAGTCAAATAAAATAAGTCTAAATTTATTCACATATGTACCAACCAAAGGCCAATAAAGCTAAAAGGAAGCCAAGTGTAATAAAAAGGCAGCTATAAGGTCTTGTGTTTGAATTTTTACCCAGCAAGAAATAAATGATACTTAGTAATCCATCTTCCCCCCCCCCCCCCCCCCCCCCCCTGCCATCCTGGCACACATCTGAAACAGGCTAACCACCTATTCTAACTTCTGAGATTGTTTTGGAATTCCTGTTTTAATTTTTTTTTTTTAAGACTGGATGGTTAAATTACTAGAATTTTTAGATACAGGTTCAATGGTCATTATACTCTAAGGAGGGGTCTAATTATAGGGGATTTCAAATTTGCAGTCCAACAGGCAGAGTAGAAATCATTCAATTCTAGAAATCGGTATCATTAGCATTCTTACAGAAGAAAAATTTAATGAGATTTGACAGATTAAGCACATACACCACAGGCTGGGCTGCTATGTGAGTAATATTCAACCCTTCAAAGGGGGAACCGTTTTACTAGGTAACAAGAATTGCTTGCACTGTAAGAAATAGTGCAAAACTAACCCCCAAACACCAGCAGATTATTTAATGTTCTTTTGGCTTCCACCTAATAAGATACCATAAATAATATGGTCTACTAGGAAATGTCCCACGTAGAAATAACCTAATATATAAGAAATGAGAAGGTTCCTTGCTAGAGTAACTCTATAGAAAATTAGAATTCTTTCATTAGTGGGTCTCAAAATGTAGTATGCATATAAATTACCTGGATTGCTGGGTAAAGATGCAGGTTTCCTCCACCTACTCCCAAAGCTTTTAGCTCTATTAGGTCTTGGGAAGGGCTCAGCCTGAATTTTAAACAAATCCTTTGGGTATTCTAATACAGGTATCCATGGTCCACACATTGAGAAACACTGATCTTAAAGGTGTGAGACATCCTTTATAGCTGGCCTCTTCTGTAGGGTGATTCCACGGGGGCGGTGTGCTCTGTCCAAAAGTGTGAATTACCTGCCATTTCATCATTAACCTATAATGAAAATTTGACAAGGAAAGCTCTTGGTTTACAAAAGTCACTTATTAAAGTGAGAATTTGTGTTTTTTAAAAAAGAGATTATCCCCCAAATCACAAACTCACTGAATAACAGCTGATTGTCTAGAATCTATTATGATAGCTAGACAATCTATTACAATATTAGGGTCTATGGGGACAATGAAGAGAGACAGGGGGGAAAACAGTGGGGAAAAAAAAGGCAAAAGGCAATAATCTACTTATAATTCTGCCTAGACCCAGCCTTATGCGTCATATAAAAGTGTACATCCGGCCGGGCACAGAGGCTCACACCTGTAATCCCAGTACTTTGGGAGGCCGAGGTGGGTGGATCAAGTGAGGTCAGGAGTTTTGAGACCAGCCTGGCCAACATGGTGAAACCCCATCTCTGCTAAAACTACAAAAAATTAGCGGAGTGTGGTGACAGGCACCTGTAGTCCCAGCTACTCGGGAGGCTGAGGCAGGAGAATCACTTGAGCCTGGGAGGCAGAGGTTGCAGTGAGCTGGGATTGTGCCACTGCACTGTGCCTCAAAGAAAAAAAAAGCGTATACCCCACACAAGGGCACTATGGAGCAAACCCATTAATTAGTCTCTCCAACCCCATTTTCGCACCATATACAAAACTACCAAATTAATCTCTCCTTAAACATCAATTCATTTTTCAGTTAGAGAACCTATACTAAGTACCCTGACTACTCCTCTCAAAATCTACGTGAACTATGAACTACTCCGCTTCTGACACTGAAGATTCTGTATAACCCCATCTCACTTAATCAATCCAACCATAAGTCTGTCACTTTCTCCTAAAGTGTATTTCCCAGCTCCAATCAGATGGAGCTCACATTTCATTAACTTTCGAGGGGTTGACTCTCAGGCTTTATACCTTTGCTCTAGTTGGTCTCATAACTGATCAGTATCCTTACATGGAAATACCTTTCACCCTGTCTCAGCCTTTAAGATAGTCCTTTGAGGCCAACCCCAAATCCCATTTCCGCCATGAATCTAGTCACCACTGCATTCTTTTCTCTTCATATGGAGCATTTCGCACCTTCACCAAGTACTGAAGCACTTGGCTATATTCAACCTTGCATTTTTTACATCATTCTTTAGTATCTTCCCCATCACCCACCACCTTTCTAAGTTCCTTGAAGGCGGTAACACTTACAGAATTTCCTGGTATCTCCATCCCCACCCAATCTCTCACTCAAACAAAATGCTAGCATATAAAATTGGCTTGATAAATAGCTATCACAGTTTATGCATTTAATTATCATCAAATTGCATCCCAATGAATACCTGTAAATTAATTAAACAAATATCTGAGCAACCATCATACATCAAGAGCCATTCATAGGCACTGGGGCTAACCTTAGTGAATTCTTTGTCCTCAACTGTCTTATGTAAGCCCTTAAAACAATTTGTCCTCAACTACCTTATGTAAGCCCTTAAAACAAAAGCTATATTTTTTCTGCTACTAGCATCACACGAAGATCTATAGTAGCCCTTTATTACAGATTCTGAGAGTTAACCAGAGCATTTTCTACTCTATAAGTTATTGGCACCACTATAACAGCTGAGAAGAGAAGCTAAAACATCACTTTCCCCCAGACCAACAACACTGAGTGTTCTATTTTATCACACTAACAACATGAGATTAATTTAAGGTATGGAATTTACTTCCCGTGGGTGCCCTATTCAGTACCTAGTAGATACGTATTATTAGATATCAGCTGTAATAATTTTCATTTTAAAAGCCACAAACTAAAGATACACATAAACTGCCATCATTAAAGATTTCTATCACTATGATTACCTTTTTCTGAAATAATAAAAAGGACAGGACTATACACATAAGAACGCTTCTCAAGGATTAAAAGCTCTTACAAGACAGTATTTATTAGTTTAAAAAATCATGGTTAAATGTACACAACATAAAATTTGCCATTTTAATGGCTTATATATTTATATTAAGAAAAATATTGAAATAGTACTGTAATACTGACTAAAACATGGGATTCTTTCTTGCAAAAAACTCGCTATGATTAATACCTGAATTTGGAAACTAGTGTTAGTAAATACCTTTTTTACATTCTACTGCTGAAAAAGTAATTAAAATACGCCATTAGTGGTTAAATTATTTGTATTTCAGGTAGCAAAATAAAATACAACACTAAATATTATACTTTCCAGTTTTTCTTTTTTCTTTTTGAGACTGAGTCTTACTCTTGTTTCCCAGGCCAGAGTGCAATGGTGCGATCTCAGGTCACCACAACCTCCGACTCCCGGGTTCAAGTGATTCTTCTGCCTTACTCTCCCGAGTAGCTGGGATTATAAGGCGCCTGCCACCATGCCCAGCTAATTTTTCTATCTGTAGTAGAGATGGGGTTTCACCATGATGGCCAGGCTGGTCTCGAACTCCTGACCTTAGGTGATCCACCTACCTCGGCCTCCCAAACTGCTGGGATTACAGGCGTGAGCCACCCTGCCCAGCCTATACTTCCTAGTTTTTCTGCATTATTTTCTTAAAATTCACAAATGTTTCCTAATAACTGTAGCCAAAAATCTTTATAAAGACAGCTTATTGAGACAGCCTGGCCAACATGGTGAAAGCCCGTCTCTACTAAAAATACAAAAGTTAGCTGGGCACAGTGGCGCATGCCTGTAGTCCCAACTACTTGGGAGGCTGAGGCGGGAGGATTGTTTGAACCTGGGAGGCAGAGGTTGCAGTGAGCTGAGATTGCGCCACCACACTCCAGCCTGAGTGACAGAACGAGACTCCGTCCCAAAAAAAAAAAAAAAAGCTCATTATGTAACAGTTACCTGATAAGTACTTTACATGCATTACTGCTTTTTTTCTTGGTGAGGTATCAATTCGCATATGATAAATTTCACCTTTTTCAAGTGTACAACTCAGTAGTTCTAAGTATATTGACAAAGATGTATAACCACCACCACCACGAATTTCAGAACATCTTCATCATGCTGAAGGGAAACTGTACCCATCGGCAGTCACTCTCCATTCTTTCCCAACCCCTCACCCCTAAGCCACTGGTAACCACTTATCTATTTTCTATCTCTACTGACTTGGCTTTTCTGGACATTTCATATAAATAAATCGTAATATGTGATCTTTTGTGTCTGACTTTTTTGTGTGTGTGTGTGATGGAGTTTCGCTCTTGTCGCCCAGGCTGCAGTGCAATGGCACAATCTCGGCTCACTGCAACCTCTGCCTCCCGAGTTCAAGTGATTCTCTTGTTTCAGCCTCCCGAGTAGCCGGGATTACAGGCGCACACCACCACGCCCAGCTAATTTTTTTGTAGCTTTAGTAGAGACAGGGTTTCACCATGTTGGTCAGGCTGGTCTCAAACTCCTGACCTCAGATGATCCACCCACCTCGGCCTCCCAAAGTGCTGGGATTACAGGCGTGAGCCACCGCATCCGGCCTGTGTCTGGCTTCTTTTACTTAGCACAGTATCGTCAAGATTCAACCATGCTGTGGCATGTGTTAGTACCATGCATTACTCTTTAGGTCTTCAAAACAAACACTTAAGCTCAACATAATAATTGGCCCATTTTACATTAAAAAGAAAAACTGAGACAATGAGACATGAAGTAACTGGCCCTCTTTGAGTCTGAATTCAAATTTGTTCACTGCATTTCTATAGAGATGTGTAAACTGTAAACATCTAATTATATACCAACTTACATGGAATAAAGTATATATTAAAAAAGAAAACTGCTACGTAGGCCCATGACTATAAGTCACAATTTCTTTTAAATTTTTTCTTTTCTAAAAAATACAGCCAGTGATCTCTATGGTGTTTTCAAACTCCAAGATATTGTTAAAACATTAAAGGCTTATTCACTTTCTCTTCAACTCTGATCTGGTGCCCAATCTTTCAGAATAAAAGATTAATTACTAAAGATCATTGATATCGTGATATATTGTTGAGAATATGGCTTCATAAAGTATACAGTGAACTCAACAGGTCAACATGGCAATACGTAGTTCACAGTATGAAAAGGAACTCAGTATTTACTTATATTGTCTGTAAATATTGTCTGTTTATATTGCAACAAATCAGAAAGTAGCAAACATCATTTTTAGGGTTACAGAACTTTTTAAAAAGTCTCTCTGGAAAGATCCTGACAGCTACACATGAGGACACTTCCAGGAAGAATTATGGATGAGTTCGTCAAGAACTCATCCAGAATGTTATACATAACTGAACACTTCAAACTCAGTGTAAAATCTGCCCAGCAACAGTCAGTAGATAAACTTTCTGGTCTTTTGGTAATCTTAAGGATGGACTGACTGACTTAAAATTGTCTGTCAACATGTGTAGGTGTCTGCCATAGGTAATAACATAGATGTAAATGGCGGCTGGTGTATGAAACACCCTAACTGAACACTGTCTGTATTTGGAAAAAGCAAGCTGAGTTGCTCAGAAAAGGCAAATATAATACATAAAAGACTGAAGAAGAAAGAAGGGATTAAAGCAGTCTATATATTTATTGTAAAGCAGAATACATATTTATCGCAACATTATGTTACGTTATCTTTAATCAGAAATAGCATTTTAAAGATGTGACTTAAAAGAGTCTGAAAACTTCACTGAATTATATTTGAAAAAAACACCCCAAGACATTTTAGTAAGTCTTAAAACACAAACTGAAATACCAATGTAGAGTTCATATTTATAAAAATAAGAATCAGCATTGCCAAGCATGGTAACTCCTTAATGGAAACTAACCAGAAGTAAGAATTTAAAAAAAAATTAAAATATAGTTTGGGACAGAGAATTCTGACTGATAATTTTAATTAAAGTAAACAGCCTATGTTATCAGCAATTGCTCTTCTAGAGTAACACTATAAAACAGGACTTCCTGGAAATGTTCTGTATTTGTGCTGCTCAATTTGGTAGGCACTAGCTAATGTGGCTGTTGAGCATTTAAGTGTGACTGGTGTGACTGAGGAACTGAATTTTTAAATTTTATAAATTTAAATAGCAATATGTGACTAAAGGCTACCATACTGGACAGTACAAGTCTTGAATAACACGTGACATCATGCTGTAAAAGGACCCTACCATTACTGTTCTGGGAACTTTCAAAAGTTAAAGAGGAGACTAGGGTTACTCATGTTGGGTGGGCAGGGAAGGGACAACAGGAGAAAAAAAATGTCCAAAGAAACCTAAATTTGACGTCCATGATTTTAGCAATGTTTCCTTCAAATCCATGGACTAGGGCTACGAATATTAAAGAAAAAAAAAAGAAGAAGGAAGGGAGAGAGAAAGGGAAGCAGAAATCACAAAGACAGAAGGAAAGATTCCCTAAGTAATGGCCACTAAGTATTAGCAGCAGTCAACATTTATTATGCAGTCTGTTTTACGTATTGTACTAAGCACTGCACATGTATTTTCATTTGACCCTCAAAATGAGTCTTCCAGGTACTTTTTATTTCTAGTTTTATAGTTGAGGATATTGAGACTTAGGAAGTTAATTTGCTGAAACAAAAATGCATCTTCTAATAAAAATCTAGCAACTAGCATCCTTTCTCTATGTTCTAGCTGTATCTTACGTACCCATCTGTTACAGCAATTCATACATAATACTGAAATAGAGTTTACTGGCTGTTTCTCACTAAAAGGTAAACTCCTTGAAGGCAGGAACTGTGTTCTGTCAATACTGTAATATCTTTCTCAATTACCTACTGTCACCAAATTTTATCTATCAAGGCATCTGAAATACATATATTCTTCAATAAGTATTTGCTGAATTGAGTATGAATTTGTTTCTACATTCCAATGATAAACATGTGGGAACACACACTCTCTCTCAACCCTCAGGCATCTATATTTGAGTTTTGAAACGGGTTGAAAGTCTGTTTAAAATAGCATTTTGTAAACTATTTCAAATAATCTAGAAAGAAACTTGGAACTCTTATAATCCGATAAAAACATTTAACTTTAAGCTATTTTTTTCAGGCCCATTAATTTAAAATACCACATTTCCCATATTTTTATAAATATTTTAATAGAAACTTTAATACTGTGACTGAAACATTTACTACACAAAAGTTGTGCCACATAACAACATTAACCTCTGTATGTTGATGTGTAAGCATGGAAGACATACCTCTTAAGGTACTTGAGCTGAACATAGTGCCTACGTTAACTTTTAAGTAATAAAGCTTTGATGGTTTCCAATCTTTTCATCTTATTTATCAATGACACTTTTTAAAAACCTTTCACATTTTACTAAATTCTATTCTCTCCTAATGGGCACATTGCCAGTATCTACTAAGGTAGAGTGAGGCCTAGGACAAACTTAGGGAAGCCTGTCAAAAAATGAGAAAGAACCGAAGAAGGTATTCCCTCAGTCCTAATCCACAGACTTCCACCTCAACATTCATGAAATTCAATCTATAGGCAAAACAAAAATATTCATATGAGACATGCTCTCAAGGCTCTAATATGACCAGAGATGTTATCAAATAAAACTCTTAAATACACCATGGAGCAGCTCTAGTTAAAAAATGATCTCGCCTTCAGAAACAACTGTACATATGGCTTCTGCTAACTGTTGTCTTATGGGGAAAAAAAATCATTATTCAGTTTAACTGCTATTTTAAAATTTGTTTTACTTTTCTTGTCACTAAGCTTATTTATAAAATTCTTTCAATCTATAGTAACATCAAAAATAAGACTTTGAATATATGAAAACCTGTGTTTGTTGGGGAAAAGACAAATGAACTACAACTAAATTTTATCACACCTATGAATCACTTGAGGATCTTTCAAAAATGCAGATCCTGATTCGGTGACTCTGGGATGGAGCCTAAGATTCTGAGCATCATAAGCTTCCAAGTGATGCTGAAGTTGCTGGTGCAAGGCTTTTTGCAGCAAGTAACTAATTTTTCCAGATTTCAATGGTTTGATTTTTCTAGGTTTTGTTTTGAAGACAGGGTCTTGGCTGGGTGCAGTGGCTCACGCCTGTAATCCTGGCACTTTGGGAGGCCAAGGCAGGTCAGGAGTTCAAGACCAGTCTGGCCAACATGGTGAAACCCCGTCTTCAAAAAAAAAAAAATTAGCCAGGCATGGTGGCAAGCACCTGTGGTCCCAGCTACTTGGTACTACTGAGGCGGAGGTTGCAGTGAAGTGAGATCATGCTACTACACTCCAGCTTGGGCAACAGAGCGAGACTCTGTCTCAAAAAAAAAAAAAAAAAAAAAAAGACAGGGTCTCGTTTTGTCGCCCAGGCTGGAGCGCAGAGGCGTGAACACGGCTCACTGAAGCCTTGACCTCCTGGGTTCAACTGATCTTCCAGTGATCTGCCTACCTCAGCTTCCCAAGTAGATGGAACCACCAGCACACACCACCATACCTGGCTAATATTTTTAGGTTTTTTGTAGAGATGGAGTCTTACGTTGTTGTTCAGGCTGGTCTCAACCTCCTGGGCTCAAGCAATCTTCCTACCTCAGCCTCCCAAAGTGCTGGGACTGTACTGTACACAGTCTCTTCTCATTTTTTAAATGTTCATTTATGCTTTCAACAAATTTTTACTAAATGTGTACTATGAGTCAGACATTATAAGCATTAATACGATCTCTGTCCTCAAAGAGCTCATTTGTTTAAAATAAAAAAAGCAAACAGGCCAACAAGTAGGAGTCTACACGGTGGAGATGGGGACAGCATTTCAGGGAGAAGAAACAGTCAAGCAGTAAGAGCACTCTGGAGGAACTGCTAAGAGTATCAAATTGCTGAAACACATGGTATTTACAGCAGAGATCAGAGAAGAAACTGGAAAAGTAAACAGAGCTAGGTCATGATGAGTCCAGCAAGTCAGAATAAGCAGTTTAAATTTTATTTGGTAGGTTATCACAGAAATGAAGAACTTTTGGTAGGTGTGTTCAGATGTGTATTACAACATTAATGATCGTATAAATAGCAGCTAACATCATTTATCCAGAAACTGTTTCAAGAGCTTTACATGTACTCAGTCACTTAACTCTACATCACCCTATAAAATTGGTACTAACATGTTCATTCCCACTGAGAATTCTGAAGCACCAAAAAGAAAAATGATTTGCCCTCAATTCAAACTCTGGCAACATAGCTCCAGATGCTACACTCTCTCTTTACCCAGGAAAATTCTGGAAAAATTACTCTGGTAAGCATTGCAAAAGTTGTTTTTGTCAGTGTTGAGCCTGGAAGATAGTTTTGAAGCCACTGGAACTGTCAACGAAGGACTGAATCAAGGCCGGGCGCGGTGGCTCACGCCTGTAATCCAACACTTCGGGAGGCCAAGGTGGGCAGATCATGAGGTCAGGAGTTCGAGACCAGCCTGGCCAACATGGTGAAACCCCACCTCTACTAAAAATACAAAAATTAGCTGGGCATGGTGGCATGTGCCTGTAATCCCAGCTACTTGGGAGGCTGAGGCAGGAGAATCGTTTGAAACTGGAAGGCGAAGGTTGCAGTGAACCAAGAGCATGCCACTGCACTCTAGCCTGGGCAACAAGAGCGAAATTCCGTCTCAAAAAAAAAAAAAAAAAAAAAAAAGGACTGAACCAAGGCAAAGGCAATGGAAATGCAAATTTCAGTTATGTTTAGTGAGTAAAAATCCTAACCACTTTGTTACTAAGGGATGTTATGAGAGCAAAAGAGAATAGTTTCCTAGTCTCTAACTTGGTAGATGGAAAGAATGGGAATGTCAACCATTGGGAAAAGAGAAAACATTTTTGGTGGGAATTAGGAAGAGAAAATAGATTAAGCTTGAGATACTTCTAAGGTATCTAGGTAGAAAGTCAGGCAGACCTGAGTATCAATGGGGTACTCACTGGTATGTTGGTCCTAAGTGAGCTCACGTGCTCATGAACATGTGTGAATAGATGGAACCACATGGGAAGCTGTAGAATTCAAAGAAGAAACACTGATGATGCGTACAGGAGAGTGGTCTGCAAAGTCAAGGGAGTAGTTTCAAGAAAGTAGTCACTAACATTAAATCTGTGGTGCTATCAAGTAAGATAAGCAATGAAAATGGCTGCTAGATTTGGTCAGTAGATCCTGGTGACTTTGGAAAGAAATTTCAATGGCTTGGTGGGGTCAAAAGTCAACGACAGTGCACTAAGGAATAAAAAAGATGAAGAGACTGAGATAAATGAAAACACTCTTCCCAAAGATCATTCTACAAAAGAATAAAAAGACCAGTAACTAGAAAAGGGAGAGGTTTTATTCTTTTTTATAAGTGAGAGATTTGAGCACATTAATAGGAACACCTGGTGTCAGTGAAGGAGAGGTTTAAAAAAAATACAGGAAGGCTGGGCGCGGTGGCTCACGCCTGTAATCCCAGCACTTTGGAAGGCCGAGGCAGGCGGATCACCTGAGGTCGGGAGTTCAAGACCAGCCTGACCAACGTGGAGAAACCCTGTCTCTACTAAAAATACAAAATTAGCCAGGCAGGGTGGCGCATGCCTGTAATCCCAGCTACTCGGGAGGCTGAGGCAGGAGAATCACTTGAACCTGGGAGGCGGAGGTTGCGGTGAGCTGAGATGCACCATTGCACTCCAGCCTGGGCAACAAGAGTGAAACCCCATCTAAAAAATAAAAATAAAAAATAAAAAAATACAGGAAAGAGAAGATATTTGATGAAGCAGTGTTCTGAGTGAACCAGGATAATTAAAAATTTGCTTAGGACCTACAGCGTGATACGTCTAAAACTAGAGCAAGGTTTCCCAGCCTGGGCACTCCGGACATTTGGGGACAGTTCTTTGTTATGGGGTGGTGCCACACTATGCGCTGTAGAATATTTAGCAGCACCCTAATCTCTAATATTCACTGGATGCCAGCAATACCCCACACCAAGTTGTGATAACCAGAAAGTGTCTCCAAAAACTGGTAACTGTCCCCTGGGTGGAGAAAAAGCAAAATCAACTCTAGCTGAGAACCACTGGTCTTGAGGCAGAGACCAGTTTATTTAAATGAGCTGAGAGGTTACTGAAACAAATTACTATAGTCCCATCTACTAGTTACATAGGGAAAAGAGGCAAGTTTCTCTGCTGGGAGGGGAATAAGATGGTAAAGGTGGCATGTGTTGTGGCGAGAGAAAAGTTTTGAAATAACTTGGTGAAATTCACCTACAGGAAGGCAAAACTAGGTATCAGAAATACTTTTCCTCCTCCTAGACTTAAAAGGCAAGTGTATGTCTCGTCTCTTTATGGGCTCTCCGGAAAACACTACACAAAAGGAAACTGAGGCATGAAGAAGGAAATGAAGGACCTTATCAAAATATTATTTCCAACAACTTAAGAAATGGGGTCATCCTGAAAAGTGTTCTGACCCTAAGAGGACCCACCTTTTTGTTTGCCCAAACAAGAGTTTTAAGGTTAGAAATGAAATGTATCTTTTTTTAACCAAAGTATACAATTTGATCATAATTTTGTAAAGTCTTCAATAGGAAGGCTTCTATATTTTATTTATCCCAAACCCTATCCATTACAATCAACTTTGATTTTTAAGACACGAAAATAATCTGGTGTTTAAAATTAGGCATCATCTTTGAAAAACTGTCACATGAACTTTCCTATACTGCTGGAGATGAGTCCATATTATCTGTGCTCAGTATACGGAAATACTAGTATTTGTACCTTGTGTCCTGAAAGCTTAATTCCTGCACACTGTAAGAAACAACTGATCCAAAGATGTTGTAACTACTTGAATCTCCCTTCAACTTTATCTTCTAAATACAGTCTTTACTTCTTAAAAATCTGTTTTAACAATCTTAAACTTCCTGACAAGGGTGAAAATACACTTGCTCACAACACAGCTTATGAGTTCCATGGCACTCATAAAAGTGAAGAGACCAGACGTAAGATAACAACTCCTAGCATTTGTCAGCATTATTAACAAGGAAAGTGATCTGCAGAGAAACTTATGTCTAAATATCTCCCAGCCGGCACAGTGGCCCCCACCTGTAATCCCAGCTACTTGGGAGGCTGAGGTGGGAGGATCACTTGAGCCCAGGAGTTCAAGGCTGAAGCGAGCTATGATTTACCACTGCACTCCAGCCTGGGTGACAGAGCGGAATCATTAAAATCAGTAACAACAAACCAAAAACCTCCAAAGATATAAAACTATAAAACCGTGCCCTAGAAAGTTCTATTTTTCCTACAATCACAAAGTAACTGAAGCACCTTTATGTGGAGCTCACAGAACTGAATTTGCACTTAGCAATATTTTCCTTGAGAGATCTAATGCATCTCAACATATCACTCTAAAATATGCTGAAACAACAATCTCAGATACGACAGATTCTCACCTGTGATAAACCTCAAAATCTGCACATTTTCGAAAATATAACATTTGTTATTAGAAGCCAACTGTTGGTCATAATCAGTTTCACTATGGCTAAATAAAACCCCTGTAGGCTCTACAACCATTTGAAGTTGAGTATGAAAAGAGAAGTGCTTTGGATACATTACCAATTCTCTTCCAAACAGAGAAAATTCAAGCTGAATTCTCTTTCAGATCTGCTACATGTACTAATGAAAGGACAAAAAAAAAAAAAAGATTCCATATTCCAGAGACCACCGTGGGCACACCTGACGCCTCATTTGATGGTCTAAGATAGGGAGCATTTTAGAAAAAGTCCATGAGCTTTACCCAAAATCTGACTACAAAAATAATATGAAGTCCTATATCCAAGTAGGCAAACACATTTACTGAAGGCAAACATGTTCACACAGCAATCATGGTCATCTCTACAGCTGTTATGTCTCTATTCTCCCAAAGGAAATAAAAATGATTTGGAAACATGCCAAAGAGCAGTCTAGACACAAATAATTCAATTATAGTTAGCAAATCTAAGGCTTTCAATACCCAGCTCACTTCTTAAGCTACAGACAGAAAAACAACTCTGTATCTACCGTTACAAGTTATTAAGTCAAATTATTTCAGAGCCAACATTAAGCAAATCAGATTTTATTATACTAGACACTTCAATTAACTGAAAATACTAGGTTTGAACTCACTGACTGGGTCAAATCCCAAAGTGAAAATATTTATGAGACTGTTCTATTTTGTTGTGTTTTGAGACAGGGTCTCACTCGGCCACCCAGGCTGGAGCCCAGTGGTGCCATCACAGCTCACTGCAGCCTTGAACTCCTGTGCTTAAGCAATCCTCCCACCTCAGCCTCCCTAACAGCTGGTACTATAGGTGCACACTACCACTCCTGGCTAATTTTAAAGTTGCTTTTAGTAGAGACAGGGTCTCACTATGTTGCCTAACCTGGTCTTGAACTCCTGGCCTCAAGTGATCTGCCTGCCTTGGCCTCTCAAAGTGTTAGGATTACAGGTGTGAGCCACTGTGCCCAGGCTGTTTTTACATTTCTTAACAATATGGATCCAATCTTCGAAAGTGCTCAATATTAAAAAGTCAGAAAGGCCATATGCATTATTTCCATGTTCACAGGATATTTTAGTCTAATATGTTTGGATCACATTGGATATTCATCTCTGGGCCCATTATTTCATAAACACGAAAACCTGATTTCAAAAAGAATCTGGATATATTAAGGTGGCAAACAATGCTTGTGCTTTTCTAAAACAATCTTTTTACTGGGTTCTCACTAGTTTTGTTTTCTTTTGGAAATAACACAAATTATGAGTCTTTTTTTTTTTTTCTGACTTCGATTCTGTTCCCTTATAAAATTTCTTCCTTCAAAGCAGTTCAATAAAAATAAACTGCCCCTTTAACATTTTTTTGAAAATAAAGTTTTAACATCTGAAAAAAATTAACTGGGTTCAAAGGCCATGTATTAGTATGTTTTTAACAATGATTTAAAACAATTTTGACAAGGTCAAACCTAAAACAATTGGCAAAAGTTGCAGTTATTCCATTTAACAACTCCATTAAGGATTCCTTTCCCTATACAGAGGTAAAAAGAAGGCTAAAATATCATTAGAGCATTATGACATCTATAAAATTTAGAGCTAATAAATGTTATCTGTATTCCTCTATTTGTTTAAAAATACTAACTCCGGAACATAAATATGTGAATGATTAAATTGTGCAAGATGTGATTTTGCATCTCAAGGCAAGTGAAGACAAAGAATGGTATTGGTATGGTGTTAATCAAGGGGCAGTAACATGTAACAATTCACAAATCATCCTAAGTACTAAATTGTATAGTACAAACTAAAAAGACACTGTAAACTAACATTAACAACTGTTAATAAAGGCATACAATTTTATGTGGTAAATTGCTCCATGGCCAGGCATGAAGAATAGGTTTCAGATCTAATGCTAAACTGTGACTTACAGTGGCTGCCTGGAGAAATGTGAAAAATATTGGGTAAGCAGTAGAGTCCTGGGATAGATTAATGGTATATGCTACAGCTGTGAGATAGAGCATGTGTCTCTTGGGAGAGGGAGAGAAATGTTGGTGCACTTTTTACATATTTTGTTTTTTTTTTTTTTTTTCAAGGATCTAGACAAAAACTAGAGTGTGGTAGCACAAGAAGGTAAGTTCCAATACTGATGGACATTACAATGTTAACTTTCCCCAGGCTCAAGGTTTTTTCTATCGTTCAAGTTGTGGGAAAGGAAGTATGTGAGTCTGTCCTCTGTGACTTGAAAGATTCTTAATTACAAATGAAAACTAAGAACAGAAGGATTTGGGAAAGCCAGAAGCAAAGGTGTTAGGGTCTCAATAGTCCTGTTACAGGGGTAAATTACAGATTGTACTGTCTTTTGAAAGCAGAAGGGTAGAGCAATCATTAGGGTGGCACGAGGGCATTGAGAGTGCTACGCATTGTCATTTACTCAATAAGTTGTAGTATTAAAGAGGGCCCAAGGGTGTGCATCAGGCTACATGGGTAGGAGTATCCTAGAGGTTTTTCTTTCCTGGGCTTAATTCCCCAACCAGATAAAATACTGGATGTTTAAAATTTGGGGTTTTTAAAAAAATCACCCCAAGAAACCTTCTGTTTAACATGTCCCTATATGTACTCTTAATATACAATTAGCCGAATGTTATTTTTATTCCAATGAATCAATCCTGAACATGCACACTGACTCACTGAAAAAAAGCACTTCACTTTGCATTCATCAGTATGATATACAGGAGTTTAGAATAGTGGTTAACAAACCATCATATCCAATATTAAGTCCATAAAATAGCTTTCTTTAAAAAGTCACAAAAAAGCACAATAGAAGAAAGATTTCTCCTTGCTTAAAAAGGTCAAAGGCCAATAGCGGACACATGCCTGTCCACTGCTGTATCACTCTCAGCCATGGGTACATCTGCTCTCTCTCGGAAGCCTGGTACAGTCTCAATTAACTTTTGGCAGCTGGTCTAAACAAAGTAGCTAAAGCAAATCCACAAAATGAACCACAGAACCCAAGCGACTAAGAGCACTGGGTACTAATTTGAAAGAGCACTGTTAGGCTATAATAAATCAGAATATGAATCAATGACTCAAAAATGACTGAAGGTTAGCATATTTTTCAGCCAGCGCTCAGTAATATTACTGCTTTGAAAATTATAGGTGGTTCTCTTGCTTACTCTCCTCTACCCTGAGTATACATTTAGTATTAATCTCTGGTTACTGGAGAACTTACAGATACCATTATTCTATATTTTATTTATTGAGACAGGGTCTCCCTCTGTTGCCTAGGCTAGAGTGTAGTGGCACAAACATGGCTCACTGCAGGCTCAACTTCCTGGGTTCAAGTGATCCTCCCACCTCAGCCTCCCGAGTACTTGGAACTACAGGTGCACACCACCATGACTGGCTAATTTTCGTATTTTTTTGTAGAGATGGGGTTTCGTCATGTTGCCCAGGCTGGTCTCAAAACTTTTAAGCTCAAGTGATCTGCCCACTTTAGCCTCCCAAAGTCCTGGGATTACAGGCATGAGCCACCGCCCTGCCCAGATGTCATTATACTAATGAAGACTGAGTTGTTCCTGATGAGAAAACGTTATCAGTCTTCAACGATCTAGTTCTTGCTCTCCCTGTAAGTGGACTGAGGGAAAAATGATTTGATAGTCTCTTGACCCGGAAAATGCCACAAAACCATGCAAATCGAGAGGTTCAAGTTGTCATGTTCACTCAAGAACACTTGTGAAAATGCCCAGGCCATTAAAGGTAGGCATATACAAAAAGATCACCAAGTTATCCAAAAGATGTCACTTTACAGAAACAATGTGTACCATTTTGACATTACAGGGTAGAGTTGGTAGGTGTGTCCAGGCCAAACAGTGGGCTAGACACAGGGTTGGTAGCCCAAAAGAATGCTAAATTCTTCCTCAACATGTTTAAATACACAGGGAGTAACGCTGAACTGAAAGTTTAGATGTAAATTCTCTGGTCACTGAGCAAATCCAGGTGAATCAAACACCCAAGATGTGTTAGCCACTGTCCTTTCAGAGCTCGTGGTCAGATTAATTTGTATGTGAGCTCCCTCGGCTACATGTAGATGATCCTCGCTGGAAAGATATTATTCCTAAACCACAATTGTTCTGTGGCTGCACAGAAAAAAAAAGATATCCCAGAAGAAACAAAACTTATGACACGGGCATAAATTCAGAATATATGCATACATAAGATAAAAAAAAAAAAACCTAAATGCTAAGAATTTGGTAAACAGATGTGAGACTTATGCAGAGAAAGATGATACTGGTTTTAAGTTGTCTAATTCCTGAGAGAATACTCAAGGTACCGTAATAATAAAAAAAAAAGATCAAAAGAAAATCTACAAGGCTTACTTGAAGGTTCTTTTAAGGATAAGGTATAGAATACGCACATGCACGCATGCATATATGTGTGTGTGTCTACACACACATGTATTTCCAACTATGAGCTGTATTAGAATATTAGAAACTAATTTGAAATGTTAAGCTAAAAATGTAAATAGCCAAGAGAGAAACAAAAGTAAAGTCGGAGTACTCACTGAGCAATTAAAAGTCCTTATCATGAAAAATTAACCTGGCTCAGGCCAGGCATGGTGGTTCACACCTATAATACCAGCACTTTGGGAGACCAAGGTAGGCAGATCACTTGAGGTCAGGAGTTCAAGACCAGCCTGGCCAACATGCTGAAACTCTGTCTCTACTGAAAATACAAAAATTAGCTGGGCATGGTGGTGCACGCTTGTAATCCCAGCTACTCAACAGGCTGAGGCACAAGAATCACTTGAACCCGGGAGCCAAGATTGCACCACTGCACTCCAGCCTCGGTGACAGTGTGAGACTCCATCTCAAAAAATAAAAATAAAAATAAATAACCCTGCTCACCCATTCCCAGCTGGAATAGATGCTGTTGTTCAGTGTGCCTAGGTAGGTATTTTACAACCAACTAGACAAAAGGCAGTGTTCCATAATTATTTTCTTTTTCCACCAGGTCACCAACCACTTGAAGCTACAAAAAGGAATGAAGAGCTATCGTAACTGCTTAGAACAAAGGGAAAAGTAGCAAAGTATTCCTCTGGAAAAGCAAAAAAAAAAAAAAAAACACCCCCCACAAAATACCTGAAAGGACTCAATGACTAACCACAAAGTGTTAGCCTCATTCAATTATCTGAATGCAGATATGACTGTGCAAGATACAGCTACACTATTCCTATATGTCCTCTTAAAATCACTTCCATCTGATGTTTGGTGGCTTAGAAAAAAACTAAGGTCATACTCTTGTTTACAGTCACAGGGTAACTACAATACTAACACAGCTAAAGAGGTTGGTTGGGACAAAATTATTTCTATAACTTGTAATGAACCCTCCCCCGCATCAGAATTTCTCCTTCATCCATTAACACACACACCCTATTAAGTGAAATCTGAGGGCAACAATATTATCCCCTAAAAAGTCCACCTGTTATGTTTTTAAGCTCTGATAAGAAATTAAATGACTGCTTTACATTTAAAAGTCCAGATAAGTATCACCGTTGTGGCGCTCGTGGTTCCCACTGGGGCCAAGATCCCTACTGTTTTCCTAAACCGGCTATTATGAATGACTAGATTCCAGAATTAGAATATACATATCTAGAATCCCTACATTCCATAACTGCACAGATTTTGCTATCGGTGCTGGTTAAGTAAGTTCATTTCTCTCCCCAGATACTTCTTTTAAGGTCTCAAATTTTATTCGACAGACTTTGGGATAAAATGGCTTTAAATATGCTTTTCAAATTCTCTGTATCATATGGAGAAGTATAACAATCTTTAAAAATTGTCTAAATATGGTGTTTCACACAATGGACTAAGTCAGACACAATTTAAGGAAATGGTTAATTTATTTCAGTGATAACTTTTTTATCATGAATATATTCATGGGAAAAAGATATCTAACTCTTTTTCCCATTTCAAAAGAATAGGCCTCCTTCAAGTCCCATGGAAAAAATCCACCCTCAAAACTTTCCTACTTAATTAAGAAAATCAGCTACACTGTCTTTAACCAGTAAATTACTACTATCTCGACATATTTAGACAATTAACAAAAGGAAGGAAACTTTCTAATCATTTTTCCTGAAATTAGATCACAGTCATCTCTCTGTGACAGACCCACCATCTGGGACAACAGGAAGCATGCCAATAGCCTAGTGAATTAGACAGCTTTGTTTAAAGGTTGGTACTAAGTACCAGAAACACAAACAGAGCTCAAAAAGTTGAGGCTTTGGAGATAGAACTATACAAAACTCCATTTTTCCCCAAACTTTGGGTTGTATACTCAAATTTGCAAAAATAATTCCTTAATTGGTTGCAATTAATCTACAACACTGACTTAGATGTCCCAGTCTCCATTAGCCATTATTGACAATTAAAGCAACAGTGAATACCTATATAGTTCCACGTGCCAAACAGTGTTTTAATTGCTTTGGTGCTCTTCAAAAACAAAACAAAAACCAGAATTCTCCATTCAGATTTCTATATAAGTTATAGGGGGCCGGGCGCGGTGGCTCACACCTATAATCCCAGCACTTTGGGAGGATGAGGTGGGCAGATCACAAGGTCAGGAGTTCGAGACCAGCCTGGCCAATATGGTGAAACTTCATCCCTAGTAAAAATACGAAAATTAGTGGGGCATGGTGGTGCGCACCTGTAGTCCCAGCTACTTGGGAAGCTGAGGCAGAAGAATTGCTTCAACTCAGGAGGCGGAGGTTGCAGCGAACCGAGATCGTGCCATTGCACTTCAGCCTGGGTGACAGAGCAAGACCATCTCAAAACAAAACAAAAAAAACCTTTTGGGGTCCTTGTTAAAAGGCACCTACTTAGTAAGGGCCTATATACTTATATAAGTTGGATTTCAGTCAGACCCAAAGCTGTTTTTTACTTAATCAAATAGATTTTGCTAGTTAATACTGTGAGAAAATTTTAAAAAGCATGAAACTTCTAATAATATATAAAATATTGAACGAATTGGTTAATTTATTTGGTAAATGAAACAACCATTTCTAATATGACACTGAAATGGCAAAATGATAGTCACATCACACTAGGGAGAAAATTTTAATAAGCAGACAAAACAAAATGATAACATTGTCCATCTTTCAAAGCACTGATATACAGAGGTGAAAAGATACAACAGTGCACATTTTCAGGGTAGCTATGTTTACTGAAGTCTAAAAACTCCTCCACCTTTAAAAGTCAGCATTATTTCTTGATGGAAGAAAAACCCACAGTAATTGCTTTTTATGTAATACTAATATTATTGAGTTTTCTTTGCAAATTCCTTTAGTTCAAGTATTACTAAAGAAACATAAACATATGGACATTACAAATTCATCTAAAAAACTAGGTAGTGCTGACCTTCCTGTTTAATGGTAACACATGTATTAGGTATTTAAATTTGATTATTATAACACACAAAATAATTTTAACATGGAATTTCTATAAAGATGTATTTTGTCACTCTACAGTGTGCCTGCCTCTTCCACTGTGTTTTTTTTAAGATGTTTGTCAATTTACCCAATTTTGTCATAGCTGTTATCAACTGAATTGTGTCCTCTCAACCCCAAAAATATACGTTAAAGTCTTAACTACCATGTCTGAAAATGTAACCTTATTTGGAAATAAGGTCATGGTAGATGTAATTAAGATGAGATCACACCAGAATAGGGTAGGCTCCTAAACGAATATAACTGATGTCCTCATAAGCAGAAGAAAACTTGAACACAGACATGCGCAGAGGTAAGATGATGCAAAAACATATGAGGAAAGACAGCTGGGGGGTGATGGAGGCAGATATTGGAGTGATGCATCTACAAGCCAAGAACACCAAGGATTGCTGAGAACTGCCACAAGTTTGGAAGAGGTAAGGAAGGATTCTCCTCTAGAGCCTTCAGAGAGCACCGCCCTGCTGACACCTTGATTTTGGACTTCTGGCCTCTGGAATTGTGACGGAATAAATGTTACGTTACCCATTATTTTCTGTGTTGTTACAGGAGGCCCAGGAAACTAATTACACAGACCATCTATTAAAATCTACCATTCTAAAAAGCATCTTTTAAGCTAAAGCACTGAAGTCAGCAAAACCTGGGTTCAAATACCCATGCGAATCAAAAGCTGTGTAACCAACCATAGGCATCTTTTGAGTTCGCCTCTTTACTTGTAAAGAAAAGATAACAAAGCCTACCACATAGGGTATTTCTGAAAATATATTTTGTAGAATGCCTGCCACACTACAGGTTCAAGTCTCTCCACCCTCAAAATCCTTCTCTCCTTGTAGTGAGAGTGCATTAAACCTATAGTCAAAGACTATTTTGCTAGCAAAAATATATGAAAACAGAGGGCTGTAATTAAAATATTCAATAAATTTTATTAAAAATACCCTTCTAAATGGAGTCCTTGGTGGTTTTGCCAACTAAAAACCTCTATATCCTGACCCTTGGTATGACCGCAGCGATATAAATGCAACCCTAAAGCAATTTTTATCACCACAGAATATCACCTCTTAAATAGTAGTTATCATTTACACTTTTGAAGATTATTTAACACAAATCTTATTTTACTGAAACCCTTGCTAGCATATAAACTTAGTTCAGTATTAAAACAGACTCATTATTAAAAAATGCTTGTTCACGTGCAAGAACATTTATTTCATGTAATAATAAGCAAGATAATTACTTTTATGAAGATTAGTGGAAATATAACTCATCAACTTGATAAACACGTTCTCCAACGTGTGGATTAGGTAAGAATATGGCCACAATGGTCAGAGTCATCTGTCTAAGGACTCGAAAAAAGTTATCAAAGGCCAGCATCATGACATGCTGTGGATTAAACCTTATATGAATATAAAGTTTAGTGACTTGAAGACTTGAAAAAAAATAAAACAAAATCAGGTTATATATTCTGATAAGGTAAAAGAACTGTAAATTATCCACTGCCACTAAGGACAAAGACTAGTTTCTAAACTCTTCATGTGAATGGAAGTGGTGAGTAAACACTAGCACTAAATGCTTACTATGTGTAAAAATAACTTTACACATTTTGTTTAATTCAAGCCATGGAATATTCCTAAAATAGGAGTTTTATGCACAAGAAAATGGTACTAAGTTTTACTTATACATGCAGTGTATAAATGTTAAATTTTGGAAAGAAGCTGCCAAAACCAAATCCTAAAATATAAATTTGTAAGCAATCACTGGCTCTGCTTTACAAAGCATTTTAAAAGATATAAGGAGTTTTAAATTTTATTTAATTTGCAGGAAAAAGTGTATTCAAAAAGAAATCTTAACATAAATGATGCCTCCAAAATAGCCAGTTATTAAGAAATTTAAAAATATTATACCATGGTATAACCTTAAGGAAAAAAAAAACCAATCATGAAAATAGGGGCCAGGTGCCTATAGGGGCTCACACCTATAATCACAGGATGTTGGGAGGTGGAGGCGGAGGCAGAGGCAGAAGGCATCACTTGAGCCCGGGAAGAGTTCAAGGCTGCTGTGAGCTATGATCGCACCACTGCACCCCAGCCTGGATGACAGAGCGAGACAACATCTCAAGAAAGAAAACAAAAAAGGAAAAGAAAAAGAAGGAAGGGCGATCTAAGAAAATCAAACTTAATTATTTAGCTATAGGAAAAGGAAATAGCCCGATATATGTTTGTAACAATGAAAACAATTTAGTGGTTAACTGTGGCTGTAAACATATGGCTGGTTGGGTTATGTTTTTCTGCATATACATTGCCTAATATCTGGTGAGCCTCTATCATGTCAGGCACCTTATCTGATGGTACACACTAATTTTGAATCTAGTACACAGTGTTTAAATCTTCACTACAGTGAGTCTGCAAAGTAACTTAAATCTGTCTTGGGTTTTTCTTCAGAAAAATAGTGAATAACTACCTTATAGGATTGTCGTAAGGATTATATTGGGCAGGTAATACAATTATTCCAGTCCCTGTCACAGAGCATGTGTCCATTTGGTATTAGCTAATATTATCTTTAATAGTGAAAATTAGTCCTTCAGATTAGCTAATAACAAACGATGTTTAGAGGCTCAGGAACTTGTCCAAAGCCACACATCTAGCTATTGTAAAAGGCACTTTTAAAAACCCAAGGGCAATAAAATTTGTGCTATTTTTAAAAGTGTTCCAATAATGTTAAGTCTTTCCATTCCTCTTAGTTTTCTTCCTCAATTGGTCATTTACAGAACAGAAAGCTTATTTCATAGACTTGAGGTAATTAAATGCTAGAAATGATGTCAGAAGTGAAGGGGCAGCAAATGACTTTCAATGCAAACAACCAATCCAATTGATGGTCCTTGTCTGGAATGATGGGGGTCAAAAAGGAGCCTGGAGTGCTCTATGTGAAGGATTTGGAGGCTAATTCTGAGAAAGGCAGAAAAATAAAACAAAACAATGATAGCTGCCCACAGGGGTGGGGATGGAAGTGGGGGGAGAGGGTAGGGAACAAAGAACACAGGACAACCAGGTACTATATTTCCACCATTGCTATTCAAATACAATATACTTGAACTATATCTATTGAGCTCCACGCAAAAACACCCTCAATAACTGAGGCATCTAATGTCTCCCATACAATATGAAATTAGCCCATTAGCACAATTCTATCCCTTGATATACAACATATATTTTACAAATTACTTAGAATATTTGTTCTGTATCTTGAATAAACTTTAGAACAAGAAGCTCGAGTCTAAGTGTACATATGGGAGCAAAAGAGCCTGATGAAAAAGGAGGAACTTAAGTGCAGGGGATGAAAAATGCCTAAGTAAAGCTCATGCCCAAATAATTCACTGATTTGCATTAGTTTTGACATGCACATCTAAGTAGTCTTACTAATAACATTGCTTCTAGACCCTGAACACCTACAATATTGTTCCAAAGAGATTATTTCTATAATCAAATCATTTAATTACATGTATGAAGTAAATTTTCCTTGAGGTATTCCATTAAAAATTTTCACTTGCGTAAAAAAAAAATACTTCCCTACAAAACCATCTCATATGCTTCCTGCCATCCCTTTCTTCCTATAACTCATCTTTAGATTAATGCTAAGCTGTGATAACTGACTTCTCTACTTTTGAATCATCCTCCAACACCGACTGCCACAGTTAACTGTATGCTTTGTTGAAACACTAATTTCATGTAACTAAAATATTTGGATTTTTTAAAATGTTAAGAATCCAAGTGTATGGTATAATAAAGATGTACATATTTTAATATATCTAAAATGGTGCTATGTGGGGATTTAAAAAACCATATATACACAGGAAGGTGCATGTATGCATGTATTTTATATATATATTTATCACCCTCAGGAGATTCTGTGTTAGTAAGTCTGTGGTGATCACCCTCTACTCCCCATCCCCCCCACCAAAATATTTTCAGAGAGCTCCACAGGTGCTTCTGTTACACATTTCCTGCCTGAGGACCAGACAGAGAGGACATCTCAAACTGCTTTCAATATTTATGTGCCCATATTTAAAGTATGCCTTTCCACAAAAAAAAACAAAAAAAACAATCTGGGCCCTTAATTTTAAGTTCTAGTTTTAGAAAGTTTTGCTGGATATCAAGATACCTTGTTTTTAAATCTTCCATTAAAAATTATAATAATATTTCTCTTCAGAAGTAACAAATTTTCAGTGTCTACAATCTGTTAGTTTAAAAGATACCATATATAAAACCACAGCATGAACAATATTCAGATTTATAATTCTCTGCCACACCGTAGTATGACTACTTAAAATAATTTAGAACTTTATTTTGCCTAATTTAAAAATGAATATAAAGATACTTGCCTTTCTATATATTATGTAAGTAAAATATTTTTAGAGAAATATGTTAAAGTTTTCTTTGTAAGTTAAAAGCCAAGTATTTTATTAATATAGCACCCAATAAAGTAATGATGATGAAGGCACATAAGGTATAACAAAGTTTTAATATTAGAATCTTCTTGTTCATTAAAGGTTGTGCCCATCATATATATATATATAATATATATATATAATCTGTTAGATATATATTTATGTTAGATATCTAATATATATACACAGAACAGAAAGCTTATTAGATACCTAAAGCTTATTAGATATCATATATATTAGATATAATAGTGAGGAAAAACATTCTCTAAATCACTTGAGGTGGTGTGTGTGTGTGTGTGTGTGTATGAAAGTTTAGACTGGGACGGGTGCGGTGGCTCACACCCGTAATCTAGCACTTTGGGAGGCTGAGGCGGGCAGATCACGAGGTCAGGAGATCGAGACCATCCTGACCAACACGGTGAAACACCATCTCTACTAAAAATACAAAAAAAATTAGCCAGGGCGTGGTGGCAGGTGCCTGTAGTCCCAGCTACTTGGGAGGATGAGGCAGGAGAATGGCCTGAACCTGGGAGGTGGAGCTTGCAGTGAGCAAAGATCACGCCACTGCACTCCAGCCTAGGCAACAGAGCAAGACTCCATCTCAAAAAAAAAGTTTAGACTGGTAGAAAATTTATTCAAATTAACTGAGTAACAGTAATGTTCATATATTCTCACTAAACTGAAAGTCCATTTCAATAATAAATACTGTATTTATTTGATACTAAGAAACTTCACATTTATCTCTGAATTAGGCATGTATCTATAATCACTAGCATGTCATATTAGAAGCATTTTCTATTTCTGAATGGTGTTTCTTACAATCAATGGCACCTTATATCCCACGAAATACAGTGTTTATTTAAAAAGCACTTTTTCAAATTAAAAAGATGACTTCTCATTTTTAAATTTACAAAATGTCCCCTAACCCCCAAACAACCCTAAATGTGTGGCTCCTTAAACTATAATCTTTTATATGAGTGAAAAATGGCAAATAAATTTAATGAAGCAACTGCACTCTCGGGACAAGAGGAACTGGTCTGGTAAGAATGCAATAGAGTAAATAATGAATGCATTTTTATCTATTAAATATTATATGGAGTTACTTCCAGAGTTTTAATTTCACACTTCTAGTATTTTCATCTTCCGATACTTTCAAATTATTTGTCTACCCTTTATTGAAATAAAATTAAAATAAAGGAAAATACGATGCAGATTACTCTGCTGTAAAATAAGTTTCTATCAGTGTATGCATTTATGCTAAGAACACAAGCTAATGTTTAATGAAATGTTTAAATACAGATAAAAATTTAAGAATTAGTGGTTCTGTTCACTAATACTGCAGAAAGGCATATCATTCTAACATGTCACAAATTAAAACACTATGTGATTTGGTGTCTAGTTATCACTGCTTGCAACACTTCAAACCAATGTATTAAAGTGGTTAGGTTACTCCTTGCCCATTTCTAATTGCTAGTATTCTAGTGACAGAATTGTGACCAAAAGCACAAAAAATGTGATAGGTCCTATGCCAAATTTATCAAAGTAAGATAATTAACTTTTCTCTCCATCATTTAAAAAACGGCAAATGCAATTATGAGTTTTGAAAATTCTGAATGAGGATAATCTCCTTTCACTTCAATTCTATATAACAAAAAACAAGGACAAAAAAACAAGCACATAATCATTTCTTTTAACTATTTTAAAAGAGTGTCATCACACATTTCCAAGATTGGTTTCTAGATACAGTACTGATAACTGGTTAGGTAACTTTCACCACTAGAATCTTCAAACCAGTGCAATGCTTGTACATTTTTTTTTCAAGTACACATATGAAGGCTCAACAGTGATAAGAAGCTCGGCATCAAAAATCACTAGAAAGTCTCATGCTTTTTATTGCTACTTAATCCAAGTGACTGTCACTTAATTTTAATAATGGTAAACACAACTGAACTAGTTTGAGAGAAATCTCAGCCAATATAATTTCCTTAAGGGCAAGGCCAATATTTCCTGAACATTAAAACTTTGTACCCATGTAATAGTTTTTCCTCATTACCCTAAGGAAAAAAGAGCTGAAACCAACTCAAATTATTGATTGAATTGAATTACCTTGGAAGTAAATACCATTGAAATATTTTTACTGTTTACTTTTCTAAATAACAAAATAAATATTGTACTATCTCTGTTCAGAACTTGTAAGAAGTCTTTCATTTTTGACCAGGAACCTTAAAGTTCTTATAGCTCTCTAGGTCATCAGAGGTAGGCAAGATCAATCCAATTTTAAATGTCTGGTATGTTCTATCATTTTTTGGAGCTATCTTTGCTTAGAAATTTTAGATAAACAGAGCAAATGATGAATTGCTGGTAAGACACTGGAAACAAAATGACTACTCATAGAACCAAATAAAAGCCTTCCATTAGAAACTTAAAAACACCAATGGTTTTATATCTGTGTATATAAGTAAAACCTAAAAGAGAACAAACAGCAAACAAAAATTAAAAGCAAAAGCAAAAACAAACAGGAAGCCAACCCCCACTTTTTTTCTTACTCAGTTTACCTTGGAGGCTACAGTGTTACCCAGAGCCCTACAAAACACATGATGGGTATTATGTTCCTGGTATACATATTAATGTCTTTAAGTCCACCAGCGCCACTACACATTTTGTGCAATTAAGAAATTAACTTCAGGCACGTGACCAGTGAGTACTTTAGTGTCAGTACTATCTATGCAGAATAGCAAATATAGTGTGAAACAAACCAATGCAAGCATTTATGTGAAATTTGGCTCCATGCTAACTCTGGCTTCATGCTTACCTATATTAAAAATAGAACTGCCAAACTACCAATGTATCTCTTTATAATATCTCTTATTTTACCTTCATCAAGACTAAGAGCTTTAACTATAACCCTTGTTAATTAGCCACATTTCTTCAATATTCTACCAGATTTAAAAGAATATTTTATTATCTAAACTTTTTCAACTTTCTATTTTCTCTGTATGTGCATGAAGACGGACATACAGAGAAACAGAAAAAAGCTACACGACTTCCACAACAAACATACACAGATATCATACACATACTGAGGAGGCTGCATGATTTTTATATCAAAGTACATGCTTTTTCCACCACATAGTTCATTGTTGTTATGATAGAAACCTTTTGCAAAAAATAAGCACATGCTAATAATAATTCAAGGTTTTAAGAATTTATAGATTAAAAAAATACAATTCCTAGAACACTGTTATCAAACAAATAAGTTTTATTGGCATCTAAAAACAAAATTCACCCAACATTGAAACGTACTTTAATATTTATGTTGTTGTTTTCTTGTTTCTTTTTTACTCACTGCAGTATGAGGAACAAATCACAAACACTTACTTTGGAGAAACAGAGACCATAGTGTAGATTTTACAAAATCACTTTTTAAAATCTCTGTATTGTGCTCCTCAAATATCTAGAGCCAGTCTTTGCATAAAATATCACAGCTTTATCTATAACCTTAAAATTCTGCAGCAGCCTAAAGATATGGATAAGATATACCACCACTTGCTATTCTGAAATATATCTATTACCATATCCAACCTAATGATAGTTATCTAAAAAATTCTTTCTTCCATAGGAAGTCTCTGACAAGCTGTTACTCATTTCCTTGACGTTAAAAGAATCTGGGGCCAACATTTATATTTTATCAGAAAAAAATAAAAAAAAAGTTTACCTACCATGTTCATATTAAGAACAATGTCTATACAAGTCAGTTGTACAATTATTTTAAGAGAAAGGTGAACATGAACATCAGATTAACTTAATTCTGGCAGACAAAAGTGAACAACTATGGTCCAGTCAGCCATTATCTATTACAGAGAGATGACAACTTTACAAAAGGTATCTTTTACCTACTGAGTGATGATTATGTCCCCTCAGTTTCTGTGCTTTCTACCACTGGTTCACTTTCTATATCAGCAACTGTGTCACTCTTCTCCTTGTTTATTTCATTTGAAGATGTCAGTTTTTCATAAAGTTCAGGATCATTCTGTACTGGTATAGGTGGTGGCTGAGCATGTCTCTCTGTATTTTCACCATTAACCTGAGGCACATTATCACCTTTTCGTTGAGAAGTGGCCCCTTCAAAATAATCAAAAACCCGAGCATGAGGAGGGGGAACCCAAGTGTTTTGAATTCTGTCTCGTCCAAGACGATTTCCATTCATTTCTCTGCAGAAATCAAAATCTCTGTCATCCCTATCCCTTTGCCTCTCCCAGGGTCTTCTGCGGTCATCAAAATCTCTGTGAACTTCTTGTCCAAATCCTCGGTTCCAAGGACCACTTCTAGGATCAAATCGATAGTTTCCAGACCGAAATCTACCTCTTTCTTCATGTAAGCCTTTTGGACCACCATAGACCGGTAGAACCCGATGCTCTCTCTCATCAAAATCTCCTCTATGCCCCCAGGGCTTCTCTGGATTAAAGCCAAAGTGGTCTCTTCGACCAAGATGATCTATACCTGGCCTCACAAGATTCTCTCTTATATCTACAGGAGGTCTTCCAAAATGATCCCTACCATCTAGCGGAGGCCGTCCAGGACCTTCTCTTGGATCTATAGGCCGCCCAACCACATCTCTAACATCCACAGGGGGAGGTCTACTAATGCTTTCCCTGGTTTCTATAGGAGGAAACCGGTAATCTCTATCTCCTTCCTGTTGAATGTTATCATTCCCAAGTGGTATCCTTTTTTCTGGGTTAGTAACATTGTCTATGCTTTGTCTTCCAGGAGCTAAAAAAGGTCTTTCTGGTTGACTAAAAATATCTCCTGGAGGAAAAGGTCCACGGGGTGGTGGATGAAGAGCTGAATCAAGTACCGATGGGGGTGGGATTCCCCGTTGGGGTGGAATTCCAGGCTGTATTAAAGGGAATCTTGGCCCAGGTGCCTGTGGTATTAGTCCTGGACGAATGTCTAACATTGGCATTGTGGGCATCCTTTGATTAGGGATACTTAAAGGCGGTAAGTTTTGAGGTCCAGCTGGTGGCTGTGTTCCCAGAAGTCCAGAAGTATTTGGAACATTTGGTGGCTGTACTCCTACAAGTCCAGAATTGTTAGGTATATGTGGGGGTAGCACTCCCAAAAGTCCAGAACTATTTGACACACCGGGTGGCTGTATTCCCAATATTCCAGAGTTATTTAGAATATTTGGTGGTTGGGCTGCAATAATCCCAGAACTACTGGAAACATTAGATGGCCGGACCCCAAGAATTTCAGAATTACTTGATACATTTGGTCTTTGGACTCCCAGAATTCCAGAATTGCTTGTCACATTTGGCGGCTGTCCTCCTAAAATTGCAGCATTACTTGAAATATCATTTGGAATCACTAAAAAAAAAAAAAAAAAGAGAGAGAGAGAGAGAAAACTCAAAATAACAGTCAAAAGTTTCCAATAATTTTAGCTTAATCAGCTACTTGTATCCCCCAATAATCAAGGTACAATAGCTACTACATGAAATCTTTTTAAGTTAAACAGAAATGTCAGGTATTATACTGATTTTCCACCTTTAATAAAAGCCTTTCTAAACCATAATTCTTTTTTTTTTTTTTTTTGAAGAACAGGAGTGGAGGTTTAAAAGGCTTTAGGACAGGAGAGAAAGGAAAGTACGCTTGGAAGAGACCCAAACAGGCATTAAGGTCAAGTGCCTCTAAACCATAATTCTTAATGTACCAACAGTGGGACCATAGAAAAAGGACTTACTGCTTTCAAACACCATATTTATCTTCTAGAGCTAGCTGGATAATACCTATTAGAAGTAAGTTCCCAATAGAAGTTATTCACACCCAATACTTCTTCATTTTTATCTTCCTGTAAGTATACAGATTTTGTGCAATATTATTTTGACAACACACTGAAGTAGTCCCAACAGGACAAAAAAAAAGGGGTGGTGGTGTGAGGGTCTTAATGGCAACATATTGAAATCTAGATTATCCTGAACAGAAGGCCACTTTTTCAAATAGAAATTTTAGGACATAGTGATCTCTTTTAAAAAAAAAAAAGTGCAACATTTCAGCATTTGTAGATTGAAGTGGTTACAAACGCATGCCACCCCAGAATTAAACACCAAATACAGAGAGGCAACCTCTTTTTTTTAAATTTTATTATTATTATTTACCTGATCTGGTGTTTTCACCAGAAGAAATCTGGTGGTCTATAAGATGAGGTACTTTTTCTTCAGGCTCTGCCTGTTTAGTTGGAGGATTAAAAACATTTCCAGCTGGCAGAGCGGAAGTAGCAAGATTGCTGGCAACAGAACCGCCTGGTATAACAAGGCTACCAAATCCAACATCTTTCACAGTTTCCGGTGTCATGGATAATGACGGCTGCACTAAAGCTGTTTGAAGAGGAGAAAAATATATTTCAGATTTAATGAGTCAATTCATATGCTAAGTTTTCTGGCAGTTTGAGTATTTAATTTAATGGCATCTCTGTATTACTAAGCACATTATATAATAACCAATGCTCAAATGACAAAATGAGTCATCATGAATAGGCTAAATTACATTTAGAAAGCTTTATCCAAAAATAGGGAAAACTAACAATTTTCAGAAATATTTCACCCAAAATGTTAAGACCAGCACTCAAAAAAAGTAAATTCTAGTAACAAAAAAATTAATAATTTTCTAGGAATGCCAGATTAAGTGAATGTCTAAACATACAGAAATGACTAGTGCAGATTGAAATGTGTAAGTATGAAAATCTGCCCAATCCCCCTGCAATTACAATGTACTAGGGTCCTAACATTCATTTAACATTACCTTTTGTCAGATGAAGTTAGAAACTCATCAGATGAGAATACATAAGGTGGACTACAAATATGAAGCTATAAACTTTCCATCTTAAAGAATGGGTAGAAATACCCCTGAGTGCATTTGTCACATATATTAAAAAACACAACCAGAGGAATACAAAATAATTACACAATTAAAATTTTTAGTCCAATATGTCACTTAGAATACCGTAAAATCATACTTGGAGAACTTAGGAAATGTTTTATCTTCATATGTAACCCTAGATTACCTGAACAAACTGTTAGCATACAACAGAGCTACAAAAATAAAAACACCTGTGGTCATGCACAAGCATTAAGAGAATTAAATGAGACAGCAAAGGCAATTTGGATAGCATCTGGCACACAACTATTTCTCTTTTTCCATTAATTGACTGCAGATTTTCCAAAATTAGTGAACTAGGAAAAAATTGGGAGGTTGGCTCTAGGGTAAGCCTCTGTGAATAGTGAATTCAGAAAAGACTTCTGAACACTTTGTCTAATTTTCAGAAAGAATAAACAATTCTTCCTAATGAACCAACAATAACAAAAAGAAAGACTTTTAAACCTATCTTTTTTTTGAGACAGAGTCTCACTCGGTTGCCAGGCTAGAGTGCAGTAGCGTGATCTCGGCTCGCTGCAACCTCCACCTCCTGGGTTCAAGTGATTCTCCTGCCTCAGCCTCCCGAGTAGCTGGGATTACAGCGTGCGCCACCACACCTGGCTAATTTTTGTATTTTTAGTGGAGATGGGGTTTCACCATGTTGGCCAGGCTGGTCTGAAACTCCTGACCTCGAGTGATCCACCCACCTCAGCCTCCCAAAGTACTGACATTACAGGCATGAGCCACCATGCCTGGCCAAATTTTAAAGCTATGTAAACACTGAAAGGGAGAAAAAGTTTAAGAATACAAGGAAAATGAATGAGATAATCAAAAGTTAAAATCTTTATATATCACATACACTCTTCAGGTCTAATTTTTGAGCTAGGCTTGCCTGAATTACTAAAGGTTTTTTCAGAAGCTTGGAGAATTACTGCAGATAGAGAGTAGACTAGAATGAAAACATTATTAAAAGGGTATATTTAGCATTTCTGTAATGCCCAATGATAGGAAAAAGGAAATGAATAAATGTCTATATTTACTGTTGCGCTGCATTACTTTTGAAATGTCTATTCTAGTAAAGAAAATACAGATATCAAAACCAAGTAAGCTAGAGTGTATTTCCCATAAAAATGTAAAAAAAAAAAAAAAAAAAATCACTTATGAAACTGGCACCACAACTACAAAGAAAAGATTTCAGGTAACCCTGATAAACAGTAATTTGATTATACATTTTTAATTAAACTTTTAGGTTCAAGGGTACATGTGCACATTCGTTATATAGGTAAACTTGTGTTTGTTATATAGGTTACTCATGTAACAAACAAATATTTATAGATACCTGTACATGTACCCCTAGTTATGATTATACACCTTTGGGATAAAAAAAAGTGGCAGAAAAATCTTAGTTTCATCTGGTAGCCTTGTTGGCAGTAACACTACTTTCAAACTACTACGTGTATGTCTATTTTGTACGAAAATGAAAAGCAATCATGTTACTGTTTTCAGTATATGAGAACACAAGCAAATATAAAAATCAAAGTAGCTAATTTGTTTAATAATAGTTCATATTCATTTTCTGTTCAAAATGCACATTTTCTAGTTTTGTCCACTAAAAATTCCTAGACTCAATGAAAACCCAAGAGCAAAATGAGAATCTAGTACCCAGATTGAATTCTCTAGATACCATACCCCAATTGGAAAAATGGCTGATTCTCAGATTGGAGGGAGGAAAATACAAGATTTGTCTGGGATATACTGGGCCAAAAAGCTAAGTAGCTCTCAAAACTAATGTGACAGGGAGGCAACACAGGTCTCCCACCGTCCAAAGATGAAACAATTTGCACTTCAAAAAAAAAAAATGCAACTCACTAGAAGTAAAAATCCATTAATCCATAAATACTAAAGAAACTGAAGGAGGAAAAAAAAAGGGAGAGAGGGACAAGGGAGGAGAAGATGAGAAATAAGAGAAATCTCTCTTCGGTCACTGGGTATCACTGGAAATACCTATAGATCTCATGACTCTGAGAAATGGCAATTAAAGAAAAAATAGCATCTACCCTGACTTTCCTGTACAAACCACACTTCAAGGTAACTAAGTACCATTACCTGATTAAGGAAAACTTTTTCTTCATTTAAGAAACATGGAAGGAATTATACATTTAGAAAGATCACCACTCTGCAACTAATAAAAAGTAGATCTAAGAAACAATGATCAATGGATGAAAGGAAATGTTTTTAATGACCAGGTTCCACTGTTCCACTGAATGTTCTAATCAATCTTAATAACATCATTAAAAGAGGAACAAAACACCAAGAGTGAATCAAAATGCAAACTAAGGACTTTGGGTGATAATGATTTGTCAATATAGGCTGGCTAATTGTAACATATGTACCACTCTGGTGGAGGATGTTGATCATGAGAGCCTGTGCATGTGTGGTGGGTGGGGGCTTATGGGAATCCTCTGTACTTTTGGCTCCATTTTGCTGTGAACCTAAAAAACTGCTCTAAAAAATAAACTTTTACACCGCCCCCCCGGGCCCCAAAAATGATGTGGGGCAAGAGGACAAAAAGGCACTGCAAGACTTCTGATGTGATATATAATACCAATCCTACAGCATTTTGCTTCTCAAATATTCTTGCTAAAACAGATGAACCGGAATCTAAGCAAGCCTTTGGCGCTAACTTCCATTTTACAGGAAATGCAAAGACAGTAATTTCAGTACCACAAACAAGCAAAAAACCAAATCCATTATTTAAGCTCTTATACACAGAACTGAACTGTTTCTTCAACAAGTCATGAGCATTACGAAAAGGAAGGGAGGACTGGGGCAGGACTGCACTAACATTAAGACATTTAATACACATAGCAAAACAAAAAAAACACAAATAGGATGAGAGGACCTTCTCTGAATTTTGACTAAAATAAAATCAATCATAAGAGTTTAAGGCCGAGTGCGGTGGCTCACGCCTGTAATCCCAGCACTTTGGGAGGCTGAGGCAGGCAGATCACGAGGTCAGGAGATCGAGATCATCCTGGCTAACACAGTGAAACCCCGTCCCTACTAAAAATACAAAAAATTAGCCGGGCGAGGTGGCAGGTGCCTGTAGTCCCAGCTACTCAGGAGGCTGAGGCAGGAGAATGGCGTGAACCCAAGGGGGTGGAGCCTGCAGTGAGCCGAGATCACGCCACTGCACTCCAGCCAGGGCAACAGCGAGACTCTGTCTCAAAAACAAAAACAAACAAAAAAAAAAACAACAACAACAAAAGAGTTTAAGACAACTAAGCAAATTTAAATAAGAACTGTCATTTACCGTTAGTATTTTAGAAATTATCTAACATGCATTTGTCTTAAAGCTTTCATAATAAAAATATTAACAGTAATTCACAAGAATGAGAACTGACACACTAAAATTAACACTACCATGAATAAAGAAAACTCTAAAAGTAGAAAACTTACATGTTGGTACTACTGGTGGAATCGTAGGGGGTGGCACAACAGGTGGGGGAACTGGAGGCGGCATGAAACCTACACGAAAAAAAAAACCCCAAAAAATAGCACAAGAAAAATTACTTATTTTAAATGAAAGATTCCAATAGCTACAAATGAAACTTCATATTCTTAAAATGGACTACAACCTCATATTTATATATATATTTTCTATTTTAAAAATGGCTTTTTTATACGCTGCCTTATTTGATCCCTAATAAGCTAGGTAAAGCAGAGATCCTGATTTATGAGAATATCCTATTTATTTACTCATTCAAGTCCCGTAGCATGCTCTATGGTGCTGTAAAATCAAAGATTAATAGGAGCCAGGTAAACTGTTTATATATGCCATTTTATTTATTCAATACATGTGTTTACTCAATAGATCAAAATATTTCTGTTAACTTTGGATAACACAATTTATGTTTTAAGCACTGAAGTAAATCTTCAATTTAATATTGGCTTTTTAATGGTTTCAATAAATTATTAATTTTAGATACCAGGTCTATGTTTCCCAGGCTGGTCTCAAACTCCTGGGCTCAAACAATCCTGCTACTTCAGCCTCCCAAGTAGCTGGGACCAGAAGCACACACCATGGCGCTCAGCTTCTTAATCATTTTAAATATCACACTATAAATTTGCTTCTTTGCATTTTTTGAAATATAAAGCTACCATTACATTCAACTAGAAAACAGTAACTAAAATAATTTTAAACTATAAAATCTACTTTGGTATTCAAGGTTTATTCCTGCTCTCACAATCCTGATTATAACTAAATTTTGTGGTAAATTATATGATATACATATTTAATTTTATTTTTAATAAAATATACCTTTTGTACATTTTAAAAAGTGGCTAAAAGAATAAAAATACATGATTGTTCAACAAATTAATAAGGAACAATGACTTTATAAAGCCTATATCGTTATGATTTTTGAAATAATCACTTAAAAATATCTTCTGAAATATTTAATTTTGAAATCACAAACAAAATTAACAAACTTTTCAATATTTAAAGTTATTACAATCTGTATCAATTTCCAGTTACACATTAAACTGTAATTTAGAACATTTACATGACCTATAAATTGCCATTCTCAGACAATTTTTTAGTCTTGCTAAAAACTCTACCCAACATCTAAGAACTTAAGTTACAGAAGTCAACATACTGTATTTCTTCTCTTATAATATGCAAATAATTCATGAATTCAAATACATTTTGTTTAATTTGGAAAAACTATATATATATTGTTTTGATCTAATAAACTTTGATAACAAAATTCTTGAATTAGAGTTTCTAGGTAAAAACTATAACTTAAATGCATATCTCATCAATATGTGTATGTAATTGCTTATATAGTTTAAGATGGAGCTTTTAGGCTGGGCACGGTGGCTCATACCTGTAATCCCAGCACTTTGGGAGGTTGAGGTGGGAAGATCACTTGCTTCCAGGAGTTCACAAGTATCTCTCCATCATCTTTCTAACCTAACCTCCCATGGTCTAATAATAAAAGCTTTTTTTTTTTTTTTTTGAGACAGGGTCTCACTCTGTCACCCATGCTGGAGTGTAGTGGTGCGAACACAGTTCACTGTAGCCTCCACCTCCTGGGCTCAAGCCTCCTGAGTAGCTGGGACTACAGGTGTGTACCACCTCACCTGGCTACTTTCTTATTTTTTGTACAGACAGGGTGTCACTCTGTTCCTGGGCTGGTCTTGCACTCCTGCACCCAAGCGATCCTCCTACCTCAACCTCCCAAAGTGCTGGGATTACAGGTGTGAGCTACCACGCCGGCCTAAAAGCTCTATCTTAAACTACATATTTAAGTTGTGTTTAAGTAATCTATAGTTTTCACCTGGAAAATCTAATTCAAGAAACTTTTTTTTTGTTTATCAGTAATTTATTAGGTCAGTACTTGCTTTGGCAGCACATACCCTAAAATTGGAATGATACAGAGATTAGCATGGCTCTTGTGCAAGGATGACACATAAATTTGTGAAGTGTTCCATATTTAAAGAATAAAAGTAATTTATTAGGTCAAAACGAAGTATTAAAAATTCAGTTATCCTTTTAAATATAATTTCTAATGTCAAAATGGAGCCTACTGATTCTTAGGAGGGACAATGCAAATTTTCTGGTGAAATGCTGATAATTATTAGAGAACTTTCACATAAAAACGGCAACAGAAATTTTACATTATTTTAAGAGTAATAATTCTTTTTTTTTTTTTTCACCTTTTTTTCTTTTTGAGACAAAGTAATTGCTCTGTTACCCATGCTGGAGCGCAGTGGTATGATCTTGGCTCACTGCAACCTCTGCCTACCAGGTTCAAACCATTCTCCTGCCTCAGCCTCCCGAGTAGCTGGAATTACAGACCTGCGCCACCACGTCTAGCTAATTTTTGTATTTTTAGTACAGATGGGATTTCACCATGTTGGCCAGGCTGGTCTCAAACTCCTGACCTCAAGTGATCTGCCCACATTGGCCTCCCTAAGTGCTGGGATTACAGACGTGAGCTACCATGCCCGGCCATGGTTTTCAATTATTCTAAAGAAATTCCATTTTTCTCTGTCAGTGCTGCTTCTCCCCGCAATCTGCATCCTGAGAACAAGTTAGAAAATAAGATTATCTGGCCCCTACCACAGACCGAGTAAAGCAAAAACAGCGGAGGCTGGGCCCAGCCATCTGTGCTTTAACAAGCCCATGCATGCTAAGGTCTCAGAACCACTGCTCTATGGTATTTAAATATGGAAGAAGAAGAACTTAAATGATAATCTAAACAGAGTTCAAATATTAAAACAAAAATTCCTTACCAGGTGGTGGTTGTGAAGGGTTAAAACTTGCTCTTAAAAAAGGAGGTGGAGGGATTGGACTGAATCCAGGAGGAGGAACCGGCATCGACACAGGAAATGCTGGTGGGACTAAACTAACTGTAGGCACGGCTGGCGCCACTGGAATCTTTCGTGGATAGACAAAAAAGTTCACTCATCAGTTTATTCACCTGCATCTTGGAACAACTAAAGGCAAATTATTCTATTTCTCTTTCAGGATAGTAACAAATACTATAAAAAGGGTTTTATGCCCCCTTTTTGTATACTTGCAAGTGAACCTACTTAGGGTAAAAACAAGGCAACGTTATTCAACAGAGAGTTTTTACTTGGAGATTATGAATTTGATCTTACATTCAAGTGATGTAAACTAATGGTCACCTAGTTCAACACTGAATATTATGCTCCATTTTAAAGTGCCATCTCCCACTCAGTAATACCTGTTATGCAACCTAACCACCATTAGGAAGCATGTCAATAACAGCTTTAGAATGGCTTAAATTTCTCATAAATTTATTTTCTAATCCTAGCATAAGTACCTTTTACTCACTCTAGGTAAAAGTCGCAAGTATTCATCTGCACCACAGCTTTACCTCTCTTGTAAATTTCACATTACATCAAGTGTCTATTCAACATCCCAGTTGTGCTGACTGAAAGATACTCCTACCTAACAACATGTATGAAACAACTGATTTTCCAGTCGTCCTTCCCAAAAGAACTCTTCTCAGTCTTTCCCAGTCTCAGATAATGGTAACTCTATCTTTCCAATTTCTTGGACCAAAAACCTTGCCTCTGCTTTTGCTCATAATAACCCCAAATCCAATCATACTAGGAAAAGTCCTGTTGGTTACAACACCTTCAAAATACACCTAGTATCTGACCATTTCTCATTACCTCCACTATTTTCTCATTACCTCCAGTGCAATAGACACTCCAGAAGTCTATTCTGAGCCGCCACCAGCTCTCATTTGGATTGCTACAACTGTCTTTTAACTGGTCTCCCTGCTCAAAGCTCACTACAGCCTATTCTCAAAATAGTAACCAGTGCAATCCTTTAAAACTGTAAACCAGATCAAGTCACTCCTCTGCTCAAAATCCTCCAATGACTCCTCATCTTTCTCTCTCTCTTTTTGTCACATGTAAAGACCCACCATCCATCTCATTCCAAGTGAAAGCCAAAGTCCTTAGAGAGGACTGGCTTTATTCTAGCCCACTTAACACTCCTAGACCACACCAATCATATTCCTGGTGTGGGACCTTTGCACTGGTTGTTGCCTCTGAACAGAATGTTCTTCATCAGATATCCACATGGTTAACTCCCTTAGTGCTTTTAAGTCATTGCTCAAATTTCTCATTCTCAATTAGGTCTATCCTCACCATTCTATTTAAAAGAGATCAGCCTTACGCTACCTTTTTCCTTCCATAGGATCTCATAATCGTATTTATTTTACATTTTTTGTCACCACTATTGAGAATAAAAGCTCCAAAAGGGCAGAGATTTGTGGGAGTTTTTCACTGATACCTAGAAGAGTGAGTGTCACAGAGCCAGTACTCAATAAATATTTGTTCAATAAACAAACATATTTAAATATGAACGACATCATTTCTAAAAATAATTTTTCAAAAAGTATTTGATCAAACTCATTAAAATAACTTACTGTTCTATCAATTTGACTCCTCAGAAAAACATGAACCTAAAAAAACCTCTGTTTTCAGAAACAATATTTCCATATTTACCTTTATTTTAAACCTAAGGTGTTTAGCACAATGATACCACAGCATTAGCAGACTTTTTTTTTCCTTAAAGAGATTTAAAAGAAATATTCTTTTCCCTAACACTACTGACATTTATTCTGATATGGAGATTTTCATTCTAGTTTTATAAAGTAAATACATGATTAAAAACAGAAATGTAAAACAACACAAGAAAAAAAAAACCCACTTCAACACTAACCTGCAACATAGCAACAGGAGGAGGGAAAACCTCTGCCTGGGTTGTGACCACTGTCTCCTTTTCAACTGGAGTTGGGCTCTGAGTTGTCTGGACCGTCTCTTTAACAGGTTCTGAGCTTTTCACAGTTTCCCACTCTAAACAAAATATTTGAAATTGATTTCCTTTGCATAGGTGCAACTTTTCATTTTCTTCTTTGTATTCATTTATTTCACATCTAAATCCTTCATCTACCTTGGCACATCTTTAAGATATATCCACAACTGTAGGTGCCACTCTAGATTTCTGCCCAGATTAATCTGATTAGGATACTATGGAGTTCAAAAAACCATGACACATGAGACACAAAGGAAAGACACTAAAATATTTCATCTAAAGAAAACGCTTAGAAGGGATACAATAGATATGTATCTCAATGGCTGGCTGATATAAGAGGAACTAACCGTACTCAATTTTTTATCACAAAATACAACAAAGGAAGACCAACTAGGAGAGTATTAATCCAATACAATAAAATCCTTCCGAAAATACAGCTATGCAAAAAGAGAACAAAGAAGCTCTAATGGTTCCTCTCTCACCCTTCTCCATCTCATTCAAAGTAAAGATCAAGTAAGACAAAATAAGATTTACATGACTTTGCCCCTCTGTACCTATCTGCCTTGATCTCCTACTACTCATTCCTCACTCACTCTGTGCAAGCTATAATGGTCTCATTTCTGAACACAAACATGGCACTTGCTGTTCCCTCCATATAGAATGCTCTTTCCCCAGATGGCTGCATGCCTTACCCTTTCAAATATCACATTCTCCATTAGATCTTCTACAACCACATAAAAACTGCAATACCTCCACATCCACACTGCCCATCTCCCTTCCCTGATTTTTTTCTTAGAACTTACTGACACTAAAGTACTATATAGTTTATCTATTTTGTTTATTATCTGTTTTTTCACAGATAATAAATGTGTGAAACATGGGCTAGTAAACTTTATAGCATTTGAGGCTTTATGGGCCATGTGTTCTCTGCTGCAAGTGTTCAACTCTTATTGCAAAAAAAAAAAAAGGAATATAAGATAGGTAAACAAGTGAGCATGGCTATGTTTCAATAAAACTTTATTTACAGAACAGGCTACCAACAGGATTTGGACCATGGGTATTAGGTTGCTGACCTCTGCGCTACACTCCACAGGAGGAAGAATTTTTGTCTATTTGTCTCCCTGCTATAATTCCAGTTCCTAAAATTAGGCCTGACACACAGTAGAAACTAAAATATTTATTAAGTGAATACACTGGAATAAGCAGCCATTGGCAGGGGTGGGGTGAGGAGTAGGCCTGACAGGAAGAAAACAATAGAAAAAAAAATGGTTCAAAATTTTACATTGGTCTGAGAAACAAATATTCTGAAAATTAGCTAATTCTGATAAAAGAGCTAAGGTGTGAAGAAAAAAGGTGTGTATATATATTTCAGTTCTTTTTCAAATGTTTAGATTTCCTATTGGTTACAACTGCAAATCATTTTGTCAATTTTTAACTGAAATCTTTTAAAATAAAAAGACAATTTTGGGGAAAAAAAAAAGCAGGCTGATGATTATTTGGTATTGTAAAAGGCATCCCAGAAAATATATAACATTGTACGAATCTGAACTCCCTAAACCACGATTCTATTGCTGCTATTTTCAACATGGATACTATTCAAAATAATCTGCAAAATGTTTCAAAAAAACTTCTCAAGTTCCCACTTAAACTGAAGCAATTAGAAATATTTAGTTTTAAAAATCCCTCCCACACATCTCTCGAGTATCAAAATGAAAAAAAAAACAAACCATATATTTAAAAATGCTACATTTATATAGAGTTCTATACTTTCTAATCTATACTTTGACATCTATAAAATAGGTCCCATTAAGAACGTACACTAGGGCATAGTAATGTATCTTTTCTTTTTTGGGAGATGAATCCAGGATACACCGTTAACACTGTCATCCCAAACTCATTTCAGCTACAACCTTCTAAGCATACTTTCTTTTAACAATAAAAAGACCTTAGAATTCTTACCAGTATTTACAGTCTCCTGATCAATCATGCCTCCTTCTGCAAAACCTTCCAAGTCATCCACTTTAACTTTTTCCCATGGTATATATGTAACTCCAAGATCCACATCCCAGAATTGTTTGTATTCTGTTTTTACACCTTTGTTTAAAGCCCAAGCGATCTATTGTAAATGGGAAGAGGAAAAAAGAAAGGTTATATACACATATATATATATATATATATAAAAAACAAGGTAAAAAGTTCAAAATTTTATTTAAACAATGTAAACACAATAAAATTGGTTTTAGAAAACAGCTGGAAAAGCAAAGCTGAAAAACTAATAGTAGCCAAAAAAATTTTTTTCCAGTTGCTTCTCTTTGTCTGAGACAGGGTCTCACTCAGTCGCCCAGGCTGGAGCGCAGTGGCATTGTCATGGTTCACTGCCTTGACCTTCCGCGTCAAGCGATATTCCTGCCTTAGCCCTGCAGCAGCAGGGACTGTAGGCAGGCAACACCATGCCCAACTAATTTTTGTATTTTTTAGTAGAGATAGGGGTTTCATCATGTTGCCTAGGCTGTCGCAAACTCCTGAGTTCAAGCGATCCACCCACCTCGGCCTCCTTAAGTGCTGGACAGGTGTGAGCCACTGTGCCTCGCCAGTTTTGTTTTTTAAAATAAAACTTATATTAGACATAGTATTTACAATAAAGGATTTCCACTTCTTATTTAACTCTAATAGCGCAATGCATTTCCAAAGAAAATCCAAATCCACTTTTCACCATAAAAATGTCAACCTACATGAGGGGTGATTAGAATAGCATTTTCTTCACTTTTTGAGACAGGGTCTCACTCTGTCGCCAAGGCTAGAGTGCAGCAGCATGATCGTGGCTCACTACAACCTTGACTTCATGGGCTCAAAAGATCCTCCCACCTCAGCCTCCCAAGGAGCTGGGACCATAGATGCATACCATCACACTCAGCTAATTTTTAAGTTGTTTTGTAGAGATGAGGTCTCACCATGTTGCCCAGGCTGCTCTTAGACTCCTGGGCTCAAGTGATCCTCCCGCCTCAGCCACCCAAAGTGCTGGGACTGCAGGTGTGAGCTGCCACACCTGGCCTGTTATTTTAAAAAAAATCTTTTATTCCAGAGGAGACTAGGGACACTTTAGTTAACACAAGAAACTCAGTCATGAATGAAAAAAGATCAGCATATATTAACTTTAATGAAAGTAGTTATTTTAAAGTTTTTAATTCAGTTGCAGAAACTGATGAGATAAACTTCAAATAACAGAAATCAAACAAGTTAATCATAGAAAGTAATAGAAAGATATTCAAAAAATTCTCAGTATAAAGATTAGGAAGAAAATAAAAATATTCTGATAGATAATCTCTCCACAAGGGCCTGGTTTATATTTTAAAAAGATGTCAAGAAAAAAGAAGAAATCAGGAATATAATTAGAAGGTATAGTTAAGGAGTATTGGGAGGAAAAGTGAATGAAAGACAATACTATAAAATGAACACGTTCTGCTCATAGAATGGTGCCCTAGTTGACTCAGAAAGCTGTGCAAGTGTAATTTCAAGGAAGTAATTGACTAAAGTTCTCGTTATTGGACTTATTTTTACCTATATCTAATTCTGTAACTCAACAAACTGAAACAATAAGTTTCTGATAAGGTTTCTCCGTAACATTTAAAAAGAATATAATACAGAGACATTCTAATAATCCAATAAAAGAAGAGCTTGTGACCCTTTTGTGAAAAACTCAGACTTTAACATAACAGACATTAAAAATACTGCCCCCCTACCCCAAGTTCCAATCCACCAAATCTCACCTTAATGACCTTGGACCCAATTTTATATGATCCAGAACTGAGTTTCTGAAGAGCTCGAAATGCATCTTGTCGATGAACCATGCAGACATAAGCACAGCCCCGGGGAGGAATCATCTAATAAAAAAAAAATTGTTTTAAGAAAAGATATAAGAACAGAAATTCATTCTGGTATTTTATGGTTTAAATGACACAAAACATTGACTACTTACTAATATTTCAATTCAATTTTGATAGATTACTGACTTATTTTCCCCTTTCTTCCTCCAGCTGTTTATTAGTAGGTACAATTCATGTATAATTAATAACTCAATTTTTAAAATCCCAAAATTCAAAACTCAATTAGGTATCATAAGCCATGATAAATGTGAAATCTTAAATATCACATGGCAATATTTTCTGAATACAGAAAAAGAACTTTTTTTTTTTTTTTTTTTTTTTGAGACAGAGTCTCGCTCTGTCACCCAGGCTGGAGTGCAGTGGCGCAATCTCGGCTCACTGCAAGCTCCGCCTCGCGGGGTCACGCCATTCTCCTGCCTCAGCCTCTCCGAGTAGCTGGGACTACAGGCGCCCGCCACTACGCTTGGCTAATTTTTTGTGTTTTTTTTTTTTTTTTAGTAGAGACGAGGTTTCACCGTGGTCTCGATCTCCTGACCTCGTGATCCACCCGCCTCGGCCTCCCAGAGTGCTGGGATTACAAGCGTGAGCCACCGCGCCCGGCCTAGAAAAAGAACTATTAAAAACAAAATGTATAACTTCATATATATAATACCACCAGATAAAAGGAAAGTAATATTATATGGCCAAAATATTTGAAGGCAACAATTTATTCCTAATATCACTTCAATTTTTCCAAATGTTATACTGAGTAATGCAAAGAGGATTTTTCTTTTGGGGAATTATCTTATCTTTAATATGAAATCCATAATCTGAAACAATTGATGATAAAAATTTTCAGTCTTATAAAACTTTATTTTGTTCAAGTGCTTCTGGCAAAAGTTTTAACATAAAGAAAATAGCCTCAGTGTTAAGATCTGAGACTGATTTATAAAGCATTTAACTATTCTACACCAGATCATAATATTATCCTTAATATATTAACTCAGAAAACTATTCACAGCATTTGTTTCTTTCTGAGAAACTCAAAAGGCATTCTATCATTTTATTTTCACTCAATACCTAATAAGCTATACCTGTTATTAAAGCTTACATAGAAACCTTTTCCTCAGCCTTGCTAACACTTCAAGCTACTGCCTCTTTAATATTAGTATCAAACTTCTTAAAAGAGAAATCTATCTAAACCTTGACATTCTTCTTTATCTATTGCAATCTAGCTCTAATTCCTCACCAACCCACTGGAAAATACTCTACTCTCTTCAAGCTCACCAATGACCTACTAAATGCCAAACTGAATGGACTTTGTCTTTTAAGTCCCCAAAATTAAATGAGTGGATTATGAATCTTCATTTCACAAAACAACTTAGTGCTTATTATTTATAAGTACTATGCTCTCAAAAAGTAATACAATAGAGGAGAGGGATAAGGCAAACAGATGCTCAAGGGACCATGACACAAGAAAGATTACAAATAACGATCATCAAACAGGAAAATACAAAATGCTACTTGGACACAGGTCTGTTCAGAGCAATGATTCCTGCTGTGCATCAGAATCACCTATGCAGCTGTGACACTTTGCTAAAAATGTGAAGACACTGAGCATGGGCATCCCTAATTTTTCAAATGTCAAGACATATTACTGATATGCAGCTAGAACTGAGAATCACTAGTTTAAAGGTAGAGATAAATCAGAAAGAAACTTCAGAGAAAGCATATGATTATAGACTCTGAAAGACAGTGATGTTTTGACAGGTAAAATCTAAAAAGACAAAAGAATAAGAGAGGTCGACACACTCTTGTGGTATAGAAAGAGAAATCTGAAGTACCCAAGTTGAAATCCGTAACCAATCATCTTTTTATCACCTGTGTAACTCAAGCAAATCACTTAGTTTCCTCATTAGAAAACAACAGTATTTGAATTACTTAACCAGCTTCTTATGAGGCTCCAAAGAGATCATACACAGTCAAAAGTAAGATGCAAAATGGTTCAACTCAACTCAAATAATTCTGTTACTATTACAGAAAAGTCAAGTTTGGCCATTTAAGGAAGACTGGGAATTAAGACTAGAAAGAAAAACTGGGCAATTTTCTGACAAATAATGATAAAAAGATCCCACAGACATAAAACTGTAACCACAGGGAATGAAATCAGATGCCCGATGAATTAAGTCTCCTCATACTTCCTGTTTACCAGGATGGATGGATGGATAAACGTCTCCCCAAACAAATGACTACAAAACATTTCATCACACAGCAGGAGGAAGAAAGAGAGCACATAATTTTTAAATAAAAGAACAATTAAAATAGCTAACCAAAGATGTCTGACCTTCAGGGAAAAGCATCAGGCCTCATGAAGAACAAAACACAGACTCAAAGGAGAAGACTGAGTGGTGCAAAACTAGTGCAAGAATCAAGAGTGAAAGAGCTATGCTCAACTTAACTAGCAATTCGCTGGCCATACTGATTTTCTTACCTAACATTTACTCTGTTTGATAAAAAAGAGAGTAAAAGAGCACGAGAGAGTGAGAGAGTGGGAAGAAAAAGGGAAAAGAAACTGAAATCCTAAGTCCAGCTGTGTCTCCATGACTGCTTCTGTGGTCATGTGCAAGTGACTACAATTCTGTGGAACTCTCCATTTCCTCAGTGCTGGACAGGTGTCCTCAGATGTATTTTTTTAAAAAAAGGAATTAAACCAGAGCACACACATAGGGTTCCTGCTAATTCAAACATTTGATGATGTTAGGAATCAAGCATGCTACACTGCTATAAAACTCGAGTATTTTGTTAAGAATTCCACTAAAAAATAAAAATAATTGAGAGAAGCAGCACCCAAATAAACACAGACATTATCAAAGTAAAGCAATCCTTTTAAAGATGTGTATTATTTAAGGCAGACATTACTGGGCTAATTAGGAACAGAAGTGATTCTTTGTATTAATAAAAACCTCCTTTTTTAAAACCTTAAATTATTAAGAACTGATACTTGCATTAATGGATTCAATCTGTCCAAACTCTTCAAATAGGTTGGTTAAGTCTTGCTGTGTTGCCTTCTTGTCCACTTGCCCAACCCAGAGAGTAGTACTACATACTGTCAAGACATAAGAGACAAATGACCTAAATAATATAGACACAGTTACTTCTTTCAAAAGTAGTTGAGGAAAAAGCAGTAATAAACATAATAATTAAGTTTAAGACAATATATTTTAAAATAATTGTCAATAAACACATGCATCTGTTATGTTTAAAATCAACTAAAATCACAAGTATTAATTCACATCTCTGCCAAGTCAACCACTGACATGTCACCTGTTTTCAAGCTTGGCTGCACACCTGAACCATCTGTGGATGCCAGGGTCCCACTCTAAGAGGATGAGTGGCATGCAGTGTCAAAGAAAGGGAACTGAGTTGTAAAATTCCCTAGGTGATTCTAATGTGCAACAAAGTTTCAAACCCACTTCTCACCGTAATCCCATTTGTGAACCTTTTTTTTTTTTTGAGACGGAGTCTCAGTCTGTCGCCCAGGCTGGAGTGCAGTGGCGCGATCTCGGCTCACTGCAAGCTCCGCCTCCCAGGTTCACGCCATTCTCCTACCTCAGCCTCCCGAGTAGCTAGGACTACAGGCACCCGCCACCACACCGGGCTAATTTTTTGTATTTTTAATAGAGACGGGGTTTCACCATGTTAGCCAGGACGGTCTCAATCTCCTGACCTCATGATCTGCCTGCCTTGGCCTCCCAAAGCACTGGGATTACAGGCATGAGCCACCGCGCCCGGCCTGTGAACCTTTTAAGTGTCTTTCTGTGCTGGAAGGATTAAGTGAATGTGTCTCCCTAATCAAGAGATAAATCTAAAAACAGCATCTTATCCTTAAGGAAATAATCCTTTCTGGGAAGATACAAAGAGAAAATGGCCAAATCAGAACCCCTTAACCCCTTGAAAGACTTAAAGGTACTTAACTGTTGAAAGCCACATCCCCTTAACAAATATTAAACATGAGACACCTTGCCTACTTTCAGCTGTACTGTTCATGTCTCCACGAATGCCTCCTTTTACAGAAGACATTTATTTAGAAAATATTTATAGTTGACACCTTTGCAGAATTTTCATACGTTGTATTTGGATTTATGTCAATGTCCACATTTCTGGCTACCTTTGATCTATAGTAACGCAGGTTTAAGGCAGGTTTTACTCTATGGCTAATTTAGCCCCACATGAAGGTACCCTTGGCAAGATCACTACTGAGTGCCCTAGGCTTTTCAACCAGGTCTCTCCACTCTGGCTAGTCAGAACTCTAACATCTTCTAGACCTGTGTAAGCTTTAGGAATCACTTAGCTCACACAGAGTCCCTGGTCATTGTTCTTTCCCTGCAAGCTATTTATCTCCTGTAAGTCTTACCCTACGCATATTCAATTTAATCTTCAACCAAAGTCTCAAGGAGCTCTGCATTAGGTTTTTTTTCGTTTGTTTGTTTGTTTGTTTCTGAGACAGGTCTCACTCTGTTGCCCAGGCTGGAGTGCAGTGATGCGATCTCGGCTCTCTGCAACTTCCACCTCCTGGGCTCAAGTGATCCTCAGCCTCGCGAGTAACTGGGACTACAGGTGTGCGTCATCATGCTCAGCTAATTTTTGTTGTATCTTTAGCAGAGATGTGGTTGCACCACAGTGCCCAGGCTGGTCTCAAACTCCTGGTCTCAAGTAATTTCAAAGTGCTGGAATTACAGAGGCAAGCCACCATGCCTAGCCTTGTAACAGTTTTTTATTGCTGCTATAACAAAATCACATGAAGTTAGAATAAAACAAATACATTCTCTTATAGTTTTGAAGATCTACAATGGGTCAGCAGGTATGCATTCCCTCTAGGGGGCTCTAGAGGAGAATCTGTTTCCCTACCTCTGCTAGGTTCTACAAGCTACCTGCCTTCCTTGGCTCATGGTCCCATCCTCCGTCTTCAAAACCACCTCCACAACATTTCCCAAATTCTCCTTTCATTATCACATCACCTTTTCTCTTCAATGTACTTGCTTCCCTCTTATGTACCCGTGTAATTAAACTGGGCCTTCTGGATAATCCAGGTTCATCTCCCCACCTCATGATCCCTAATTTAAAAGGGCCTGAAAAGTCCCTTTTGCCATACAATGTAACATATTTAAAAATCCCAATGATTTAAATGTAGATACCTTTTAGGGGGCCATTATTCAATCAACCACAAACCCTTAACAGTAGTCTGGGGCTGTCATGGAAAAGATGCCCCCGCCCCTTTATTTTTGGAGACGAGGTCTTGCTCTGTCACCCAGGCTGCGGCTGGAGTCCAATGTCCTAAATAGCTCACTGCAGCCTCCTACTCCTGGGTTTAAGGCATCCTCCTGTCTCGGCCTCCACAGAAGCTGAAACTATAGGCACACCATCACCATGCTTGGCTAAGTTTTTATTTTTAGTACAGACATGGTCTTGCTCTTTCCCCGGCTGGTCTCAAATTCCTGGCCTCAAGCAATCCTCCTGCCTTGGCCTTCCAAAGTACTGGGATTATAGGTTTGAGCCAGTATACTCAGCCTTAAGGATTCTTTTGTTTTTTTTTGTTTTGTTTTGATATAGGGTCTTGCTCTGTTCCTCAGGCTGGAGTGCAGTGGCACAATCATATCCCACTGCAGTTCTCAACCTCCTAGGCACAAGTGATTCTCCCACCTCTTGCTTGAGTAGCTGGGACTACAGAGGTGTGAACCACCTTGCCCAACTAATTTTTTTTTTTTTTTGTAGAGATGGTATCTCACTTTGTTGCTCAGGCTGGTCTTAAACTCCTGGCCTCAAACAATCTGCTGGCCTGTGCCTCCCAAAGTAGCTTGGATTACAGTTGTGAGCCGCTGCACCTGGCATTCACTTTTTCCTCTTTATTACTGGTTCTGCATATTCCAGCTGCCTTAATCTCCCTGAACTCTGTTCTATATTTCCCATCTCTTTCAATATTATCTCTCTACATTTTTCCTATAGGAAACTCCATTTTTTTCCCCAGAAAGCAATAATGATTCTTGCCATCCCATGCAGAAGGGACACTTGATTCCTGGAATGTTATTATTATTCACTGGTGCTATATATCCCCTAGACTATTCACGAAAACCTTGTGTTCTAAAATCCACGATAAAGATCAATAAATCGTATGAAAACACTACTATATGTTTAAAATGTGTTAAGAAAGAATACAAACCACAGGAAATTGATACTGCTTTTGAATAAGGAGAGTTGTGAGGTAAACAATCAGATATTATTTTTCACTGTACAGGCATACCTTGTAGCTACTGCAACTTTGGTTCCAGACCACCACAATAAAGCAGATATCGCAATAAGGTGAGTCACATAAATTGTTCTTCCCAGTGCATACAAAAGATATGTTTACACTACACCGTAACCTATTAAGTGTGCAAATAGCATTATGTCTAAAAAAAAAAAGTACATACCCTAATTTTAAAATACTTTATTGCTTAAAAAAAAAAAATGCTGACATAGAGACAAAGTAGGCACCTGCTATTGGAAAAATAGTGCCAACAGATGTACTCAACACAAGGTGGTCACAACCCTTCAATCTATAAAAAAAAAATAATGAAAAAAAGGCAGTATCTTCAAAGCACAATGGAGTGAAGTGCAATAAAACGAGGTATGCCTGTATTTGGTTATGCGTTTTTTATTCACATGCTTTTTATTTTGTTTTTTGCTGTTTGTTGTACCCATGAAAATAAAACAGAAATAAAAAATAAATTCCATGGTTAAAAACTATGTAAACAGCACACATATGTTTACTGCGGCACTATTCACAATAGCAAAGACTTGGAACCAACCCAAATGTCCATCAACGATAGACTGGATTAAGAAAATGTGGCACATATACACCATGGAATGCTATGCAGCCATAAAAAAGGATGAGTTCATGTCCTTTGCAGGGACATGGATGAAGCTGGAAACCACCATTCTCAGCAAACTATCACAAGGACAGAAAACCAAACACTACATGTTCTCACTCACAGGTGGGAACTGAACAATGAGAACACTTGGACACAGGGCGGGGAACATCACACACCGGGGTCTGTCGGCGGGGGTAGGGGGCTGGGGTGAGGTGGGGGGCTGAGGGAAGGATAGTATTAGGAGAAATACCTAATATAAATGACAAGTTGATGTGTGCAGCAAACCAACATGGTACAAGTATACCTATGTAACAAACCTGCACGTTGTACACAAGTACCATAGAACTTAAAGTATAATTTTAAAAAAAAAGAAAAAACTTAGATGACGGGTTGTTGGGTGCAGCAAACCACCATGGCACCTGTGTACCTACGTAACAAACCTGCACGTTCAGCACATGTATCCCAGAACTTAAAGGAAAATAAAATAGAAAATTAAATGGTTTAAAAAAAAAAAAACTATGTAAACAGTGACATCAACAACATGACAAATTAAGTGAGAAATTAAATGAGAGCGACTCCACGTAAAATCCTTACTCTAATATTGGCAAATAAATAGATAATTCTGAACGTCTTAATGGTAATCATGCGAGAAAGCACAGTAGAGATTTTTGTGGTCAAACGTTTGACATTATTTCTTTTATCAGCCAGCACTAAAATGTTTAGATGTATACCCTCACCCTAAGGGACAAACTTCTAGAGCAAGGATAATATTATCAGGTTGACACTAGCTCTCACAACCGGATAAAATTCATGCAAGATAGCCAAGGCCTACAAAAACTCCCAAAACAGTAAGAAGATGGCTATTGCCCTTTATTATAGGCCTGGGTTTCCAAGACGCTCTAGTAGCATAAATTATACCGATTATTTTTCTAACTCCCCGGCAGAGGGAATTTATGTGGAAGTCTTCAGAAATTAGATAACACAATCAATGTTTAGCTCTTTGGAAAGAATGATAATTTGCTCGATTTTATGTACTTCTTTGCCCATATGTAAACTCTTAGTTCATCTTAAAAGTCATAACCCACCAAGAACACCCTAGGCAGAATTTGGCACTAATTAAAACTTATTTTGCTGTGCTTAACATTCCTACCAAGTGAACCCTCCCCACGCCTGCTCCAAAACCAAACCCCACCACTACTGAATCTGTTCTAATCATACGTAATTGACTAACATGTAACTGTGCAAAGCTTGTACAGCAGTAATTATCCTGTAGTGCTAACCCATAACGTTATAATTACTTTAAAAATTAGATATAGCTAAGTATATGCTTCTTTTAATTATTATTCCTACAGACCTAGTGGCCATAATTGGTAAGAATACTACAGACAGAAGTCACTGTGTCCATGCTACGGATACCAGCCTAGTCTGCTTTTTCAGTCAATACGTTATTTTCTAACTTGCGTTTGAAAAACAAACAAACAAAAAATCAACCCTCAGTGACCTTGGTATTTGAATGGAATCTTTCTTCCCTTTTCTTCTCTTCTCTATCATGTTACAAAAACCAGAGACAACATTACTCATTTACCAAACCACTTTTAAACTTAATCTGAAAATAAAATTTGGCTGAGAGACTTGTAGCAGATAACTATTTTTTAAATATTAATTGAAACCAAAGCATTGCAGATATATGTTACTTACCACTTAGTGTTTTAGATCTAATTGGAGGTAATCCCTTTTTCTGTCGTTCTTTCTCCCTTTCTCTGGCTCTCCTTTCACTTGAATACGACCGTGATGATTTCCTCTTTCTTTCTCTTGAGCGGGAGCGTGATCGCTTTCTGTGTTTACGCTTTCTAGAGCCAGACCGTGACCTAGACCTTCGTTTTCTTGGTGATCTACAAAAAATTTTCATTTTACTTCTAATGACAATGTTTTCTATCAAATCTGTCACTTCTAAGTGAGGGAAAAAACAGTAACAAAAAAGTTGTCTTATATTTAGTGACAATATATTAAAATATTCTGCAGTACAATCAAGTCTCAAAAATGCATTTTACTTAAATCCGTGCACTGCTTAGGCCCGTATTAGTTGGTAATGATTCTGAGTTATGGGTGACTATTCACACTGAAGACGAAAAAGATTCTAGAAAGGGCCTCACTTTCTCTTAGTGTATTCCAACTCATTTTTCAAACAGAAGAACAGGAATGAAAGACCAAAGAAAATTAAAAGACCATTTAAGTGTCAGAGCATTAGGCCACTACATAATTCTGCTTAGTAGTTTCCAACTTTTAAAATTTTATGGTGCTTGTAGAAGGTGACACTGAAACACTTTCTTTTTTGCCTGTCAACCACATGCCATTGAGCTCTCTTCAAAATGCTTAGTAAGATGCTGCTAATTACAAATGAAGATATCTTCAGCATTAAGATTGTTACTGCTTCAGGAAAATAATTCAGTGATACGAAGTGGGTTTAGAGAAAGGTGAACTGACAGGCTCTCATTTGCAATAGATAAATATAAAGAACTTTGTGACAAGAAAAAGAAATGACTAAAAATTTCATCAAACGTACTGCCCCTCTTCCAGCATTTACTGTTCAGATTTTCAGGGGCATTCATATGCAAAAAATAGGATACAAAAATGTTAAAGACTGATGCCTTTAAGTTAAGCTCATGAAGAAAACTATGTTTCCTAACGGTTTAGTATTACAGTTAATGTTTATAAAAATAAATTTCGTAGTTTCATTTTTATAACCATTTTTGGTATCATTGTGAGACAAAATGGAATCCAGGAAATATGGCCTGACTTAATTGTTAAGGGGCAACAATATTCTAAATTGAGTGTCATCATAATATTAACTAAAATAAAATATAATTCAAAATCCCTGTCTCATGATATGGCTGCCAATCTTATGTAAATTTCTGAAATAAATGGCCACAGATATACCAATTAAAACAGAACAAAGGTTATCTTGTTTTTAGAATAACTTTTTTTCCGAGAGACTGTGAAAAAATATGTCATCCCAAGGAAAACATTTCCTTTCATCCTGATGCAAAGAAATAAAGCCAACATTTTAAAGTTCACACACAGCTATTATTAAATATCATTGTAGAACCTTGAACGAGATCGTGAATGTGTTCTTGATCTTGAGCGAACCGCCACTTTCTTAGCTTCTTGTTCAAAGACCTCCTCTTCCACTCCATCTTGCCCTTCATCTATATCCATATCCTTGAAAGTCAAAATAACAGCAAACAAACAGAAAGGCTGGTTGAGACAGACGTATGCACTGACAATTCTGTTTTTAAAAATACTCACAATAGGAGCATTAATGCCTAATACAGGGGTGTCCAATCTTTTGGTTTCCCTGGGCCCCATTAGAAGAAGTAATGTCTTTGGCCACACGTAAAATATACTAACACTAATGACAGCTGATGAGCTTAAAAAAAAAAAAAAAAAAAAATCGCAACAACAAATCTCATATTGTTTTAAGAAAAGTTGACAAATTTGTGTTGGGCTGCATTCAAAGCAGTTCTGGGCCATGTGCTTGGCCTAGGGGCCATGCTTAGGCCTTGGACAAGCTTGGCCTAATAGGTGAAACAATTACAAAGTGGAGCTTTAAGTGTGGGAAAAATATATGCAGGGCACTGCTAGTATAAAATATTTTATATGATTTCTTTAACTACTTTTAGAAATTTATGACCCAGAAAAACATTTACTTTTACCTGTTGCTGAATATCTATGGAATCATCCAAATTGACTTCAGGTTCAAGAAAATGCTGCTGACTACTCCCTTGTGATGGCGATGCTGAATGCTCTGATCCAAATGTTCCTTCCTGACTATCCTGAGGAGTGGCCTATTGAGAACATACACAAACACACAAAGATTGGGAGATACGTTTTGTTATGAATGAAAATGTAAACACAGCAAACATCACAATTACATGTTTAAAAACAAGAGCCATACATAAAAGAAATTCCACGTTAAATCATTTATAAAGTAATCAATCCAAAATTAAACATTTGTATAAACTCAAGTTTACATAAAAGCAGAGAAGAGCTCCATAAAAGGGACTAAAATACTAAAATGGCAAAATCAAGTAAATTTTCAATTGTGAAAATATAAACTACAGAGGACTAATAAAGAAATTATAGCATGAAAAATATATAATGGCAGTCAGTTAAATGAATCTAGATTTTCACTGATAATTGGCATTAATAAAAAATGCCATAAAGAAAAAACAGGCCAGGCACAGTGGCTCAAGCCAGTAATCCCAGTACTTTGGGAGGCTGAGGAGGGTGGATCACGAGGTCAGAAGTTCACGACCAGCCTGGCCAAGATGGTGAAACCTGTCTCTACTAAAAATACAGAAAAATTAGCAGGGCACGGTGCTGGATGCCTGTAATCTCAGCTACTCGGGAGGCTGAGGCAGAGAACTGCTTGAACCTGAGAGGCGGAGGTAGCAGTGAGCCGAGGTCTGCATTCTAAATCTCATAGGTTTTATACTATCTACCTTATAAAAACAGTTCTAGTTTTCCTTACCACTCTCTTTTCTTCACTAGATTCATTTTTGAACAATGAGGTTTTTCAGAACTTATATTCTTTTCAAAGGGATCTTATTATTCTAAGCGGTGAAATTTTGGAACTAATATATAGAGTAATTAACTAAGCCAAGTTCTTTTTGGTAGGTGAGATTCTTACGACAGACTCGCTCTCTCTCAAGTTTATTTTTACTTCAATAACATGGTGTTAATTACAAGCTGGTGAAGACTACTTGATTCTGCTGAGAGAGAGACCATTAAAAAAAATAAAGTACTACCAGGATTACAGTGCTTCTGCTAAAATGAAACTATGAAAGCAATTCACAAAGCGTTACATTTATAGCTCAACAAATCTGTTGTTTGGATAAATTCTTCCATCACGACTACCTCCTGCCTCTCTTAACAGTTCTGTGATTTTTGTATTATTATATCACTGATGACCTGTTTGTTTTCTTTGCGTTACAACTTTGCTTTTTCTTTAAACAACATCTAAATGTTCTTAATTGTGTTCTATCTGCAGCTTCTGGGTTCTCAGGCAGATATATTTGCTTGACATAAAATGCTGCCCCTACTCTGGCCACTTATATCAGAATTGTTTCCTCAAAAAAAGATATGAAATTCCATTCTCATAATTCTAGGCATGAGTTCCAATGCAGCAAATATCATTAACATCCATTTTATATTACTGTTTGCATTAAAAAGTCAAGTTCAGACCCCAATGTCTCAAGTTTGCTATCTCTTCCATCTAAAATAACTGTTCCCTCCTCCATGTTCCTAGAATCCTTCAGTTGTACCTCTCTGACAAAAATAAAGAATTCTGCCACGTGTTCATACAGATGTATGTGCTCCATTAGAGAAGAGGTTACCTGATGCCACAACCTCATTTCTGTTCATCTTTGTATGTATCACTTGCCTAACAAGTGACACATACTTAAAAATATTTTGTGATATTTTTGTTAAACTCATTAATGCCAAAACTTTTTTAATATTAGGAAGTATGCTGGGGAGGGAGAGGGGGTTTCCTAATACTTTTATTCTGAACAGTTTACATGCATAACCATTTCTCACATACAGCAGAAAAAGGCTTTGTAATAAATTTAATCCTAGCTCTGCAACTTAACATATTTTATCAATTCTAAGGTGCAATATTTTGTCAAAGATTATCAAATTTTTCAGATGAACTTAAAGGATCCTTACAACTCAAAAGGATGTTACATTTAGTTTAGTTATCAGTGTTTTAAAATTCTTAGCTATGCATAAAATAACCGCACATCTTAAGTCAGATAATATATAACATTAGCTGTATACTGCTGCATGAGATGTTTAATCTCACCAAGCTTCAACTTCCTCTGGGATAAAATGGGAGTCTTAATGCCCATCTCCTGAGGGTTAAATGTATCTACGCCTACCACGTACCTAATAAAGCCCCTGCTACATGCTAACAGCAATTACATTTTAAAAATTAAAGATAGCAATCTACATGGCCATCATCATTGTCACCAATAACATAATCATCAACTTGCTTGATAGGGAACACAGAGAAAAACACGTTTAGTTTTAAGAGGTAATTCTGATACCCCCTCCATCCTGTTCTCTACTTCCAGTAGACTGAAATTAATTTCTACAATGTGGATTCATAAGTTACCAGAACACAATTCGATTACAGAAAAAACCATAAAGGTCCTGAAAAAAACCGATCTTACTAATAATAGTTGAAAAAATATCACCATAACAAACTTTACAAAGAAATAAAGTAGATGGTAAAAGCTAAATAGTTGAGAAAATATTCTATTAAGACCAATTTTTAAAAAAAGCCAACCCACAAAAATGCCAATTTATAGAATATAAATAGTAATAACTCTAAAGACCACAAGATGGGGTTATAAACCTTTTGAGGCTGTTGCTGCTCCAAGAGCTGCTGTCTGAGATGTTCTAGGTTTTGCTGTTGTAGTTGTTCTGCTATCTGATGAAAAATGGAATTGTTCACAGATTCTGAAACGTGAGAACTAAAAAGAAAAACAGGTGGAAACATATTTTAAAACCCACTAAAGGTACTATGAAAATAACTGAGTATTCAAAGAAAACAAAAAAGTCAATTTAATAAAACATATTCTACTGCATGTTTTCTTTTGCAATTTTAATACTAAAAGTAGAATACTTGAGAATATTAACACGTTAAAAGAAAAATACATTCTCCAATTGTACATCAATAGATGGATAACGTGTCAGAGATGCTCTGCTGAAGATCTGATATTACCATCTCATGCTATTCAATACATATAAATTACTTTTTCATTAGAGCATATTAAGAAAATCTCAGTATTTATAAAAAGTTTAAATATTTAAACACTGTTACTTTAACTCCTCTTACTATGAGACAGAAAAATAGTCTATCAATCAGTATGTGTGAAATCTACCATTGTAATTGACCATAAAATTTATAAAACTAATATTCTTCCTTTAGAAAATCATATACACTATTAGGTATGTTAACAGAGGCAGATACTGTTTAAATAAGAAAAAATAATAGTTTAACTATATTCTTGGAAATTCACACCTGAAATACACCTGGGATTCTGGGTGCCACAAGGTAAGACATTAACAATAAAAAGGGCATCCCAAAAGAGCCAAACAGGATGGTGAGAAGTCTTGAAACAGCTGGAAAAAAGTGTACTTCATCTGAAGCAATTAAACCTAAGGGGAAGAATGATACCTATCTTCAAATAATGAAAAGCTACATCTCTAAAGACAGCGGAGTAAATTTGTTTCCCTGCTTCAGAAAGCAAAACGTGGGTCAGTGTGTACTAATAGAAAATAAAGGAAACAGGATTCAGCTCAACAAAAGAACACACAATAATAACAATTAGTTAACTTCTCATCACAGAAAGCATTAAAATACCGGATAAATACACTATCATCAGGACTGTTAAAGGAGATTCTTACATTGTTTAGGACAGTGATCAACATGATTTCAAATGCTGCTTGCAAGTTTGCAATTCATAATCTAAAATACTAGTTTTTAAATTTTGTCAAGGGGAATCATTTTACTAAAATGATACATTTGTATTTAACATATTCTAAAATTACGTTTTTATTACCCCAATATATACAACTAATAACTTCTGTTTGAAACAAGAGATCCACGGAGTTTCACCATTCATCCTTCTTCCACTCTACCTACTTCTACCCCTGCCTCCTCCAACATCTTCCCCCTACTAGTCCATTCGCATACCCTCACAGAACCTTGGGCACTGCAGAATTGTTTAGGGAAAAAAAAGTAACTGATTTAATAGAAACATACAACACATTTCTTTACCAAAAAAAAAAAAAAAATCCTTGTAACTCCAATCCTTAATACTGATTAGGTTGTGTTTCCATAATTTCATATGCTTTCTACAAGTGGCCTTTAGCACTAGAAGCAAGCTTCATTCATAGTATTCCAACCACTCTTACAATTAAGTTAAATAACTTAAAGCCTAATACGGAAAATATTACAACCAGATTTACCAATATGTATCAATGTTCTTACAGGGAACGTTGATACAGTCTATTTGCAAAGATCTGAGAAAAGACTCAAAATAATACAAAGAGACAAGACATATCTCTACCACCTTTGTATAATGTTAGAGGTTCAACAGCTTGAAATAATAACCCCAACTTACTAAGTATACTTAGTAATTCAGATGGCAACATCCCACCCAATATAAAAAAACTATGGCTATAAAGAAAAAATTCTTACAGTTGTGAAGCTGGAAGTTCCTTTTTGGGTTCTTCACTATGCTCAGAATCTTCCCCAAAATCAAACCTATCCATCAACTTCTGGGGGAAAGAAGGAGAAACAGACATATTAAAAAGTGCTTCACACAAATATAAGTTACAAATGCTATTTTAAATGTCAATGGCATTCTGTTATCTCTATCATTAAATGTGTAAATAAACGTTTTGTATCACTTTATACTATTATAAAGTGTTTTCAGTAGATCTTTTCTTTAAAGTATTTTGATATGTATTATCTTACATAACAAAACAAATTATGATAGAGGCAGGATAAACACTAATACTCAAATTTTACAGAAGACTAAGAATTAAAATAATTAGGTGGTTTTTCCATGGTAATAAGCTTGATAAAACATCTAGGGCCATAATCAATGGATCTATTCCTAGTATGGCTCTCATCTTAGAATGCTGTTATTCTTCTGAATGCTCAATTTAAAGGCTTTTTATGTGGTCTAGCTATTTAGTGTTAAGACTATATTAGACTTAGAAGCTGCTGGCCAAAACAGTCTAAGTAATAATCCAATAAATCAGTTATCTACTTTCCTATAAAAATGAAAGTACAAATTTTAAAAATATGAATACCACTTCCAAGTAGTATGATACTCCCATAATTAATAAGCATACTAAGAATATCGCACACTAAATTGTACATGAAAGATTTTAAGTTTTAGAAACACTTTAATTATTAATAATTTAGGCATCAACTTATTATACTTACAGTAAAGTGACTAGTTGTAGAGAAGTTTTCCTTTAAACATTTTACATATTGATTAAAGAATTTTAATTTTTGCAGGTCCAAATTACAGAACCCAGAGCATCACAGTAAAATGTGGCACCCATGAAAGAAATCAGACAAGCTCAGAAAATAATCACTTGCCTCAGTGGTGAATATAAGATTTTACTGACTAGTTATTTTTAGTCAAATGAAAATATCTTAAATGTTTCAAGAAAAAAAAAAAATTTTTTTTTTTTTTTTTGAGTCAAGAGTCTTGCTCTGTCACCCAGGCTGGAGTACAGTGGCTCAATCTTGGCTCACTAAAACCTCTACCTTCCAGGTTCAAGCAATTATCCTGCCTCAGCCTCCCCAGTAGCTGGGATTACAGGCACGCACCATCTGGCTAATTTTTGTATTTTTAATAGAGATGGGGTTTCACCATGTTTGCCAGGCTGGTCTCAAACTCCTGGCCTTAAGTGATCTGCCTGCCTTGCCCTCCCACAAAGTGCTGGGGATTATAGGTTCTGAGCCACTGTGCCTGGCCTAAGAAAAATTTTTTTAACTACTTTTTTTCAGAAGTTTGAACCTTTTGTAAAATTCAGACTGTCTTATACAGCGTACAGGAGACATTAAAAGTCTACAATAAAATTTATAGAATTAAAACCCATGATAGTATATAATATTTAATAATTCATACAGACTTGATCCAATGTTTTAATTTCTACCTTGTTAAAGGAGACTCCCTGTTCTAAGGGAGTAAGAGTGTTGGCAGCTGCAGCTGCAGCTGTAAGTTGTGCTGTAAGAGCTTGCAACTGAACAACAAGACCAGCATCTAGGGCTTGCAGAATGGAAGGCTGGGGCTTCTGTTGTTGTATCTGTAAGGTTTGTATTAATTGTTGAAGCTGGAGAGAAAAAAAATATATATTACAAAACAGGTGTTGGGTTTTTTCTGTAACAGTAGCCACCTAAAACTTTTAGTCAGTAAAATTAATCATTCCACACTCTCTTTGAAAAAAATACACACTATTAATAAGTTAATTTTTTTGAAGTTTTTCTGTGTACCTTATATAACACAGTCCTTAATAAGTTGTCTTACTTCCGGAAAGTCAGCGAACTTTAAACAAAATAAAGTGATCTGTGACAACCAGATAAAGGACTCATCACCAGCTGACACATTTTTCACTAAATTTCCCAACCTTGTTCAATTAACTCTTTAAACTCAGTAAAAGGACGAGTACTGAAAATAGCAGCACCTTTTGCTATTATTCAGAATTATTATCTGAGCACATACTTTCTGAAGGTTGGAGAGTCATTAAGAAATGTGTTTCTCAGAGTAGTATCTGGCAACTGGTTATTAATAACAGTGTCATCTCGAGTTGAAGGCAACTCTTGTTCCCACTATGTACCCACCCCTGTTAAAAAAACAGACACAACAGTGAGATCTTTAAGAGATTCTATAAATAAGAAAATCCTACATACATCCCAGAAGTAAATGATAATCAATCTGGTTATAAGCCTGAGTTAAATCCAAAAATTATTAGTTTAAAAGAGAAAAACAAAGACAGCAAAGCTACTGATAACCAAGACAACTGTACTCTTGAAGTTCAACTTCTAGGAGGAGAGGACACAAAAACTATGTAAGATGACAGTAAAGTAATTTCATGTCTACTTGAAACAGTAACACTAGGAAACAAACTAGAGTCACTTCACTATCAACTAAACATTTTCTATAAAACTATTAAAATGATAGAAACACCGTATTTCCCCTTTACACTTTTTAACTGCTCCTTTTGGCATCTCCATTTTTCCCAATGGCACTGTTATTCTTTTGGTCACCCAGGTAAAAAACCACTGGAGCATCCAATTTTCTTTCTCTACTCTGACTTCGCAGTCTATCGATTACTGTCTTACTGACTCTGTTTGTAATATTCCTTTCAAAGTTTCTTCTCCTGTCAAAAATATTTATTTCAATAGGCATCTTTTGAAATAAGAACACTTGCTTTATGAATTGTTTCCAAAATATTACCACAAAATAAAATTACTAATTCTATAATTTCATCTAATATACAGTTAATATTCAGTTTCCCAACTGTCTCAAAAATGTAGAAAATAGATTCAACCTAAGAGTACACATCGGTTTTTTAAAGTATTTTTAAGTCTAGAATGGCCACATGTTTTTGAGATTATATTTCAGAAAGTATACAACCTTACTGTTTTTCATAATCATTACCCTCCTTTCCAAAACCACTATTACCAAAAGAAAGATATTCTGTCTCCAGACTTCTCCTCTCTAAAAGAAAGATATTCTGTCTCCAGACTTCTCCTCTCTCTAATCCATGTAAAGTACTGTTAAGATCATGTGACTTCAACATAAAAAGTCCCTGGTGATTCCACATTGCTTAGCAAATGAATCCTTTATTTCTGAGCCCACCATTTATTGTTTTCACAGCCCAGGTCACACTTCAGTCTGCCATTTAACTTTGTCATTAATGGCTTACACAGACTATCTTTTCCTTCAAACAACTCAACTCTACAATATCCTTTGTATATCCAACACTGTAATGCTTCTGTACATCATTCATTCATTCCACAAAAAACATTGAACACTATCTACAACCTAGACATTGGACAGGCAGCAGTCAACAACCACAGAAAATTCTTGCCCTAGTTTAGCATACATTCCAGTGGGAAGAGGTAAAAAAAAAAAAAAAACAAGTAATTATATAACATAACAGAAGGTAGTAAGTGCTAAGGAAGTAAGCAGAGGCGAGAGAGAACGGGAGTGTAAAGAATGACAGGTAGAGTTTACAGTTTTAAATAGCAGTCACGGCCGGGCACGGTGGCTCATGTCTATAATCCCAGTACTTTGGAAGGCCGAGGCGGGCGGATCACTTAAAGTCAGGAGTTTGAGACCACCCTGGCCAACAAGGTGAAACCTCGTCTCTACTAAAAATACAAAAACTAGCTCGGTGTGGTAGCAGAAGCCTGTAATCCCAGCTACTCAGGAGGCTGAGGCAAGAAAATTGCTTAAACCCAAGAGGCCAAGGTTGCAATGAGCCGAGATTGCGCCATTACACTCCAGCCTGGGTGACAGAGCAAGACCCTGTCTCTAAATAAATAAATAAATAAACAGCAGTCACTGATGGCCTTATTAAAGTGACATTTAAACAAAGACAAAAAATGAAACCTTATGAATATATAAGGAAAGTGGGTTTTCAGTATAAAAAACTTCAAATGCAGAGATCTTGGGGCAGGATTATAAGTAGTTTATGTAAGAAACAACAAAAAGGATGGAACAAGTCACAGGAGAAAGAGGTAAGAAAGTGAAGCAAAGGATAATATAAAACCAGGGTGGGGGGTGGGCAACATAAGCAAGTCTTATCATTAGTTAGAGAAGTCTATGAACTGGTGACAGAAAATGTTGGGAAGGGAACAATAGATCAAACTGAGAACATACAAGGACCAATGAAGTGATTATTGAAACTTGGGCTTTTAGTGCAGGCGCGATGGCTCGTGCCTGTAACTCCATTGACTTGGGAGGCGCAGGTGAAAGGACTCCTGAGGCCAGGAGTCCGAGACCAACCTGGGCAATATAGTGACATCCTGTCTCTATATAAAAATAAAAAATTGGCCGGGCACAGTGGCTCATGCTTGTAATTCCAGCACTTTGGGAGGCCAAGGTGGGGGGATCACCTGAGGTCAGGAGTTTAACAACAGCCTGGCAAACATGGTGAAACCCCGTATCTACTAAAAATACAAAAATTAGCTGGGCGTGGTGGTGGGTGCCTGTAATCTCAGCTACTCGGGAGGGTGAGGTAGGAGAATCACTCCGGGAGGCGGAGGTTGCAGTGAGCCGAGATAGCGCCATTTCACTCCAGCCTGGGTGACAGGGTAAGACTCCATCTCAAAAAATAGTAATAAAATAAAATAAAAATAAAAAATTAACCAGGCATGCTGGCTACAGGCGTAGTCCTAGCTACTTGGGAGGCTGAGATGGGAGGATTGCTTCAGCCCAGGAGTTCAAAGATGCAGTGAAATACAACTACACCACTGCACTCCGAGTGACAAAGCAAAACCCTGTCTCAAAAACAAACAAAAAAACAAACAAAACATCTTGGGCTTTTACTCTGAGTGAGACAGGGAGCCACTGGAGGATTCTGAGCAGAGGAGTTGCAGGAACTCTCAGGTATTAAAAGGGTCATGCTACCTGCAGTATTGAGAATAGACTGTTGTGGGGTAAGGGTAGAAGACCCATTAAGTGGTTTCTGCAATAAACTAGGTAAGAAATGATGGTGGCTTGATTCTAGGAACTAGTGATAGAGGTAGTGAGTTAGTGATTCAGAATATATTCTGAAGGCAGAGGATTTCTTAACAGATTGGATCTGAAGAACAAAGGGAAGAAAGGAATCAAGGATGACTCTTAAGCTTTTGGGTATGAGCAAATGGAAAAATAGCATTTCCATTAACAGATGAAGATGCAGGTGGATCAGGTTTTGTTTGAAAGACTCAGAATTCATTGTTTACTCTCAATTGTCTCTATGTAGCTCATCCTTAGCATCCAATTTCTTACTCATCCTTTAAAAAACAAATTTAATTGTCATCTGTACGACAGAACTTTCCTGAACCGATTGTTCAAGCCAAAGTATTATCTCTAGTTCTGAATTTCCAAAGCCCTTCTTTTCTAAACTTCTCCCATGATTCTTAAACACTGCATGTCAAAGTAAATGTTTGCTGAAGGTTGAGTGAATGAAAAACAACCAATGAAGTGATACAGTATCACTGGACTTCAGACACCAAACTCTAAAAAATGTTAGTTTGATTTGAATAGTGAAGGGTGAGACATACGAAAATTGGAGAAGTAGATGATAAAGTAAAAGGGAGTGCAACACAAGCAAAGAGAATAATTACATTAATTTAGAGAAATCTATGAAACTTTGTAATCTAATGAAAAATGTTAGAAAACTAAAACAGGTTACATTGAGAATAACTCTAAATACCACAAAGTTGGATTTTATTCTATGTATAATATGTAATTATTGCATGTTCCTGAGCTTAAGTTTAAAACATACAAGATCATTGATAGGCTGGGCACGGTGGATCACGCCTGTAATCCCAGCACTTTGGGAGGCAGAGGCGGGCAGATCACCAGGTCAGGAGATCGAGATCATCCTGGCTAACATGGTGAAACTCTGTCTCTACTGAAAATACAAAAATCAGCTGGGCGTGGTGGCAGGCGCCTATAGCCCCAGCTACTCAGGAGGCTGAGGCAGGAGAACCACTTGAACCTGGGAGGCAGAGGTTGCAGTAAGCCAAGATCGTGCCACCGTACTACAGCCTGGGTGACACAGCAAGACTCCGTCTCAAAAGAAAAAAAAAACATCACTGATAAAGATTAATCTTGCAAAGAATTAAAATGATGGATCAAAAAGGGAAGAGAAGCAGCAAAGGGATCAAAAACTATTTAGAGGAGTACATCAACAGTCCAAAAATGAAGAACTAGGGTAGTAACAGAAAGAAATAAAAAGCATAAACTTCAATAAACCTAAATTTAGAGCAAAAAACACAACACAAAGTCAGATGTGCATGCCAAAGTTAGTTTTTTAAAAAATCACGTACAACTATGAAAAACAGATTGTTTCTAATCATAAATATTTATTAATAAAGTTTATTCAGGAAAGGTAGCATAAGTGAATACAAATAACCAAAAAAAGAATTGAAAAATGTTATCGAACATTAATCGCCCAGAACACACCAAATCCTAGAGGAGTTTGTGGGTTTTCCGTTTTTTTTGTTTGTTTGTTTGTTTTTTTGAGTCTCACTCTGTCACCCAGGCTAGAGTGCAATGGCGTGATCTTGGCTCTCTGTAACCTCCACTTCTCAGGTTCAAGTGATTCTCCTGCTTCAGCCTCCTAAGTAGCTGGGATTACAGGCATGTGCCAACATGCCCAGCTAATTTTTGTGTTTTTAGTAGAGACAGGTTTCACCATGTTGGCCCGGCTAGTCTTCAACTCCTGGCCTCAAGTGATCCACCTACATGGGCCTCCCAAAGTACTGGGATTACAAGTGTGAGCCACTGTGCCTGGCCCCTAGAGGTGTTTTGATTAAGTTCATCCAAACCTTCCAGAGGCAGGAAGCACTCAGGTTGTACTGCACAGAATACAGAAAAAGGTAACCATTTCTAAATTCATCTCACAAAGCAAGCAATAATCCTGATTTAAAAATAGAGTAAGGTGATAAAAACTAGGAACCCATCTCAGTAGAGTTGCAAAATTGTTGCAAATATAAACTAGTTGTGAAACAGTTTACACTTCAAAGCAAAACAAAAATTACAGAATATTTAAATGTACTGCCTCAAAGGATAGCGTGAATTTGAGAGTCAGAAAAAGAGAGAGAGAGACAGAGTGTGTGTGTGTGTACAGGATTGCAATGCTGAATCATTATAATAAAGTCTAGTAATCAAAAAACCATACTATTATCTTCACTAATAAAATTTTAAATCAAAACCCCATAAAACACTATCATCTAGAAAAAGGAGAATATGCCCCTCATAAAGAACACGTCTCGAAACAAAACCAACATCACAGTGGGAGAAAAATGAGGTATTTCTATTTGAGTCTGAAAAAAGTAACAATGAGTATACTATCATTATTTCTATTTTGATCTCTTCGATAACTTAGTGTAATACATTAAGAAAACTATATATAAGTACTTAAACTGAGGACACAGAATTACCATTAGTTACAAATAATATAACTGGAAAATGAAAGAAAATCAGCTGAAAACTAAGAGAAACTGATATTGACTACAAAAATCCAATCTGTTCAAATATATTCAAGGAAATAAATCTAAGAAATTTGAAGAATCTACATTTAAAGAGCTACAAAGCTTAATTAAGAGACATAAAAGATTTGAACAATAAAAGTATATGTATAGATACAATGGAAAAACTTGATATTATAAAGACAGCAATCTTTCCCATTCCTTAAATCAATTCGTACATGTTGTGTGATTCCCCTCTATTCCTGAAGTTCTAGCCACAGAAGCCTTCTTCTATTCCTACAACACACCACACTGCTTCCCACCTGAGGACCTCTATACTTGCAATTCTATTTCCTATCCTCCTGTCCTGCCATGACTAGTCCATTTCAAGTCTCGATTCAAATGTCACTTCCTCAAATACACCTCCTGTTGGCTATCCCCTCTACTGCTGACCCCTTCCCCCAAATCTAGTCCCTATAGATTTCCCCTTTCTTATTGTCATTAATCACTACCTATGATAATTTTGTCATACTTTTTTTTTTTTTTACCATCTATCCCCCTTAAGATAGGAGGAGGTCTTCTCTAAGATAGGACTCCTGTCTTGTTACTGGAGTGTGATAGCACCTAATAATATTTGGCAAAACCATGTGCTAATTCCGTATTTTGGTCCAGAATACATTTTTATAAAGTAATTTTTAATGACATGAAAGCATTCATTATGCACTATTAAATGACTTAAGTAACAAAGTATACATAATGGTCCCATTTTTATAAAACTAAAAAAAGCACATATTCTAGGCCGGGCGCGGTGGCTCATGCTTGTAATCCCAGCACTTTGGGAGGCCGAGGCGGGCGGATCACGAGGTCAGGAGATCGAGACCACGGTGAGACCCCGTCTCTACTAAAAATACAAAAAAAAATTAGCCGGGCGTGGTGGCGGGTGCCTGTAGTCCCAGCTACTCGGAGAGGCTGAGGCAGGAGAATGGCGTGAACCCGGGAGGCGGAGCTTGCAGTGAGCCGAGATCGCGCCACTGCACTCCAGCCTGGGTGACAGAGCGAGACTCTGTCTCCAAAAAAAAAAAAAAAAAAAAAAAAAAAAGCACATATTCTCTAGGTGGTATGTTACAAAGTAATACATTAAGAAAATATTAAATTCTAAATTATTCTTCACATAACGGAAAAACTGCTCACCTGCTGGCCTTGAGGACTTTGCAAGATCTGAGCCACAGCCGCAAGTGTATCTGTATTTGTTATCTGAGATACCCACGGATCAGGTAAGCCTTGGACCACATTGGCCGGAGTAACAGGTGTCACAGGAGTTCCTTTTAAAAAGAACATCACACCCCCCAAATAAATATGTAAGTAAATAACTAAGACTTGAAAAAGCAGAATAATTTGTTTTATTACTTTTATAAAACACATGCACACATACTGTTTTTATTTTATTGTGTCCACTTTGAAAAAATCACTTAAAATCCCTTACAGAATTAGGTATGTTAAACACACACACACACCCCAAAAGGATCTGTCCAAATTTGTCCTCCTCAATTAACCACGTTACTATAGTGTGCCCACTTATGCTTGGGAGATGTGTTCCAAGAACTCCAGTGGATGCTTGAAACTGGAGCTAGCACCAAACCCTATATATGCTATGTTTTTTTCTGTATGTACACATTTACCTATGACAAAAGTTAACTTATAAATTAGGTACAGTTAAGAGATTAACAACACTAATAATAAACTACACTGTGAAAAAAGTTATGTGAATATGGTCTCTCCCTCTTTTTCCCTATCTGTCAAAATATCTTACTGTACTATACTCACCTATTTTCAGACTGTGGTTGACTGCAAATAATTGGAATCATGGAAAGCAAAACCGTGGATGTGGGGAGACTACTGTACTTTTAAAGCCTACAATACTTAACCGCCAATAAAAATCTTACTTTAGAGACAAAAATTCAGTAACATGAGGAAATACTCAAAATACAATCTTCAATAAAAAAATTTTATAGTAAGTATACATAATAAAAAACCATGTTTGGGCCAAGTACGGTGGTTCATGCCTGTAATCCCAACACTTTCAGAGCCCAAGGCAGGACAACTGCTTGATCCCTGGAGTTCGAGACCAGCCTGGGCAACACAGCAAGACTCCGTCTCCAACAACAACAACAAAAAATTAGCCAGGCATGGTAGTGTATGCCTGTAGTCCCACCTCCTTAGGAGGCTGAGATGGGAGGATCGCTAGAACCCAGGAGGTTGAGGCTGCAGTGAGCTATGATGACACTACTGCACACCAGCCTGGGTGACAGAGCAAGGTCTCAACAAACATCAATTTTTGTTCATACACACACACACACACACACACACACACACACACACACACACACACAATACATACAAAATGCTAACCAATTTAATTCTTGGAACTATGATTTAAAAAAAATTTTTTTTTGTTTTGTTTTGTTTTTTGAGACAGAGTTTTGCTCTTGTTGCCCAGGCTGGAGTGCAACGGTGCGATCTCGCCTCACTGCAACCTTCACCTCCTGGGTTCAAGCGATTCTCCTGCCTCAGCCGCCCCAGTAGTTGGGATTACAGGCGCCCACTACCACACCCAGCTAATTTTTTTATTTTTAATATAGACAGGGTTTCACTATATTGGCCAGGCTGGTCTCCAACTCCTGACCTCAGGCGATCTGCCTGCCTCGGCCTCCCAAAGTGCTAGGATTACAGGTGTTAGTCACTGCACAGGGCTGGAACTATGATAAAAAATTTTTTATCATAGTCATTTAAATGCCTCAAGAGAACATGATTTTGGAATTTTGGTTTTGTTAAATAATTGTTTCAGGGTTTCTTAAAAAATATTAAGTCCCCCTAGTATCCTATAAATACGAAGTTGATACAAATGCAAGTGTAAGAAGTTACAGACAACCTAAATCAGGAAAAACCTAATTGACACACCAAATTTCTAAGGTTCATTATATTTATGTTTCTGTGGATTAAAAGAAAATCAGTTTTCTACATTTTAGAAATAATTACGTACAAATATAATATCTCATTTTATTTTTCTCTACAAATATTTTCTTTCAATTATCTAATGCTGGACAAATTTTCCTGCACTGTCGAATTATTTTTTATATGAACAGTCATCCAAAAAGTATGAGTAGAATATTTAGACAACAAATCTATATTAAAGCAACATACCTGGAGTATTGCTCATAGCAGTGGTAGTGCTGGCCAAAACAGGTGTGACAACTGGAGGTGGAATCCCGGCTGCCATATCCAAAAGAGGCTGAATAATCTCACTCTTAAATACATTATTCTTCTGCCATAAGTTTAGTACTCTCACTATTTTACTCTAGAGAAAAAAAGGAACATGACATTTTGGTTTTTGCTCTCAAAACCTCAGTACAGTCATTTCATAGAGGTTATCTGGGCCCTGGATGGGAAGGAGAAATTAAAATACTTCAATGGTACTTTCTAGCCCTAAAATTCTGTTTCTATCATTTTTGCATTTGCTACCCTTAACGTGCTTGAAAACATGTTAACTTGGATAGATGTACAAAGTAAATGAAAGCTCCATTTAGCTGAAGGCAGAGATGACATCTAGGCTTCCTCTCTTATGTCACTTCTAATGATATGGATGGTAAGGCTGGCTGGAGATCTGTCTTAAGGATTCGGAGGATAAGCCAGGATTCATCTCAGTACTAACGTTATATTTATAGTTGATTTTAACTTTGTCTCATACAATGTCTATCTTTTGAACCAATACGTAACTTATCTAATGTGACTTTTTAAAACTTTCATTTTACAATCTACTTGAGGAGAGGGCATTTCCTCATGTAAGAATTTAATCAAATTACTTCATTTTTTGAGCATCCTGCCATGAATGCTAATTCCCTACTGACACTTTGAACCAGAGATGGACAAACTTCTGTACAGACAGAATCTGAAGTGTAACCATTTCTTCTCTCCTCATTCCATCTTTTCTTTATTCTTTCCTACTCCCTTTTCCCTTGTAGAATGTCAGTGTCATACAGGCATTACTTAATCGGGCCCTCAGAATGATGAATCATCCTCTGTATGAATAATGCTCTACATTATTTCATTTCCTAAAATGAGTCCTTTACCATTTTGTAAATTAAAAAAATAAAATAAAAATAAAAAACCTGCTTGCTACTGGCAGGCAGACTTTGACATCTGTGAACCATCTCATTTTCTCTTCTTGATATGCCCCTGAACTGCAGCACTGCATCCAATTTTATATTCCTCATAAAGAGTCTCAACATTGCCCATCCCAACCCACACTCTAATTATTTTAACACCAAATAAATCACATTTTTGTTTTAGTCTCACCCTCTTTCTGGATTACTCAAATAGTCAGAGTTCTTTGTATTTTTTGAAAGGTTCCAGTCAGTCATATGGCAGCTGCTATAAAATTCATGAAATATTTACGATCTATATAACGTTGCTGCTGATCTTGGTCTCAGGCCAACTATGTCAATACATTTTTTAAAAAAACAAAAAAACTTTAGTATCCTCATTTATAAAATAAGACCGTACACCAGAAGGATTCTCGGGTCCCTTTTCTCAATCTCCAAACTGTATCAGACTGTTTAAGCTGGCTAGTATTTTAAATGTCTAGCCACTCTCAAATTTTGAGCATCTTGGGAGGGAGATATATGCCTTGTTAGTTACAGCTCTTCTTATAGCAATACTATAACGTATTTCTATTTAATTACTTATAACCTAATCTCAGTCATTTCATATGAAAATCTATTTAGCTGGGAAATTCTATTTAACTATTGCCTGTCTCTTGTTATATTCTGTGTATTATAAACTTGAAAAGACTAGTTATTAATGACTTCTATTTCTTGGGTAATTCTGAAATCTAGTAACATAATTAGCAGTATTTAGAGAAAACTTGGTAACTAGAAAAATTCCTATTATATGTCTCCCTTGGTTGTATTAAAGTTTTACAGATCCTGAAAGCTTCAAACTTACAGGCAGAAAAATATGCCCAATGAAGAATAATGTCTCAAGATGTCCTACAGTATTTTGTAAGAAGCACCAGCAGTTCCATCTATTATACCTTGCTTCTTGAAATAAACATTTCACCCAGAGAACACTAATGTCAGAGTAACAATATCCTGAATTCATATTATCACTAATAAAAGCAGAGTGATTATGTAATAACTATTTTGTTGATACTATCACCAAGCAATCTGATTCGCAACTGTTTAGTACATAACTATTCTGCAAACAAGTACTAAGTCCTAGTTACTACTATCGTGATGCCACTTACTCCATTAGGAAAAAAAAAAGACAGAGGCTAAAATCAAGTACAAAAAAAGAGGCCGGGCACGGTGGCTCACGCCTGTAATCCCAGCACCGTGGGAGGCCAAGGCGGGCAGACCACGAGGTTAGGAGATCGAGACCATCTTGGCTAACACGGTGAAACCCAGTCTCTACTAAAAACACAAAACATTAGCCAGACGTAGTGGTGGGCGCCTGTAGTCCCAGCTACTTGGGAGGCTGAGGCAAAAGAATGGCATGAACCCAGGAGGCGGAGCTTACAGTGAGCCGAGATCGTGCCACTGCACTCCAGCCTGGGCAACAGAGCGAGACTCCATCTCAAAAAAAAAAAAAAGAACATTCTGCTAAATGTATATGTTTTACAAAGTAAAATGGCAATTTTCAGAATAAAGATCTGGTTCATCTTTAAATCCCTCATAATATTACAGTGATTTATTTTTAAACTATGTCCAAACTACATTAATGTGCAAATTTGTGTATTTCAAATGAAGCACAAGAAAATTAGAGACTGCTTCATACTTTCTGATTTGACTATTTCTCCACTCTAAAACATGAGCACTTGGAAAATGCCTTATATTCTTCTGCTTTATATAAAAATCTTTCAGTTTCCAAGCCACACATCATATACTTTAAAATTGGCCAGCACCTAACAACTATCATTCCATATATCTACATACGATGTCCCTCATTTATGATTGAGATTACAATGCTAATCTACTCTCTCCTCCTATGGTTAAAAGAAAGCCCTATTCCATAAGCCCTAGTATGAGATATTATATTATGAAATCTACACATTTAAGAAAGATTTAATCATCAAAACTGACAGAAATCTAAGTCCAAACTAGTGAAATTTCTAAATCAAAGTAAAGTGACTTCTAAAAAATATATGTATAAAATTTCAGATTAGTACATTACTTCAAGTGGGAGTCTAAGGAACCTATTTTAAAAATCAATTATGACAGGTCATTTAAAAGAAGCATTCTAGGCAGGGCGCAGTGGCTCACGCCTGTAATCCCAGCACTTTGGGAGGCCGAGGCAGGTGGATCACGAGGTCAGGAGATCGAGACCATCCTGGCTAACACGGTGAAACCCCATCTCCAATAAAAATACAAAAAATTAGCTGGGTGGGGTGGCGTACGCCTGTAGTCCCAGCTACTCAGGAGGCTGAGGCAGGAGAATGGTGTGAACCCGGGAGGCGGAGTTTGCAGTGAGCCAAGATCGCACCACTGCACTCCAGCCTGGGTGACAGGGTGAGACTCCGTCTCAAAAAAAAAAAATTAGAAGTATTCTTTTGCCTGCACAGAATTATTAAAGTACTAAGGTAATTAAAAACAAAAATCAAAAACTTTCTGTCTCAAGGACTATATCCAAGAATAGTTCACAAAGAATATAGCATAATAAATTTATCTCCGGCTGGGCGCGGTGGCTCACACTTGTAATTCCAACATTTTGGGAGGCCACGGTGGGCGGATCACAAGGTCAGGAGTTTGAGACCAGCCTGGCCAACATGGCAAAACTCCATATCTACTAAAAATACAAAAAAAAATTAGCCGAGTGTGGTGGCAGGCGCCTGTAATCCCAGCTACTCCGGAGGCTGAGGCAGGAGAATCACTTGAACCCAGGTGGCAGAGGTAGCAGTGAGCCAAGATCATGCCACTGCACTCCAGCCTGGGCGACAAGAGCAAGACTTCGTCTCAAAAAATAAGTAAGTTTATCTCCATAGCTATCCATTATAACAAGATTTTTTTCTGATTCAAGACTATATAATAGTTATGAAAAACAACTACTTAATCTTGTTATACTCAATATAAAGGTGAACAATTTGTGGTGAGCTTTCAAGTTTTGTGGTTCTTCCATAAAACAAACATGAATCTTCATCTATTCTCATCTTTTCATACTTAACACTGCAATCAGCTCTGTCAGAAAAAGCACAACTAAATTTCCAACATCCAAAATAAATAAGCAAACCTCTCAGAGCAAATAAAAGGATAAGCAACTCCTTTTTATGCTCGCTCATGATCCAAAGCTTTCTTTTTACTTGCTATTTATAGAATATTTACACATTTAGATCTTACACACACCAGACTTAGTAGTGTGATTAATAAAATTCTACCATAATAGAAGAATTTTAATATGCAGTTAAATATCAACTCATGTCAAATAATCACAATTCTGAATTGACTGTGTGTGTGAATAAGTTTCACGTAATTCCAAAGGCTTATTTTAGCCATTTTATTTAACACCAATTGCTTCAACAAATTAAAAAGTAGCAAATCTGCTACATCTTTCTATACTTTTAAGAAATCCAAAGAACAAAATGGAACATGGATACCGTAATAATATTCAAATTTGAAATAACTAAGAGCAAATGAGAATATACATTCCTGTGCCGCTTAATGACAAGGGTATATTCTGAGAAATGGCGTCATTAGAAGATTTCATCATTGTGTGATGTGTACTTACACAAACCTAAACAGTATAGCCTACTACCCACCTAGACTATATGGCATATTTTATTGCTCCTAGACTACAAACATGTACAGCATGTCACTGTACTGCATACTGTACGTAATTTTAACACAATGGTATTTCTGTACATAAATGAGAAATGGTAAAATAAAAATACGGTATTATAATCTTAGGAGACCACCACTGTATATGCGGTCTGTCACTGAAACATCATTATGTGGCACATGACTGTACTAAGATAATCTGAAGACTAATTAAGACCAAGAGGGTACTGTATCTACTTTAAAAAAAAAAACAAAAAAACAAAAACAAAAACAAAAAACAGCAGCATACCTTGTCATCCCCAGGGCAACGATATAAATTCTGGAAAGTGCTAATGATGTTATTACTAAATCTGGGTGCAAACACATCCTTTTCTTGACCAAACTGATGTCGGGATTGTCGCACAATGGAGTCAATAACATAAAGTCCAGGTACTTTGTATTCTGGTTTACACTGATGAAAAAAAGAAGAATGAAAAGGGAAGGAAACGGAAAGGTAAAATTCTTGATAGACAAAAATCATCAAAAATCCTGTGTAAATACAAAGACACTGCCTATGCTGAGGTAATGAATATTCATACATTGACTACTCCAATATCATCAGTTTCTGGAATGGCATTTTAAAGAATCTACTTTGGCTACTCTATACAATCAGAAGTTCTAAAATAGTACTACGTAACTGGCTTCAATGACATAAAACAAAGTGATAAATAAGGTACCATTATAATTTTTAAAATTTCTTTAATCATCGTGAAAAGCTACATGGAAGAAAGAAGCAAATTCGGGAAAGAAGGGCTCTAGCAAACACACTGCCAACATGCCTCAGACTTCACCTGGAACACACCAACAAAAGGGTTCCTATACAAATGAAAAGAACAATGCCAAATGGCAAATTATAACATTGTTAAATACAGAGGCCAGAGTTTCCATTTTTTTCTCAAATATAACACCTATAATTCTGGGGATCTATCCTATGTCATCCAGCCTGGAGTGCAGTGGTGCCATCATGGCTCACTGCAACACCGACCTCCCAGGCTCAAATGATCTTCCATCTCAGCCTTCCAAATAACTGGGACCACAGGTGCACAGCACCATGCCCAGCTAATTCCTGCATGTTTTTTTGGAAGAGACGTGGTTTCGCCATGTTGCCCAGGCTAGTCTCAAACTCCTGGGCTCAAGCAATCTTCCTGCCTAGATCTCCCAAAGTTCTGGGAATACAGGCACCAGCCACCGTGCCCTGCCTCCCCTACTTTCTGAACACAAGCTTTTTTAGCCTATGTAGTTAGGCAAGCACAATAAAGAATCCTTTTACTTGCAAGCTTACTGCACAGTATCTTTAGATACACATACATTAACATTTTGTGGGACAGAATTTCCTTCACTGGTAGATTAGCATTTTTGCTACATAAAATGGCAAAAAATTCTTTAGTATGATTTAATGTTTTAAATAATTTTAATCCTTGGAAAACTTGGCTAAGTCATCAACTAGAAACCTGAGAGAAGAATCAACACAAAGAAATCTGAAATACTTTAAAATTTTCCTCTTTAAGTACCATTAGACTCAAAACAAGAATTCCTAAGACTCTCTAATTGAAACTGCCTTTGCAAAAATTATAACTGAGGAAGTTATGGCAGTGAAAGTGAGCAGACCTAACCAACTCCATCTTGCTTCTAACCTTTAAGCTGTCCTTGTCATTCCTGGGCCTGGGCCAAACTAACCTTGGGAGGGAATTTAGTTTATGGTTTGACTCAGAAACAAAATATTTAATAATAATAGCCCTTTCCCAAAAAGACCCTCTTCTTGCCTGGTACCAGTCTGCCTTTGTAAGACTACCAAATTAGCTACAAGATTGGATATTACAGTTTAGGGTCACACAGCCTCTGGCTGCAAGAGTCTGAACCTCCCCCAAATTGCTCCTGAGTATAACATCACTATGATAAAAGAACAGTGCTTGAGATATTTTGCAGACCTTTTACTGGATGGATCAGCTGATGTCACCCAGGCTGGTAATCTGGCTCAATCAGTTCTACAATCCCACCCAGGAAGAGAAGACAGCAAAAAAACCTCACTTCGACCTCCCTATGATTCCATCTCCAACCTGACCAACAGCACTCCCCACTTCCCGAGCCCCTACCCACCAAATTATCTTTAAAAACTCCGATCCCCTATCCCCGAATGCTCTTGGAGACTGATTTGAGTAATAATAAAACTCCAGTCTCCTGCACAGCCGGCTTTGCGTGAATTACTCATTCTCCATTGCAATTCTCCTGTCTTGATAAATTGGCTCTGTCTAGGCAGCAGGCAAGGTGAACCCACTGGGCAGTTACACAATGGCATACAGTATTTTTACTCTAAATAATTTCCTAAAGCATATCACATTAAGTTTTTATAGATATACCATTTTTCAACTATATTCTAGTAATTTCCAATTTCTTATTTTATAGAGAAAATAGCCTTTTTAGGGGGAAAAAGGTAAGAACGAATAGGGAGAGTGCACCTTTAAGTATATTTGCATGATTTTTCATTTTGTCATCCAAGTTGTCATCTGCAGGTTATCATCAGTTACGGTTATTTGTCAAAGAACCTTCTAGGTAAGTTGGACCATATATTTTGCAATATACAAATACATCTTAAATAATTATCCTATTTTTAGAATTTGTGCTCCCACCTGCAGCTACTAAAAAGTGATATTAATTTAAAGACAACAAAGCTAGAGTGGTAGAAACAGAATCATGTGGCTGTACCTGCAAAGCACTGAATAATACTAATGGTGGCATGTAAGAAAGATGGCTCGACAGATTAGAAAAATTTAAATCTAACAATACCAAGTGCTGACAAAAATGGGGAGCAACACAAACCCACGCATTGCGAGGAGGAGGGTAAATCAGTACAATCATTACAAAACTAATTTAGTATTACCTAGCTACGGTGAAGAAATGTATATCCTGTAACCAGCAATTCCACTCCTACAGAAATGCAAGCTGTATCAGGATACTTATTATCTTACATATATAAATATTACATTGTTCACAGCAATACTGTTCAGAATTGCAAAAACTAGAAAACACACACAATGTCAACAGAAGTGGGCAAGCTGCTGTCTATTCACATAATGGAAAACATATAGCAAGAGATAGTAATAAATACTGCTCACACCACAAAAATGAATCCTAGACACATGATGTTGAGTAGGAGAACTGTATAAAAAGAATACATACCATAGGATTACACTAAAAAATTTAAAATACATCAAACCACTTTAAGAATTCATTTTATACAAAGTAAAACTATAATGTCAAGCAAGGATGTGCCACAAAAGTCAAACTGGTTACTTGGGTAGGAGGTGTGCAAGACATGATTAGGAAGAGGCACTTGGGGCTTGTGGGCTTCAAAGTTCTACTTCTTGAAATGAGTGGGAGCCACATAGGTCTTCTCTTTATAAAAATTTGGCTGTATATATTGTTTTCTGTACTTTTCTACAGATGTACATAGAAATTTCACAATAAAAAGAAATACAGTTGTCCTTCAGTAGCCCTGGGGGATTCGTTCCAAGACCCCTGCAGATACCAAAATCCAAGGACGCTCACGTCCCTTATATAAAATGGGCAGTATTTGCATATAACCTACGGACATCATCCCATCTACTTTAAATCAGCTCTAGATTACTCTGAATACCTAATACAATGCCTACACATCACTTCATTCACATTGTACTCAGTGTATAGGAAATTCAAGTTTTGCTTTCTGGAATTTCATGGAATATTTTTTCCCCAAATTTTGATCCCAATAGGCTGAACCCATGGGTTGGAACCCACAGAAACGGAAGAGCGACTGTAATTATATAAACACCCCTGGCTTCTTAAATAAAGCAAGAGGCAAAAGTTTCTCTAATCATAATGATTAAGAATGACTGATCAGCTTAAGATATATTTGAAATGTAAATTTTAAAAGTGTGGAACTTATGTTGATCTAAAATATCCTAGGGAAGAGGAACTTTAATAAAAATACATATGAAAAGTGAGAATCTGGAAATATACTCCTTTCAAACTATTTGTGCCCATGTACAAAAATCTCTTTGTATCCTACCTCCAAGCATAAAGGTATACTTATGATAGAAGTCCAGTTACGGAATACTGCACCCTACATGAAAAAAAATATCTCTCTCTCTCTCTCTCTCTCTCTCTCTCTCTCTCAAGACACCAGAGGTAAGTAAATATAACAGCCATCTTTCTATTTTTTTTTGAGACGGAGTCTCGCTCTGTCACACAGGCTGGAGTGCAGTGGCATGATCTCGGCTCACTGCAACCTCTGCTTTGTGGGTTCAAGCAATTCTCCTGCCTCAGCCTCCTGAGTAGCTGGGATTACAGGCATGTGCTACCATGCCTGCCTAATTTTTGTATTAGTAGAGACAGGATTTCACCATTTTGGCCAGGCTGGTCTCAAACTCCTGACCTCTCAAGTGATCTGCCCACCTCGGCCTCCCAAAGTGCTGAGATTACAGGCGTGAGCCACCGCGCCTAGCTAACAGCCATCTTTCAATGTGAACTCAATCCTTCCTCTGGAAAATGATCAAACAGCAGAAGAATAAATGTTTTGCTTCATTGAAAAATATTTACATATCCACTGCAAAATATCAACCACCATAACAACCATGTACATAAAGCTACCAGATCAACTTTCGAGAAAACAAAAAACTTTCATGATGATAATCTCTAGACGGTTTAGCACCATCTTTTCATTTATTATTTACAAAGTAAATGTAACTTGAAAATCACCACAAATAAGCCCCATTTCCTGCTCTTACTAAATATGCAGCAGGAAATTTGAAGAAGGTAATCATAGCCAAAAACTTACAGATTAAGGCAACAGTAACTCATCCACAGACCATTTTCAGAGCCAGAAAGATGAAATTTATTCTTGACTTCACCGTATCTAAGAGTAGCCACAGTACCATAGAATGTATTTCACTGTAACAAAGCACCTAGATTTTATCAAAATAAATAGTCCTGAATGATAATGTTCAATCTTATTCTGAATCTAGTGGACAGATTTGCTTGTAGTACTCATGCAAAAAAAGGCAAGGGATTTCATACAAACAAAAAGAGTTGGGTAAACTCTACATATTTTGGAACAGAGCTGAGGATTTCATTTTCGCATTTCAAACTAGCAAATGAGAACAGAATCATTAGCTATGGATGGTAGAAAAGTCACCAAATCATGAGGTCTCTTGCTCAAAAATAAAATTTATTGCCTTTAGGATTCAGGATAACTAAGTAGTTGTTTATAATGCAAATATAGGGATCTATGATGGTTAATACTGAGTGTCAACTTGACTGGATTGAAGGATATGAAGTATTGATCTTGGATGTGTCTGTGAGGGTGCTGCCAAAGGAGATTAACATTTGAGAGGCCAGGCGCGGTGGCTCACGCTTGTAATCCCAGCACTTTGGGAGGCCGAGGCGGGCGGGTCACGAGGTCAGGAGATCGAGACCACGGTGAAACCCCGTCTCTACTAAAAATACAAAAAATTAGCCAGGCGTGGTGGCGGGCGCCTGTAGTCCCAGCTACTCGGAGAGGCTGAGGCAGGAGAATGGCATGAACCCGGGAGGCGGAGCTTGCAGTGAGCCGAGATTGCACCATTGCACTCCAGCCTGGGCGACAGAGCCAGACTCCATCGCAAAAAAAAAAAAAAAAAATTGAGTAAGTGAGCTGGGGAAGGTAGGTAGACCCACCTTTAATGTGAGTGGGCACCATCTAATCAGCTGCCAGCTAGTATAGAGTAGGTAGAAAAATATGAAAAAGAGAGATTGGCCTAGCCTCCGAGCCTACATCTTTCTCTCATGCTGGACGCTTCCTGCCCTCGAACATTGAACTCCAAGTTCTTCAGTTTTGAGATTCAGACTGGCCGTCCTTGCTCCTCAAGCTTGCAGACAGCCTGCTGTGGGAACTTGTGATCGTGTAAGTTAATACTTAGGTTAATACTTAATAAACTCCCCTGTATATATGTATACCCTAAATATGTGTATATATATATACACATACCGTATTAGTTCTATCCCTCTAGAGAACCCTGACACAGGATCAAAACAGAAGTTCTAAAACCTATCTTCTGAGGTTTCCGTATGTTTGTAACTCCTGCCTCTGCTGCTGCTGCCGCCTCCGTTTTTTCTGTTTGTTTGTTTTGTTTTGTTTTTTTGAGACAAGCTCTTGCTTTGTTGCCCAAGCTAGAGTGCAGTGGCACAATGATGGTTCACTACAGCCTCAACCTCCTCCTGAACTCAAGCCTCAAGCACTCCCTCCACCTCACCCACATAAGCAGCTGGGAACACGGGCACTTGCCACTTTGCCCAGTTAATTTTTGTAGTTTTTAGGCTGGGACAGGGTTTTGCCATGTTTGCCCAGGCTGGTCTCAAACGCCTGAGCCTTGCCCTGGCCCCTCCCAAACTGCTAGACTGTAGGCATGAGCCAGAGTGCCCAGGTGCTTCTGTCTTACAAAGCTAAGACACAATCAGCATATGAACTGATTTTTGGCAAAATCAATTAGGACAAGGCTAGAGGCCAGAGTATTCTTTAGAGTAGTTTTCTTGGCCTAAAGGAAATCATATTTACTGTTAATTTTTCATTTACCATCATTTATTACTCCATAAATCTTTCATGACTAAAACATGGGTTCACGGATAACATATGACCAAACTGCAGCCACACTTCTCCCTCACACAATTTATGGTATATGAAGAGAATATAAAATGGTACAGCCATCTTGGAAAACAGTTTGGTAGTTTCTTATAAAATGGAAACATGTACTTACTATCCCAAAGAAATGAAAACTTACATTCACACAAAAACACTCTGGGTATACAAGTGTTCCTAGCAGCTTTATTCATAATAACCAAAAACTAGAAACAACCCAGATGAACCCCAACAAGTGAATGATTAAACTGTGGTAAATTCATACCCTGAAATACTACTCAGAAATAAAAAGGAAGGGAACTACTTGTCTCTTCTGGTTACTGTAGCCTTGTAGTGTAGTTTGAAGGCAGGTAGTGCGATGCCTCCAGCTTTGTTCTTTTTGCTTAAGATTGTCTTCCCTATACGGGCCCTTTTCCTATTCCATGTGAAATTTAAAGTAGTTTTTTCTAATTCTGTGAAAAATGTCAGTGGTAGTTGATGGGAATAGCATTTAATCTATAAATTACTTTGGGCAGTATGGTCATTTTCACGATATTGATTCTTCCTATCCATGAGGATAGAATGTTTTTCCATTTGTTTATGTCCTCTCTGATTTCCTTGAGCAGTGGTTTGTAGATCTCCTTGAAGAGGTCCTTCACACTCCTTGTTAGCTATATTCCTAGGTATTTTATTCTCTTTGTAGCAACCGTGAATGGGAGTTCATTCATAATGTGGCTCTCTGCTTGGTGTATATTGTTGGTGTATAGGAATGCTTGTGATTTTTGCACATTGATTTTGTATCCTGAGACTTTGCTGAGGTTGCTTATCAGTTTAAGGAGTTTTTGGGGCAAAACAACGAGATAAAGTCTCACGCCAGTCAGAATGGTGATTACTTAAAAGTCAAGAAACAACTGATGCTGGCGAGGCTGTGGAGAAATAGGAACACTTTTATACTCTTGGTGGGAATGTAAATTAGTTAAACCATTGTGGAAGACAGTGTGGCAATTCCTCAAGGATCTAGAACCAGAAAAACCATCTGACCCAGCAATGCCATTACTGCGTATATACCCAAAGGAATATAAATCATTCTACCATAAAGACGCATGTACACGTATGTTTACTGCAGCACTATTCACAATAGCAAAGACATGGAATCAACCCAAATGCCCATCAATGATAGACTGGATAAAGAAAATGTGGTACATATACACCATGAAATACTATGCAGACATAAAAAGGAATGAGATCATGTACTTTGCAGTGACATGGATGAAGCTGGAAGCTATCATCCTCAGCAAACTAACATAGGAACAGAAAACCAAAGATCCCATGTTCTCACTCATAAGTGGGAGTTGAACAATGAGAACACATGGACACAAGGAGGGGAACAAAACACATCAGGGCCAGTCGGGAGTCGGGGGTGAGGGGAGGGAGAGCATTAGGACAAATAGCTAATGTATGTGGGGCTTAAAACCTAGATGACAAGTTGATAGGTACAGCAAACCACCATGGCACAGGTATACCTATGTAACAAACCTGTATGTTTTGCACTTGTATACCAGAACTTAAAGTACAATTAAAAATAAAAATAAAAAGGAAGGAACTATTTGATACATGCAACAACTTGGTTAGATCTCAAAAGAATTATGCTGGGCAAAATAAGCCAATCTCAAAAAGCTACATTTTGTATGATTCCATTTATATAACATTTTGAAATGCAAAACAGAGAAAGAGAACAGGTTAATGACTGCCAGGTATTAGGGATTAGGGATGGGGAGGAGGAGGTGAGTCGAGTATGACTACAGAGTATATAAAAGGGAAACACAAGGCATCCTAGTGGTGAAGGAACTGTTCTGTATCTTGACTATGGTGATGTTTATATGAATCTATATAAGTGATTAAACTGCATGGAACTAGATGCATACATATACAAATGAGTGCATGTAAGACAAAATCTGAATAAGGTTAGTGTGTCAATAGGTGACTATATCAATGTCCTGATTGTAATATTTTACTACAATTCTACAGAACATTACCAGAGGGAAACTGAGTGAGGGGCACATGGGATCTTTACATCATTTAGTCCTACTGATTTAATGACATGTGAATCTACAATTAGCCCAAAAGTATAAAAAAAAGTGTATATACACACACACACACACACACACCCCCTTATTTTAACCATAACACAAATCTGTTGCTGGATCTCTGATTTAAACAGGGTAATAGCAAAGCATTTAAGTTTTTCCCCATACACTGACTGGCTTCTTCAGATTGACTGTAATTATCTCATGATAGAGTAACTGCTCATTCCAGGTCTTCCTAAGATTCTGACATGTTTTATTCAAAGTACCCTACCCCAAATCAAATCAGTAAACAAGCATTTATCCATAAATTCACTTTTACCTTTTAAGCCTTTACTACTCAAATTGTGGTTTGTGAAGAAACATCATCTAGGAGTTGTTACAAATGCAGAATCTCAGGTTCCTCTCCACACTCAGTGAATTAGAATCCACATTTTTAACAAGAATCCTAGGTAAATTCCTATTCATCACGTTTATGAGGCACAGTGTAAGACATTAAAACTTTTTGGCTGGGCGCCATGGCTCAAGCCTGTAATCCCAGCACTTTTGAGAGGCCGAGACGGATGGATCATTTTAGGTCAGGAGTTCAAGACCAGCCTGGCCAACATGGTGAAACCCCGTCTCTACTAAAAATACAAAAAAATTAGCTGGGCATGGTGGCCCATGTCTGTAATCCCAGCTACAGGGGAGGCTGAGGCAAGAGAATAGCTTGAACTCGGGAGACAGAGGTTGCAGTGAGCCGAAATCGTGCTACTGCACTCCAGCCTGGGCGACAGAGTGAGACTCTGTCTCAAAAACAAACAAAACAAAACAACAACAACAACAACAACAACAAAAACCAGACATTAAAACTTTTAAAGAAAGATCTTTAATCAGAAGAACAATCTCTGAGAAATGCTTTTAAAAGCGTTAGACCAAATAAAATTTTCTAATCACTAACATTTTTAAACTTTAAGTGAAACAGACAGCATACTTGTTATTCAACCCTTTATCTTGGCTTCAAGTTACCTAAACTACTTAATCCCCAAGTATGTTTTATCAATACTACACACACACACACACACACACACACACACACACACACACACACACAACACACACACACACACACACACACACACACACACACACACACACACACACATTTTTTGAGACAGGGTCTCACTCAGTTCCCCAGGCTGGAGTGCAGTGATGTGATCTCAGTTCACTACAACCTCTGCCTCCTGGGTTCAAGCAATTCTTGTGCCTCAGCCTCCCAAGTAGCTGGGATTACAGGCATGCACCACCACGTCAGCTAATTTTTGTACTTTTAGTAAAGACACGGTTTTGTCATCTTGGTCAGGCTAGTCTCGAACTCCTGGCCTCAAGTGATCCACCCACCTTGGCCTCCCAAAGTGCTGGGATTACAGGTGTGGGCCATTGTGCACAGCCTATCAATACTATATTTTAAATATTGAGAAAACAAGAATTTTAAAAAAGAAAGAAGAACTCAATCACATAAAGGCTAACTAACTTTGTTCAAAGTTACCTAGCCAGTTGAATGACTGAAATCTCACTTCAAATCCTGCACCCTTCTCCCAGGTGAAAAACATAAACACACTGCAACCTTGCTGAATCCTTAATGCCACATGACACCGATTCTCAAGCTGGCTCTGCTTATATTTAAGCACATGAACATAGGCAGAATACAAACCTAAGTAAAATTATCTGAAAGGCACTTTCATTTTATTTCTTGATTAGAAAAGAACTGGAATCACTTTTTAACAGTCCATCAAAACAACTTAAACTTGGGTATTTGATCTAAAGGAGAAGAGTACAGGCATTCATCTACAATTATAGCACATGTATGGAAAATTATATACTTACTTTCTGAATAAACTTCTCAACACTCTGTACCACATGTTTATAGAACTAAAAGAGGAAAAAAATGAAATATGGTTTTAAAATCAGTTTGAGGAGATTGAAATTTCCTGCTAACCATAGGTTTTACATGCTCCAAAGGTCTATCAAAACAATTATCTTAACCAAGAATTTTGAGACAAACATTCTTGTCACTCACCTTCATATGCAACTAGCTGGGCTATATAATTAGTAAAGGGCTTCTCTAAAGTAGATGTATGATCAGCATGTCCAAAGTGCATTACCTTACCATAGATATAATGCTATTGAAGACTTTCTGAAAGCATACTTTAACAGTTGTGTTGACTGCAAAATACTTGTAATAAGTACTGGTGGGTGTATATTCTTGAAAGGAAAAGTACAGCTTTCATATAGTATAATTTTTCAGTTAAATCAAGGGAAATTTGAAAAATCAAATAACTACAAATAACATTAATAAATGTATGTAAGGTAGTTGTTTTCAACTTCATTTATCTCCTTCTGCCTCTCCTGGAAAATGAACTGCAAGAATACAAAATAAAACATAGAAATGTATAATATCCTAATGGATCAGACAAAATGAATCAGTGGAAGTGAACATGTAGATTAAAAATTAGTAATGGGCCACTATCAATTTTGAGAAAAGTTAGAAGATTTAAGTTTCATAAAATATAACACTATGAATAAACTTGAAATAAATTATAAATTTAGCATAAAGTATATAAATTTGTGCCTAATAAATTTTAATGCCACAATAACAATACCATATTGGCGTATTATTTCTGTTTAAAGAACTTGAATTGTGCTTCTCTTTATACTTTTTTTTTTTTCCCTTGGAGACACAGTCTCCCTCTGTCACCCAGGCTGTTGTGCAGCGGCACAATCTCAGCTCACTGCAACCCTCGCCTGCCGGGTTCAAGCGATTCTCCTGCCTCAGCCTCCCAAGTAGCTGGGACTACAGACGCGTGCCAGCCACCACGCCTGACTAATTTTTGTATTTTTAGTAGAGACGGGGTTTCGCCATGTTGGCCAAGCTGGTCTCCAACTCTTGACCTCAAGTGATCCGCCCACCTCGGCCTCCCAAAGTGCTGGAAGTATAGGCGAAAGCCACTGCGCCCAGCCCTCTTTATACTTTTCTTCTCATGAATTATGCTTTAAGGAAATTCCCTTAGACTGAAGAACTATGAACATTCAACTAAACCTCAGCACTAAATCCAGTATTTATAATAATAAAAATAAAAGAAAACATCATGAACTCATATTCACCAAATCAAAACCTACAAGTTTAAGTCTGGCTGAAGTTACCTACAATAAAGTAAGTTTACTCAATGGTTTAAGTTATTTAAGTAAAAAGCCAAAACAACTACTTAAAGTTATTAGGCACTTTATAGGCCCCTAAACATTTAAAAATCAATATGCAAAATATTAAATAACTACACACTGAAGGAACAATTCTTCTGGAAGACACCTTGACAGCGTTCTTTGCTTCTAGTTACTATACATAATTAAAATAAAACTACTTCCTAAATCTTAACTGAAAGTTTATTAATTCTCATAGGCCTTCTTCCCCAATAGGTTTTCTGGGAGGTTTTGTTGACAGTGCAATGTTAACCATCACTCATTAATCATTTCTATATAAAAAACAATGACTTACCTCAATACGAAACACAGTATCATTTAAATCTGATTAATAAAATGTAGTGTGTGTGTGTGTGTGTGTGTGTGTGTGTATACACTAAATGCAGTTTAAAGTAATAAAGTAGTGAAAAACAACTGGTCTAGACTCTTCAAAAATGTCAATGTCACAAAAAAACAAAACTGCTGGGTGACAGGACAAATAAGTATAATGTGTGATCCTGACTGGATTCTGAAAAAGCAGGTTGACAGCAACAGCTACTAGTCAACAATGCAACAACGTTAAAATGTAAGGATAAACTGTATATTAGATAATTATATCAAAGTGAAATTTTTTGCATGTGATTGGTATATTATGGTTCCCTAGGAAAATGTCTTTATTCTCAGGAGTTTCAAATTCAAGTATGTATCAAGGATTAAGTGTTATCATGAATGAAGTCTGAAACTAACTTCCATATGTAGCAAAATGTTAATCAGCAAATCTAAGGGAAGAATATGCCCTGCTCACTATAATAATTTGCAACTTAGGTTTAAATTTTTTCAAAATTCAAAACCTTAAAAACAGTAAGTCAAAATAGTAAAATATATCATAATAATAAAGATTAGACTCTTTTTAAAAAACATTACTTCTTTTTTAAAAAAACTTTAAGAGCCAAGATCTTACTACATTGCCCAGGCTGGCCTCAAATTCCTGGGTTCAAGCGATCCTCCTGCCTCAGCCTACCCAGTAGCTAGGACTAACAATGTGTGCCACTGTGTCCAAAGAGTTAGACTCTTGACTGACAGAATTTTGGATTAAAATTCTAGCTATATTTACTCCTACTACTGCAAATTACTTAATTTCTCTCAGACCCGTCTGACATCTGAAAATAGAAAATACTGTTTGCACCTATACGTCATTAACTCTATTAAGAAAGTACTCTGCTCAACAAGTTATGAAAAGTGCATCAACTACTAATTTTCACAGAAAAAAATACATTTCCATACTTTCAAATGATCATGATCATAAAAATCAGATAATGTATAATAATCCACAGTGAGCCTATCAAATCCTCTAAAAAATCATGTCTTTGAAACATTTTCTGGCTTCAATGTATTTATAGTTACTGTCGTTCTCTCTGATTTTCTGCCATGTAAGTACATGGATTTTAACTACTGATGTAAGATACTAACAAGTCTGAAAACTAAGCTTTAGCCACTAGAAAACTGCAAAATCAACGAATCATCTGAATTTTCACCCAGTAGTAATTACTAGTAAATAGGAATCTGTTAAATCTAACACACTGCTATTAGTTAAAAGATAACAAATAGTTGGTGCTTTTGGTTACGGTTAATATTTTAATTCAGGGCAGGAAAACGTATCACTGAATATTCATAGGTTAGTACCTACTTAATGAGAAATAAGTACTCATTCATTCTCAATTTTAAGAGGCCTACTAATTCAGGGAATCTTAGCCTGGGGACAAGAACTTCTTGGGGAAAAATCTATGGCTGAGCTTGAAAAGATCCTTTTGCCAAAAAGTTTCTATAAAATTTTGCACATATGTGTATTTCTCCAGAGGATCCAACCTTTTCCTGAGATTTTCAGGAGTATTCATGAGTTAACATAGGTTTAAAACCTACTTTATGAGAGCAAAGGTTAAATGTCTATGGCCTTTTCCTACAGTTCAAATACCTGATACAATGAGTCACAACTGTTTTCCTTAATGGCCTATTTTCAAATCTATAATATTAATAGAATCAATAAGAAAAAATGAACATATCAATATATAGAAACCTTTTACCAACTCAAATTTCAAGGTTCTGCCAAGTCAGTGTGGCAAAAGACAGTGTTAACACATTCTCCATAATGTGGATATATGCAAAATATTATCTGTCTAAGAAAGGTGAGGAAAAAAATGACTGCTTCAAAAAATTTATGGAAGAATGTTTAAGGAAGAACATTTATCAAAATGTTAAATGTTCAGGAGGCTGAGGCAAGAGGATCACTTGAGCCCAGGAGGTCGAGGACACAGCGAGCTATGATCGTGGCACTGCAGTCCAGACTGGGTGACAGAATAAGACATTGTCTTTAAAAAAGAGTAATAATAAACATTAAATGTTTATATCTAGGTGGGAGAGTCTACAGGTGACACATTTTCTTTTTTGTGTTTTTCCACAATATGTGTTAACATTGTAAAGTGAAAAAGAACATATAACCCATAAAAAATTATCCCACATCCAAACTATTAATACAGTTTTTTCTTTTGAAAATAGAAGAGTAAAATGTATTACTCACCTTAATAGCTTTGATGGCTGCCTTAGTAATTTGGGTCATTTTCGCTTTCGAAATGGGTGGTTTATAGTCATTCAGGGAATACAACTGATGAAAAAAGAACAAATTTACATACAGCAAAACTCTCCAAGCAATTACATGAAACTACCAAACACGTTCATTTTTATATTCTCAAGGAAACCAACATACTGCTTTTCTTTTACAAATCAAGCTCAACATCATTGCCCATAACGCAAATGCAAATCAAAACTATAATGAGCTACCACTTCACACTTACTTGCTTATAATCAAAAAGACAGTAACAAGTGTAAGCAAGGATGTGGAGAAACTGGAACCCTGATACAATACTGGTGGGAACATAAAATGTTGCAGCAGCTTTGGAAAACAGCTTGACAGTTCCTCAAAAGATTAAACACAGTTAACATAAGACCCAGCCAATTCCACTTCTAGATATGTACCCAAGAGAACTGAGAACATGTATTCACAAAGAACTTGTACATGATACTTTTTCCCGTCTGAGGGTTGAAAAAGAAAGAAAAAATAATAACCTGTACACATGTGGTCATTGTAGCCTTATTTATATAAAATTCATTTAAAATTCATAAAAAAGCAGACACCCAAATATCTGTCAGCTAATGAGTAAACAAATATATCTATTCAACGAAATATGAGCCATAAAAAGAAAAAAAGTACTGATACATGTTACAACCTGAATGAACCTTGAAAACATTATGCTAAACTAAAGAAGCCAGGTGAAAAAGGCAGCATATTATATAATTCCATTTATATGTAATATCCAGAAAGGGCAATCTATTGGTGGTTGTCTAGGGCTGAAAGAGTTGGAGATAAATGAGGAATCATTGCTGATGAGTAGAGTGTTTCTTGTTGGGATGATGAAAATAGTTTAAAATGGAATGTGATGGTGGTTGCACAGAACCACTGAATTGTATACTTTAAGTTGACTGATTTTATGGTATGTATCTCAATAAAACTTTTTAAATATCAAGGGCTCTGGCCGGGCAAGGTGGCTCATGCCTGTAATTCCAGCACTTTGGGAGGCCTAGACAGGTAGATCACCTGAGATCAGGAGTTCAAGACCAGCCTGGCCAACATGGTGAAACCCTGTCGCTACTAAAAATACAAAAATTAGCTTGGCGTGGTGGCAGGCACCTGTAATCCCAGCTACTCGGGAGGCTGAGGCAGGAGAACTGCTTGAACCCAGGAGGCAGAGGTTGCAGTGAGCAGAGATTCCACCACTACACTCCAGCCTGGGAGCCTCCAGAGGGAGACTCTGTCTCAAAAAGAAAAAACAAAAACAGGGCTCTGATGTTTAACAATAATCCCACCCCATCCCCCTATCTATCTATCTATCTATCTATCTATCTATCTATCTATCTATCTATCTATTTATTTATTGAGACAGGGTCTCACTGTGCCACCCAGGCTGGAGTTCAAGGGCATGATCACGGCTCACTGCAGCCTCTACCTCCTGGGTTCAAACAGTACTCCCACCTCAGCCTCCCAAGTAGCTGGGACTACAGGCGCACGCCACCACATGGGCTAATTTTTATATGTTTTGTAGAGGTGGTGTTTCACCATGTTGCCTGGGCTGGTCTCGAACTCCTGGGCTCAAGCAATCTGCCTACTTCAGCCTCTCAAAGTGGTGAGGCTACAAGCATGAGCCATGGTGCCTGGCCTACCTCCAAATCTTTGTTCTGAAATTTCTCATATAAGCAAAGGGAAAGAATCCTACTTCAGTGTGAGGGAATCAGGCAACAGACAATTACTGATTAAAACTTCTCTTATATGCACAGATGCTGATTTTTAACACTGTAAGATATTAATTAGAAGTCGAAACTAAACTTTAGCCATCAGAATACTGCAAAAACTTCAACAGATTTTAAACGCAATTCAAACAGAATTTCTTGGTTAATTAACTACAAACTTAGGGAATCCTGCATAGCTTTTACTTCAGCACCCCTTATAGCATTCAATTCTACTCATTTTTGCCTTCTATATCTCAGAAATCTGCCCAGTTTTCCCCCATATTTGTCTCCTCTCCCTCTACCAACTCGTATTTCAAAATTCTAACCACCATACCATGACCACAGTCCAATTTACCTTAATCGCTCACCCGAAGAACGTCTAAATACATGCAGTATGTTCTCCCTACCATGTTTAGAGCTATCTTTTCTTTCTTCCCCCCCCAACTTCTATTTTAGAATCTGGGGGTACATGTGCAGGTTACTGGGTATATTTTGTGATGCTGAAGTTTGCGGTACAAAAAATTCCCATCACACAGGTACTCAGCTTAGTGCCCAACAGTTTTTCAACCCCTTCCTCCCTCCCTCCTCTAGCAGACCCCAGTATCTACTGTTGCCATCTTTATGTCCATGAGTACCCAATGCCTAACTCTCACTTGTGAGAACATGCAGCATTTGGTTTTCTGTTCCTGCATTAATTCACTTAAAATACAGCTATCTTTTCAAAAACTAATCTGATCAGGTAACTGACACTCACCCACTCCTACTACCCACCCCCCTTAAAATGGTCGATGACTTCCTACTCATTGGATAAAAACAAAAAAATCTGTATATTTAAGGCCCTGTCCATTCTAACTCCTGTCTACCTTTCCAGCCTCATCTTACAATATTGTCCCAGCCTTCTATTCCAGACACACAGTGGTCTTTTTTCAGTTCCCTGCCACCGGGCCTTTAAAATAGGCTTGTTTCCTCTATTTGGAATACTCTCTACCAGGGTCTCTCCAATAGTTAATGCATACCCGTTCATCTTAAAGCATCACCTAATGAGGAAAGGCTTCCCGACCTCCCCAACCAGATCAATACTCCCTCTTTTATGCTTTCTTTGTGCTATCATTTATAATACCTGTGAAGCATGCATTGCTGAAATCTGACGTTTACTTTTATGATTATTTAACTAATACTTGATTTTTTAAAAGATATGTCACAGGGTGTTGCTGACTGACAGTAAGAGACAAAGGACACAAGTTCCTTTAATGAAATTTAACTTAATAAGAGTTTAACCAAGGTCAGGCACAGTGGCTCACACCTGTAATCCCAGCACTTTGGGAGGCCAAGGCAGATGGATCACTTGAGGCCAGTGGTTTGAGACCAGCCTGGCCAACACGGCGAAACCCCATCTCTACTAAAAGTGCAAAAATTACCCAGGTGTAGAGGTAAACGCCCGTAATCCCAGTTACTCAGGAGGCAGAAGCATGAGAATTGCTTGAACCTGGAAGATGGAGGTTGCAGTGGGCCTAGATTATGCCAACGCACTCCAACATGGGTGACAGAGCGAGGCTTTGTGTCACAACAACAACAACAAAAAAAACAGTTTAACCAAAGACCAACTGCTGCCCAAATGGAAATGAATCCTGGTAGAAGTGCAAACATGCTTCCCCTTTAAGTTCTCATAAAGGCACCCATATGTCATGACAATGGTCGACAAGAATTAGGATCCCATCACATACTTTCTAAGAACTTTATTTTTTTGTTGTTTTCTTCTTCAGATAGGGTCTTGCTTTGTCACCCAGGCTGGTGTGATACAGTGGCATAAGCACCGATCACTGCAGCCTTGACCTCCCAGGCTCAACTGGTCCTCCTACCTCAACCTCTCAAGTAGCTGGGACTACAGGCACGGACCACCACACTCAACTAGTGTGTGTGTGTGTGTGTGTGTGTGTGTGTGTGTGTACCTCAACCTCTCAAGTAGCTGGGACTACAGGCACGGATCACCACACTCAACGTGTGTGTGTGTGTTTTCTTTTTCTGTAAAGACGGGGTTTTGTTATGTTGCCCAGGCTAGTCTTACACTCCTGGGCTCAAGTCATCTGCCCGCCTCGGCCTCCCATATCTCCCTGCTGAGATTACAGGTGTGAGCCACCACACCCAGCCTACTTTCTAAGAATTCTTAAGCTAAGATCCTTAAACTATTAAACTCTTAAAGTTAAGATCTGTGTCAAACTCACAGGGAATTTTAATATATTCATGCCCTTTATTCCTACCTGCTTTAGAAAATCTACCGGTATGCCAGTCTTCTCACCAGGTTCAAAATAATGTTAACACATTACTACAGTGCTTACAGCAAATTATGTAAAGTAAAGGTCAATTTCCCAAAATTTCCCAGCAAGCCCATTTGAAATCCATTCCTGTCCTCTCGTACTGGAGAATAAGGTCTAAGAACAGAGAGCCTGCATTTTTTGTTTAGTTTATTTTATTTGCATTGTATCCTCAGTGTCTGGCAGAGAATAGATATTTGTTAAGAATGAAGAAAAATAAAGACATACAGGACATAACACCAAACAAGCTTTGTACAGAAAGATCTAAATTTTAATTCTAATTATGTCCCCTTATTAAAAGTTGTTAAACCAATTAACCTTAGTTTTCTATTTACAAAACAGAAATAATAGTTTTCACAGAAACATCGTATAGAAAACTTTCAGAGCACACTAGAACAGCTCAATAAGGGTTAGCTATTATCGAAATTAAAAGCTTTCTCTTTGATAGGCATTCTCCATTACAGTGAATAATAGTAAAGGACCAATCAAATCATATTCACTCAGCCATGTGAAAGCACATCCTACTACTGTTTATATTACTAGGGTAATGAAGAGGCATCAGCTTACTCTATGCTTGACAACACATTACTTCTTTCATTTTCTGTGGTAAAGTATGGAAGTTTCAATCAAGCACTAGCCCATATTGTAGCAGACCAAAGCTTTGTTTTCTTTTGGGAGTTGGCGAAGGTGGGATGGAGGAAAAAATATAATGTAGACTTCTAAAACATTTTCAACAGTCTTAAAAGCTCTTATCTAAGACTCTTCCTTAAAAATGTACCCACTGCAGACACTCAAGTTACTACTCAGGGAAATACTGGGTAATACATTACGTTTCAAATGCTCACTTAATACAGTCCATTGTTTAACAAGATGGGTTTGAACTGTGCAGGTCTACTTATATGTGATTTTTTTTTTTTTTTTTTTTTTTTGAGACACTGTCTCGCTCTGTCACCCAGGCTGGAGTGCGGTGGCGTGTTCTCAGCTCACTGTAACCTCTGTCTCCTGGGTTCAACTGATTCTTCTGCGTCAGCCTCCTGAGTAGCTAGGACTTTAGGTGCACACCACCACACTGGGCCGATGTTTTTTAGTCTTGCTGTCGTCCAGGCTGGAGTGCAATGGCACGATCTCGGCTCACTGCAGGCTCCACCGCCCAGGGTTAATGCCATTCTCCTGCCTCAGCCTCCCGAGTAGCTGGGACTACAGGCGCCCGCCACCTCGCCCAGCTAATTTTTTGTATTTTTAGTAGAGACGGGGTTTCACTGTGTTAGCCAGGATGGTCTCGATCTCCTGACCCTGTGATCCGCCTGCCTCGGCCTCCCAAAGTGCTGGGATTATAGGCGTGACCTACTGCGCCTGGCCACACTGGGCCAATTTTTGTATTTTTAGTAGAGACAGGGTTTCACCATGTTGGCTAGGCTGGTCTCAAACACCTGGGCTCAAGCAATCCACCCGCCTTGGCTTCCCAAAGTGCTGGGATTACAGGTGTGAGCCACTGCGCCTGGCTTACTTTTATGTGAATTTTTCCAATAAATATTAGAAAAATTTTTAGAGATTTTTGACAATTTAAAAATACATGCAGAGGAACTGCATAGCCTAACAATATTGAAAAAACAAAAAAGGCATGTCATGAATGCATACAATATATGTAGATACTAGTTTATTTTAGTTTATCATTTACAAACATTACATAGCGCCATTCACAGGAGAGAGAAACATAAACAATGTTAAAGATGTAGTATTAATCATAACCACAAAAACCTCTAGTATAATAATTTCATAGCCACCTTCTCTTGCTATTGCAGTGAACTCATGTGAGTATCCACTTAAAATGCCACGTGATGTTAACCATTTCTGCATGAGCAGTTCATCTCTCTAATAAACTGCACATCATAGTAAAAAAATGATATCTTGCAGTTCTCGAAGATTTTTCATTTTTAGTGCAATAACATGAACCTTGAATACCACCACAGACCCATGGGAAGTGGCACTAGTGATGTGAAGGTGCTCTCAAGAAGCAAAGTCATGACATTAAAAGAAAAGCACTGACTTGCTTGATATGTACAGTAGGCTGAGGTCTTCAGCTGCAGTTGCCCACCTTTTCAAGACAAATGAATCCGGCCTATTAAGGACCATTGTCAAAAAAGAAAAGGAAATTCATAAAGCTGTCACTGCAGCTATCTCAAAAGGCCAAAAACCTCGAACTTTTTATGAAATACCTTTTTATCTTGTATTGAAAATGCAGCCTCTGTGTGGGTACAGAATTGTTATAAGAAAGGCAGACCTACAGACTCTAATATAATTAGAGAAAAAGCTAAGTCATTATGTGATCACTAAAGCAAAAGAAAGGTGACAGATCTAAAGCTGGACAATTTAATGCCAGCAAAGGATCACTTGATCATTTTAGAAAGAGGTATGGCTTAAAAAATGTCAAGATACCAGGGGAAGGTCAGGCATGGTGGCTCATGCCTATAATCCCAGCACTTTGGGAGGCCAAGGCAGGCAACTCACTTGATTCCAGGAGTTCAGGACCAGCCTGGGCAACACGGCAAGACCCTGTTTCTCTAAAACATACAAAAAAAAATTAGCCAGGCATGGTGGCCTGCGCCTGTAGTCCCAACTACAGGCTGAGGTGTGAGGATCACTTGAGCCTAGGAGGCACAGGTTGTGGTGAGCTATGACTGTGCCACTGTACTCCAGCCTGGGTGACACAGTGAGACTGCCATCTCAAAAAAAAAAAAAAAAGATAACAGAAGAAGCAGCTTCTGCCAAACAAGAGGCAACACATGACTTCCCAGGTATCATTAAGAATTTAAGAATATCGTTAAGGAGAATGAGTATCTCTCTGAACAGGTTTTTGCAGATGAAAGTACCTTATTCTGGAGAAAAAAAAAAAATACCACAAAGAACAATTATTGGTAAGGAAGAGAGGCAAACATCAGGATTTAAAGCAGGAAGGTATAGACTAACTCAACTGTTTTGTGCAAATGCAGTCAGGCTTATAATCAGGACTGCCCTTTCTATAAAGCTGCCAACCTGAGCCTTGATAGGAAAAGACAGAAGACACTGGCTGGCTACCAGTCTTTTGGTTGTACAGAAGGAAGGCCTGGGCTTTTTTTGGACTGGTTCCATCAATGCTTTGTCCCTGAAGTCAGGAAGTACCCTTGCCAGTAAGGGACAGCCTTTTAAAATTCTTTTCATACTGGACAATGTCCCTGGCCACCCATAACTCCATGCAACAATGAAGGCGTCAAAGTAGTCTACGTGTCCCCAAATGAGACATCTCTTAATTCAGTCTCTAGATCGGGGGTCATAAGGACCTTTAAGGCTCATTATACATTGTAGTCTATAAAAAGGATTGTCAATGCTGTGGAAGAGAACCCCAATAGAACATCATAGAAGTCTGGAAGTATTATACCACTGAAGATGCCACCACTGCCACAAAAAAAGCTTTGAAAGCCATGAAGCACAAAACAATCAATTCCTGATGGACAAAACTGTGTCCAGATGTTGCACGTAACTTCACAGGATTTATAACAGAACCAGGCCGGGCGCGGTGGCTCACGCTTGTAATCTCAGCACTTTGGGAGGCCGAGGCGGGCGGATCACGAGGTCAGGAGATCGAGACCACGGTGAAACCCCGTCTCTACTAAAAATACAAAAAATTAGCCAGGCATGGTGGCGGGCACCTGTAGTCCCAGCTACTCGGAGAGGCTGAGGCAGGAGAATGGTGTGAATCCGGGAGGCGGAGCTTGCAGTGAGCCGAGATTGTGCCACTGCACTCCAGCCTGGGCAACAGAGCAAGACTCCCTCTCAAAAAACAAAACAGAACCAATGAAGGAAATCATAAAATTGTGGATGTAGCAAAAAAAAAAAAAGGGGGGGGGGGTGCTGCTGGAGGGAGGTGAAGGGTTTCAGGATATGAATCTTGGAGAAATTCAAGAGCTAATGGACACCACATCAGAGGAATTAACAGAAGACAACTTGACGAAGAAGAGTGCTTCCAAACCAGTGCCAGACGGTCAGGAAGAAGCAGAAGAAGCAGTGCCAGAAAACAAGTCTACTTTAGACAACCTGGCAGAAGGGTTACAATTATCCAAGACTGCTTTTGATTTATTTTTAGGACACAAACCCTCCTATGACACAGGCACTAAAATTAAAGCCAACAGTGGAAGAAGAATTGGTGCCATGGTATAGAAACATTTTTAGAGAAATGAAAAAGCAAAAAAGTTGGACAGAAATTATATTTTCTGTAAAGTTACACTGAGTGTGCCTGCCTCTCCTGCCTCCCCTTCCATCTCCTCCACATCTTCTGCCTCTGCCATCCCTGAGACACCAAGACCAATCACTCCTCTTTCCCTTCCTCAGCCTACTCAACATGAAGACAAGGGTAAAGATTTTTATGATGACCTACTTCTACTTAATGAATAGTAAATATATTTTCTCTTCCTGATAATTTTCTTAATAACATTTTCTCTTATTTTAAGAATACAGTATATAATATATATAACATATAAAATGTGTTAATCAACTGTTTATGTTATTGTTAAGGTTTCTGGTCAACAGTAGTCTTAGTTGGGGAAGAGTCAAAAGTTATATGATTTTCAGCTACACAGGGGGTTGGCGCCCCTAAACCTCCCGTTGTTCAAGGGTCAGCTGTACACATGCCTCCAACTATTTCTCTAGAGTCTCTAAAATCTAATTTGGTAAATCTGATCATCAGAAAACATCATTTCATCTAATTCTTCACTGAATTCCTTTATTATTAAGTTCTCAACTTTAAAGAAGGTTGATAAAAAATTTCCCCTAGAACAGTGTCATTTACTGATCCAATTAAAGAAATAATCTACTTAAATCCAGAAATTAGAGAGTGATTCAGTTAGCTTGGTGCTTACTTTTTATCAAAGATATGTGATTTAACAAGTTTCCTGCTTCTTTCCTTGGCTTCTAGAGATCTTGCTGATATGTTTATTCTACTAATCTGAACACACATTTCAAATGTCTACTGACATCTATTTCTCTGCTATATTTAACTAGTTTCGTTGGATACAAAAATAAACCGTTTTCTATTGTGTTTAATTTTGTTAACTAAGCTGTTTCATGGTTCTTTATAAATCGGTTAAAGTTTATTCAACATTTACTGAACTAATGTGAACCCAGCACATGACTTCAGAAGCACTCTGTCATCATGTAGTTTCCAAATAAATTTGTCCAAAATTTAGGTGTTCTATACAGTTCACTACCGCTCAATCCCAAGCATCAAACTTAATCCTCCAAAGACCTCCATCTGACGGTGCTGGTGGTATAGTGGTGAGCATAGCTGCCTTCCAAGGACCTCCATCAAAGACCATTTGTTGAGAATTTTATGAATGACACTATAACTAACAATCAGTACTTTAGAAAAAGAATATGATGATGATGCTGGCCCATTAGAAGCTTTTAATAAACTTCCTTAAATAATGTACATAAAGAGACTATATTTAATTTATTTACATCTACAAGACATGACAATGCCTGGTACACAGCAAGCATTCAATAATAAACCTTCATTATCCAATGGATAATTTATTAATATTGCTGTAACACACTGCTATTAGGAACTACCAAGCTTCATTCCAATTCTCATTCTAATCAGATAATGTTAACCTGCCTCCAAGAATTGGGAATGTTATTCTCTTCATATTCTCAAAATCTGATCCAGGACAGAAAATCATGGTTTTACACTGAAAAAGAATGACAGCTGATTCTGAGACCTTACTTTTCCTTTGCCTGCTGATTCCATCTCTGTGCTTGGGTGAGAAGACCATGGCTACACGCTCCGTAGGCTTGGGCTCTCCAGCTACCCAGTGTTCTCTATAGGTTTCCATCTTATCAGTCTACTTCTTGGGATCTGGCTCCCTGCTGCCATGTTTTCCAAAATCTTAAGTGACTGCTGACCCCAGTTAGTTTGTTCCATCAAATTCTACCTTTTCTAGGGCTACTGGTGCCTGCTGTGCTATTACTCTCTCTGAACTTCCTAAATGCTTTCTAAATGAAAAGTTTATTCCCCACATATGCCATGTTCTAATATTATCTAATGTCAAATGACCAAACCCTTTACTTGTGCAAATTCTCTATGCTCATCTGACCTCAGGGATTGAAATAACCTACCAGTCTTCACCTGTCCTTTCCTTTGGCCACTCAAGACTTATCATTTCAATGAAAATATACTAAACAACAGAGCGAGACTCCATCCCCCCCACCCCCCAAAAAAAGGAAAGAAAATGTACTAAACAAGAGCCTTGGTTTTCAGTCTAATTAATTCATTCTTTATGTTTCAACTCCCATCATGTACATTAAAGAACGTTCCTTAAACTTGTAAAATTTTAAGTTTCTATACTATCACTTGTAGGCACCACAGCCTACAAATGCATATTTTTAATCTGAAGACTTCTGTAAGTCAAATCAATTTCTAATTCCTCAAGGTTTGGGGAATCTTTTACCTAAACTGAGATGGCTACTCCATCACAAAACTTATCTCTAATCAAGATCTTAAAAGCACTCATCAATTAGGTCCAGCATCAGCAAACTTTTTCTTCAAAGGGCCATACAGTAACCATTTTAGCCTTTGCAGGTCATACTGTCTCTATCACAACTCCTCAGCTCTGCCCTTTGTAGCAGGAAAACAACTATAAACAATTTGTATATGAATCAGCACAGTGTGTTCCAATAGAACTTACTTACAAAACCAGGCCAGCCCCTGGATTTGGGCAACATTCTCCATCCTACAGATGTGGTTTTTTTTTGTTTTTTTTTTTTTTGCTTTTTTGATAAACACTGCAATCTCACACCCCTGGAGAGCATATTTATGTCCTCCCCTCCTCTATGCATTAAATGAAACTCATTACCCAAAACCCAAAATTTAACAAAATGTTGTACCTTCATGCTTGTTATTTCAAGTGCCTTCACTTCAAACATTTTTGTGCCTGTCCCAATTTCAGCAATATGAAATGAATTCTACTATGACCTTAAAGGGCCCAACAAACAGCTTATTATCAGTTACATCCCAAAGAACCATCAACATTTTGCTCATGTACAAGGTTGCTGGTTCTATGATCAAAGGAATTAACCTTAAGAGTGAACCTAAAATAACTAAATGTAATCGATCCAGTCCATCTCTCTTAAGAATGGTCCTTTAAGCCCTTGAGAGTACTGATTAGAATCCCCCAAATCTCCAAAGAAATCAGAAACTTCATAAAAGTTTCTGCAGCCAACACAATCTTGATACTTTGAATCCAAGACAGCATGCTAACCAGATATTTTTCTTTTCTTCCTCTTACTGGGAGGACAATAAAGAACTCAAGAAAGAAAAAGGTATAAAAATTCATGATGAAAAGCAGAATGACGAGGGAAGAAGAATCAGCAGAGATGTTACAAACTTCCAGAAAATGGAAATGTGATAAAAAGATTGATAAATGATGAAATAAGAAGAAAACCATAAGCTGTAATACACACAAGAAAATACAACCAAGGAGGAAAATACTTTGTCATGGAGAATTCCAAAGTCTCACCACCCCAAATAAAGGTATTAGACGGCAGGAATGACACAAGTGAACTGGTACATCACCTGCTGCTGCAAAAAATCAATAAATAATGTCTACAACTGACCATTCCAGAAACAGCAATATAAAATTATTATTTTGGGATAGGACGGTAACCACCACAACTAAAATGTTAAGAATTAAAAGTACACTACAGATACTTGAACTCTCAAAATCCCTTATTTTATAATAAGAAATAATACGGCTATATTTATAAGTGATAGTAATGAAACTTCCAAAGCCTCGAGGTAAAATATCTGTATTATAAATAAAAATGTAGCTCACAAAAAAAAAATATTAAAAGGAAATACTACAAAATGATCATTGGTTTTGTTAGAATAGCTCTGGTAGGCAGAATTCTAAGATGACCCCTAAGATTTCTACCCTGTACACGCCCTATATAATCCCCTCTATCTAATGACCCATCCTTCAGTATGGGTGGGACTTATGAATACGGCGGGACAGTCACTCTGAAGATAACTATTGTAGTAGACCAGAAATGGGACCAATGGCTACTAGGACACGAGGGTAGCCACTAGAAACTGAGAGTAACCCCTAACCCACAGCCAGTAAACAAAAAAAAGAGACCTCAGTCCTACAACCATAAGGACCTGAATTCAGCCAAAAGCCTGAATGAATTTGGAAGAGGGCCCTAAGTTTCAAATGGGAGCCAAGCCCTGGATAACACCTCCATCACCCAAGTGAAACCATTAGCAAAAGACCCAGCTAACCAATGCCTAGATCCTGACCTATGGAAATTGTGAAACAAACATATGCTGTTTTTAGCCACAAGGTAAGTTTGTGACAATTTGTTACACAGCAATAGAAAACTAATACAGTTGAAAAAATAAGTGAATGCTTTTATTTTCTAATATGTGTATAAACTTCAAAGTTTTCATATTTTTGTGAAACTTTTTATTAATAACTCCAAGTAGAAATTAAATTTAAAAACAATATCTGCTTCTTCATAAGTTTACAAGTGAAAATAAAAATTCAGTATTTTGCATACAGGAGTAAAAGGTAAATAACAGATTTTTTTCACTAATAAATTGATTTCGCTGATAAAATGGGACCAAAGAACAGAAACTTTAGAAATGACGGCAGCAAATTCCATATTAAGAAAAGCATGTTCTAAAATAATACGACAAATAGTGACTTTTATAGTCCCTTAAAATAAAAACTCCTTTCAAAACTTTTTCTAAGGTTTTCAAATTTATTTATAAAAATATTTAAAATAAAACTTTAAATATAAGCTTTGGTTAACTTCTAATGACACAGCAATATTCTTGAGTGATCAGAATTTTTAAAGATAAACAGCACAGGCCAAAAGGAGATGTTACAGACATACTGAGGGAATCCTCCCAGATCAGGTTTTTGATAAAGGCAAAACTCCTCCCTTTTATACTAAAATAAGGACCAGTCTGAAAACTTCCAAAGTGATTTTTTGTTTTTGTTTTGTTTTGTTTTGTTTTGTTTTGTTTGGAGAAGGAGTCTGTCTCTATTGCCCAGGCTGGAGTATGGAGTGCACTGGTGCGATCTCAGCTCACTGTAACCTCCACCTCCAGGGTTCAAGCAATTCTCCTGCCTCAGCCTCCCGAGCAGCTGGGATTATGGGCACCCGCCACTATGCCCAGCAAATTTTTGTATTTTTAGTAGAGATGGGGTTTCACCACGTTGCCCAGTCGGTCTCGAACTCCCAACCTCATGTGATCTGCCTGGCTCAACCTCCCAACAAACAAAATGTTTCAAAAGCATCTTTGAAAAAAACAGACCACATGTAACTGCAAACAAAGCACATAAAATCTAAAATGTTATACCTAATAACTCACTATCAAATGTAAGAAATAATCTTTTAAGAAAAATGCTTAGAGCCAAGCACAATGGCTCACACCTATAAATCCCAACACCACTCTGGGAGGCCAAGATGAGAGGATCACTTGAGGCCAGGAGTTCAAGACCAGCCTGCACAGCACAGCAAGACCCTGCCTCTACAAAAAAAAAAAAAAAATCAATGGGACATGGGGGTGCATGCCTGTAGTCCCAGCTACCTGCGAGGCTGAGGTAGGAGGATCATTTGAGCCCAAGAGTCCAAGGATGCAGTGAGCCTTTATCATGCCACTGCACTCCAGCCTGGGTGACAGAGCAAGACGGTCTCTAAAAAAATTTTTAATAAATAAAAAATTCCTAGAAGTTTTTTGTGGCATAAAGTATTTTAATATGAAAAAATTGGAAAATACAAAAAAAAAACAAAGAAAAAATGTAAACTATCTATAATCCCACAATTCATCACTCATTCAAAATATATTCATTAGCACTAGGCCTCTGTCATGAAACTTAATCTGCTTTTAGAGACAGACAATATTCTAATAAACTAATAGACACAGTTAGCAGTGTATTTAAGTATACAATAATGTGGTGAAGAGTGTGCAATACTGTATGTACTTCTCAGAATTTCAAATCCAGAACCCTTTTTTAAAAAAAAGTGTAAGACATTACAAAGGGAAGTGATGTTTATTTTCCTAAAATTCTAAGTCTGAAATACGCAAACATCTGTCTAGCAAGATTAAATCTATCTAATCTTTGTAAAGGAGAAAAATGAAATCCTCTTTAATTAAAAAAAAAAGAAAAGAAAAGAAAAGGAAATGAGCCAGAATTTTATTTTATCTATTTAGAGACAGAGTCTTGCTCTGCTGCCCAGGTTGGAGTGCAGTGGCACCATCTTGGCTCACTGCAGCCTCCACCACCTGAGTTAAAGTGATTCTCTCACCTCAGCCTCCCAACTAGCTGGGATTACAGGCATGCACTACCACACCTGGCTAATTTTTTACATTTTTTGGTAAAGACAGGTTTTTCACCACGTTGGCCAGGCTGGTCTTGAACTCCTGACTTCAAGTGATCTGCCCACCTCAGCCTCCAAAGTACTGGGATTACAGGCATAAGCCACTATGCCCAGCCCAGAATTTGATTTTTTAAAGTGCTTATAAAATTATTATGATGGCCAGACACGGTGGCTCACACCTGTAATCCCAACACTTCAGGAGGCTGAGGCAGGAGGATCACAAGATCAGGAGATCAAGACTGTTCTGGCTTGATTACGGTGAAACCCCGTCTCTACTAAAAAATACAAAAAAATTAGCCAGGCGTGGTGGCAGGCACCTGTAGTCCCAGCTACTCGGGAGGCTGAGACAGGAGAATGGCGTGAACCTGGGAGGCGGAGCCTGCAGTAAGCCAAGATCACACCACTTCACTCCAGCCCAGGCGACAAAAGAAAAAAAAAAATTATTATGACATCTGGAGATTCTAATATCCAGATGTCATATTAGTATGAATAAAAATAAATATTTTTTTAAAGATTATAATGACAAATACAAATGCTCATATGCTTTCTAATTATCTTTGCCTATGGGATACAACTGTTTTTACATAAGTAATTAACATTTGTATTATTAAGCATGATAAGCCATTTTTCAAGCATGACAACTGTCTAGGATTAACATTACAGTTTTGAATACTGTTAAAAAAGAAGAGATCTATTTCTGAAACTAAGTTAGTTTAAAACTGCTTTGAAACAAAGAAAAATTGTAATCAACTCTCCCCTAAAACCAAAACCTCATCTGCCTAAGTCCTTTAATTCAACACACAAATTTGCATATCCTTTCTAAACCCTTGGAATAGAGGGAATTAAAAAATACTCTAAAAAAGGTACATAGGCTTTACAGTGCCAGCCAAGATAGAGTAAACCAAACTACCAGGCCTTGCTTTCGCACTGATGACAACTCAAAATCCCCAACTCAAGACAAAAAGCAACTACCTGAGTAATCCGGAAGCAAAACAGCAGGCAAACTGGAAACCAGAGTCAAACCTGAAAAATGACCAGTGAAAGCTAAGGGGACGGGGTGGGTGGCTGTGCATGGGAGCTGAGGTAATTTCGTAGTGTTTGGTACGATCTATGATCTCCCAGCTTTGATCTCAGTGCTAGGAGAATACAGAAAGGTGTAGCCAATACTAGTGGGAAAAACACTAGGAGAAACCCCATTCAGCCAGAATACTAGGAAAAAGGACTCCTCCATGCTGTAGAGGAGGAGGGAAGGAAAAAAGAAAAAATTTTCCCCTTCTCCCTTCTAGCCTTGCCAAGGGTTCGAAGGCAGACCCTGTTACCACACTGGCACCTAAATCTCGAGAAGATCCATCTGTGGCTAACAGAAGAGGAAACACGGGTCTCTATTATCCAAAGAAGAGGGGTGGGAGTTCCTATTTTTCTTTTTCACTACTTCACTCTGAAGGCTGAGCTTGGAAAGAAACATGACTTTTTGGCCAGAGAAACAGGGAAAAAAGAACACTGGCATCTGGAGAATGAATGGGAATCCTAGAAAGAGAAAGAGAAGAGGATCCCCTACTTTTGTATATGAACTACATCCTGGGCTCATACTAGAATTACGCCTGCATGAAACAGACCCAAAGAAGCACAGCAAAGGCTCTAAGAACTACAATCCATGTAAACCACTGCCCAATTCCTAGACTAACTGGAGGGGAAAGTACGCTGTACGCACCTCGAAAGAAATGCTTTGAGAACTGAACTGACAACTGGAACCACCACAAAAAGGCAAGACAGAACTCGCATCCTGAAGTTAACCAAACTGACTGCCTGATATACAAAAATCAACATCCTTCAGAGGATTTTGATGAAGTCTTACAACATAATATTAAAAATGTTGCCAGCATATAAGTGAAACTTGGCCGGGCACAGTGGCTCAAACCTGTATTCCCAGCACTTTGGGAGGCCAAGGCAGGCAGACTGCTTGAGATCAGGATTACAAGACCAGCCTGGGTAACATGGTCTTTACCCTGTCTTTACCAAAAATACAAAAAACTAGCTGGGAGTGGTGGCACACACCTGTGGTCTTAGCTGCTGAGGAGGCTGAAGTGGGAGAATCACTTGAGCCTGGGAGGCAGAGGTTGCAGTGAGCCAAGATTGCACCACTGTACTCCAGCCTGGATGATAGAGTGAGACTCCATCTCAAAAAAAAAAAAAAAAGTGAAACTTACTTCACATACCCCAGGGAATCTGTCCACTGCTCGAGGGAAAAAGCAATCAACAAATGCCAATCCCAAGATGACACAGATGATGGAGTTATCAAACATTTTAAAGCAGTTATGATCATCCAGTGGCATATGTACATGTATATGTTTGTGTGTGCACACATATGCAGATACACAGATCTATCCATCTTTCCATCTATCCATCCTATCTTTCCATCAATCCACACATTTTGGAAAACTTTGACTTTAACTGATAATCTTCCCAATAAAAGTATTTTTTTCATGTCTTCCACAATGTGTTACATATTAGGTATCCAAGCATGTGATGATTTGACTTTCATACAGTAGTTTAATATAAGGTTTCAAAGGTAATCAGGCAACCAAATACGAGCCAGCAAAAGCAGTTTATCCAGCTTTCTCACACCTAAATTCACTTGAACAGAGGAGATTAATTTTACTCAAAAAAGTAGAATGCCAAAGCCATGGCTGATGATATAAATTTCTCTTAATTTTTCCCTCAGAACTTTACTTTTGACAAGTTTTGCAATCCTGTACCTATAATCCTATGCCAGTATTCATAAGTATAAAAAATACATTTATTGGCTGGGCACAGTGGCTCATGCCTATAATCCCAGCACTTTGGGAGGCCAAGGCAGGCAGATCACTTGAGGCCAGGAGTTTGAGACCAGACTGGCAAACATGGCAAAACCCCATCTCTAGTAAAAATAAAAATTAGCTGGGCGTAGTGGCGCGCACCTGTTGTCCTAGCTGCCCAGGAGGATTGTTTGAACCCAGAAGACAGAGGTTGCACCACTGCACTCCAGCCTGGGCAACAGAGTGAGACTCAAAAAAAGAGAACTTATTTATTTATTGAGACAGGGCCTCACTCTGTCACCCAGGCTGGAGTGCAGTGGTGCAACCTCAGCTCACTGCAACCTCCGTCTCCCAGGCTCAAACGATCCACCTCAGCCTCCCGAGTAGCTGGGACTACAGGAATGCACCAACATGTCCAGCTAATTTTTGTATTTCTTGTAGAGACGGGTTTCGCTATGTTGTCCAGGTTGGTCTTAACCTCCTGAGGCTCAAGCGATCCACCCTCTTCCGCTTCCCAAAATGCTGGGATTACAGGCGTGAGCCACCGCGCCCAGCCTAAAGAATGTATTTCAATGCAACAGAATGTTTCACTCTGAAATAATCCCCAACATCATTTGTTACAATATAAAATAATCATCCTTGTATACAATGTATAAATTTGAGAGTTAATCATCATGTTGTAACTCAAACAGTTTTATTATCAAGGTATAATCAACCAAAAACAACTAGACAATTGGGGAATACAAAACCAAATTCAACTGATTAACAGTTCAAAGCTAAATGGTAAACAGGCCAAGCCAACATTCGTCTAACTACTGAACACCAGCACTATATTCCACCCTTTAGAAAACAAAAAATAACATTTAGACCCTCACCTCCATTTATCTAACAATCTACTGAGGTAGAGGGGGAGAGTGATATACATATCATTATTATAATATAGTGGGTTCTCAGCCTCCTGAGATTTTTGACAATTCAATAATGATCTCAAAGATCTCTAAAATGTAATCACAGGTTATTCTGCAGAGACACTAATTCAAAATATATGTATTAAACTTAACTAGTAGTGACGGAGCATCTTTGTTATTCTCTCCTCACACTCCCATATGCATTTAACAGAGAAATAATACTGTATACAAAAGTGGTATTTAGGACCTCAAACTTTTCCTCATTAACACAAGATCTAATGACATAATTTAGTGTCAAAATAAAAATACTGGGGGAGGGATGTATAAGTGAAATAAACATCCAGTTAGAAACCACAAGCACAAAGTTTAATAAGAAATTGTAAGTGAAATAGACTGGGAAAAGAGCATTCCAGTTACAGCTATGATTCTGCTTCCACACTATTTTCATTTATAACATACTCATCAATAAATCTCTCTTTACAGTGATTTACAAAAAGGTAAGAGGTGGCTATTTCCCAATGGAAATGCATTAGAATCTCAACAGAACTCTATGCTTTCCTACTACAAAATCACTGACTTCCTAAACCAACAAGACACACAAATGGGAATATACAGTGCATAGCTTTGCACACAGTAAATCTTCCTATTTCACGGCATCTTTATATGCAATGTACATAATAAGCATATTCCTATTTATAGTCTTATAAAATAATCTTATGTAAAGTCTCAAATCCATAGCTCAGGAACCTGTACAGCTGAAGGCAAGGGGAAATTGAAAGGTTTTTAGAAATACAAAATGATTCAAGCAAAATCACGATTAAAACTAATAATAATAAAAATTAATCTAATAATCTGATCCAGGCATCCCAGCACTTTGGGAGGCCGAGGCGGGAGGGTCACTTGAGGTCAGGAGTTCGAGACCAGACTGGACATGACAAAACCCCATCTCTACTAAAAATAAAAAAATTAGCCGGGCATGGTGGTGTACATCTGTAATCCCAGCTACTCGGGAGGCTGAGGCACGAGAATCGCTTGGCCCCAGGAGATGGAGGTTGCAGTGAGCCAAGATTACACCACTGCATTCCAGCCTGGGCGACAGAGCAAGACTCTGTCTAAAAAAAATAACAATAATAATAATCTAATAATCTAAAATATCTAGTTCCACTATATGAACTAGAGAAAAAGAGCATAGTAAATTAGGAGCCAATTAAAAACTGACTGCAACAAACCACAGGAGAAGTGACGAGGATAAGAGCTGAAGCGTTAACACGGAGAATAAAAAGAATGAGAAGGATGCAAAATATACATTTTTTAAAAAATAATTCATTAGATTTCATGACTGACAAAGGTATGGATGAAAGAGTGGCATCTAAAATAATTCCAAGTTTTCAACTCTGAGTATTTATGAACATGATTTTACTACTGATATAAACAGAAGTCTAAAAGTAAGTTTGTGGAGGAAAGGCAAGTTTAGACATGAGGTGACAACAATGATTTCAAATGCGCATGTACACAAAATACCTTGAAGATATGAGACTGAATCCCAAAAGAGAAAATTTAAAAATACAAGTAATTTCTGAAGAGATAATAGTTGAAAAGATAAGGAATAAATACTGAAAACTAAATAACAAAGGGAGAATAAGTAGAACAGCCTACAAGGATAAAACCATTTCAGAAATGAGACTAACCAACACAAAAATTTGAAAGAGACAGGGAGCTGCATGAGAAAAACGATAAAGACAGTAATATACTTTTCATCTGTGAGGTCCACTGTCAATTATTAAACACTATCACAACTGTTTTTGCTTTCAGAATGGCCTGATAAGAGTGATATTTACTATTCTCGTTTTATAAACGTATAAAATTAGGTTAAGTGACTTAACTAAAATCAAACTGCTTGTAAATTATGGAACTGTGTCTCAAACCCGGTTCTTCTCACTACCTAGGCACTCAGATGTAGTCCAGTTTCCAAAAACAAAACAAAAAGTTCACTAGCTAGCAACGTCACTGAATCAGATGATGGATGACTGTGGTGACACACCATTTAGTAGCACCAACCGAATAACCAAGACTTTAAAAACAAAAGATTTATAAAGCTTTTGAGTCTACTGATCAAATAACAGCTAAATAAACTACATTTAAACATAAATTTTAAGCATGAATTAAATAAGCATGATCAAATAACAGCTAAATAAATTGCATTTACATATGAATTTTAAGTCTTCAATAGGGCTTAAGGATCTTCAAACTCAAGCTCCCTTTCTCTAAGTGATTTAATTCAAGCAGTATTAAAATAGACTAACTCCACCTTTCTCCTAATGGCTAAGACACATACTGTTTGGGTTTGGAGAAAATATTACAAAAAAACAATATGGAGACCAGGCACAGTGGCTCACGCCTATAATTCCAACACTTTGGGAGGCCGAGGAGGGAGGATCACTTGAGCCCAGGAGTTCAAGGCTACGGTGAGCTATGATCATGCCACTGCACTCCAGCCTGTGTGACAGAGCAAGAGTTTGACTCAAATTTGTAATAGTAATAAAGTAATAAATGCTCACTGTGAAAAAAATCAAACTATTAAAAGGTCTCATTCCTGCACCCTATCTACCTACTGCTTTCTTCAGAAATAACCACTGTTAAACGGCTGGTAGGCCACCTTCTAGAGTATTCTATATGCATCTTTCTTCATAAATATGTATAAATATTATAAATATGTACATTGCATACATGTATATATGTAAAATAGACACTTTATACATTCATTTATTTATTTTTGAGGCAGAGTCGCGATCTTGGCTCACTGCAACCTCTGCCCCCCTGGGTTCAAGTGATTCTCCTGCCTCAGCCTCCCGAGTAGCTGGCATTACAGGCGCCCACCACTATGCCCAGCTAATTTTTTTTTTAATTTATTTTTCTGAGACAAAGTTTTGCTCTGTCGCCCAGGCTGGAGTGCAATGGCACGATCTTGGCTCACTGCAACCTCCGCCTCCCAGGTTCAAGCAATTCTCCTGCCTCAGCCTCCCGAGTTAACTGGGATTACACGTGTGCGCCACCACACTTGGCTAATTTTTGTATTTTTCAGTAGAGATAGGGTTTCACCGTATCAACCAGGCTGGTCCCAAACTCCCAAGCTCAGGTGATTCACCTGCTTTGGCCTCCCAAAGTGCTGGGATTATAAGCATGAGCCACCGCACCAGGCCTTAATTTTTGTATTTTTAGTAGAGACAGGGTTTCACCATGTTGGCCAGGCTGGTCTCGAACTCCTGACCTCAGGTGATCTGCCCACCTCAGCCTCCCAAAGTGCTGGGATTACAGGAGTGAGCCACCGTGCCTGGCCCACTTTATACCTTCTGGTAAATTTAAAAAAACAAACAAACAAAAAAAAAACTGTACTCCTTTCTACTGCTTAAAACTGATATTCTTAAAAGCCTTGCTGGATTTAATAAAACAATGAAATTATTTTACATGATGACCAGTAATAGTATTAGTCTAAAATACTGGCCGGCCATGGTGGCAAGTGCCTATAATCTCAGCTACTCTGGGGGCTGAGGCAGGAGAATCGCTTGAACCTAGGAGACGGAGGATGCAGCAAGACATGATTGCACCACTGCATGCTAGCCTGGGCGACAGAGTGAGACTCCATCTCAAAAAAACAAACAAGCAAAATACATTATAGTCTGTATTTTGTAACTGTCTGCTGTTTGTTCAACTATTTCCCCAACTTGAAACATATGCTGAACATAATCTAGCACATTCTTTACAACTCAGTCTCTATAACTTTTACCCACTATTAAATTATGTTATAATATGAAGATACTTTCCAGGGCAACAGAGATATCCACAATGACACTACATGTTCCCCAGTTGCAGCCTCTTAAAAAAAAAAAAAAATTAAAATTCCTAGTATCCCCTAGGAGTAGAGAATAAAAGTTGTTTAGCTTTCCAAATACTTTATAAAATTATTAGATTTTTAAATATTCAAACCAACTGAGAGGTAGTCAGGAAATATACCATTATCTCTATTTTTTAAATGAGGCTAAGAAAAGATTAATTAGAAAACCTGCTCATCAGGATTAGTACGTAAGGGATCCTAAAGGTCATCTTATCTAATCTCATTTTATAAATGATAAAACCACCATCTTCTCCCTGGCAGCCAACTGTCATCTGTTACATGTTACTTTACAGCAACCATATTAATTTTGAAGCCTTTTCAGGCTTTAAAAGGCCTCTAGAGACTAGGAACCTTCTAAACAGTAGTTTGCAAAAATCTAAATGTAGTAGTCACAAAGTAGACATCATTGTTAAAATGTGAAAATTAGAAATATACTACAGATACATTAAGGATATAGACTTAATAACCACACTCCTCTCTTTAAAAGAGGGTACAAAATACATGAGCTTTGGACTCAAGACTTTTTAGTTTTCTGCAGAGTGAGTTGCTGGAGCACTGCTGGCCAAGTGGGTGTTACTGTGCAATACTTCCTTGCCAAGGAAAGCGTATTTTCTGTGGCATCCTATTCTACGAGCAGGAGAGGAGCGGCACAGTAGTATGCTCCTTATTCTGTCCCAGAGTTAACATGAAATATTAATAATCTATTAAGAATCACCAATTCCCACTTCTCTCTTCGCTCCACCAAACATAAATACTACCAAGATCACTCAAAAACTCCATAGTAAAAATAATGAAAACAGCAGTAAACAAAGAGGATATAAATGTGTTCTAATTAGGCCACTAACTATGTGCACCTAGTAAAGGTATGGCTGAACAAGTTTAATCATTTCTGAATCTTGATTCCTCATCTGTAAAACCAGTCTTTCAGATACGTCTTTCGGGTCTAAAATTTGTAGTTTTGGCCAGGCGCGATGGCTCATGCCTGTAATCTCAGCACTTTGGCAGGCCAAGGCGGGTGGATCACCTGAGGTCGGGAGTTTGAGACCAGCCTGACCAATGTGGAGAAACCCATCTCAACAAAAAAATACAAAATTAGCCAGGCAGGGTGGCGCATGCCTGTAATCCCAGCTACTCGGGAGTTTGAGGCAGAAGAATCACTTGAACTTGGGAGGCGGAGGTTGCAGTGAGCGGAGATCACGCCATTGCACTCCAGCCTAGGCAACAAGAGCAAAACTCCGTCTCAAAAAAAAAAAAAAAAAAAAAAAAATGTGGTTTTTAGATATCAAGTTTAAGCAAGAAAGTTAACAGGGAACCCAGTTATAGAACCATAACTAGGTAACATGTTTGTGATGGCCTTTAGCCACCCTATTCTAAGAAAACAGAAACAATTCTCCATGGGAGAAAACAAAACACAAAAACACACGGGTGTATATATGAAAATAACTTCATTTTAATTTTCCTGGGATCCACACAGTCCACCTTCCTTTAATTTCAATTCATTCCCATGTCTTTTGTAAACATCAAAATGAAAACGTAAGTTACCTTTTAATATAGTACTATTAACAATGAAATGGCCAAAATGAGAACAAGAAAAAGAATAATTCATTTATAAAGCTTCTTCGCAAAAAAATACCAGAATTGTATTAGCTGGAATTTCCCAAATAAATATGGGTTCTATATCTAATGATACAGTCTTTAAATGCACAATTCCATGTGCACAATAAATTGCTTACAGTAGACTTAAGGCAAAGAATTATGTAACTAAGAGTAAATAAAATGCTGAATAATATGAGTGAGCTTACTGTTAAGAAATTCTAATAAAATCTCATTAAACAAAATTTGAATCCTTAATTTTATTCACAGGCCATTCAATTTACTACTTAAGTTTTAATTACACACAAGAACATCTGGTTGTATAGGCAGAATTTGAAATCAAGCATACTTCACGCAGAGTTACTTTTAAATGTCTTATACTCACAAACCCAACATGATAGGGATGGGGGAAAGGGAGGGAGGGAGGACAAACCTGAGGATGAAAAGATTCTACGAGATTTTCCTCTAGGCTGGCTTCTCTTCTTTCCCTACATTATCACCCTAAACAACTATACTGTCCCCTCAATCTTCATTTCTAGCCTGTTTTCTCCAGGTGCCCAACCCATATATTTAGCTAGGTATCTCCACCTTGATGTTCCACAGGCAACAAATATTCAAGATGTACAAACTACTGTACTTAACAAAACAGTAACCATAATAGTCTTTGGGTGGTTGAGATAAAGGTGATTTTAAGCCTCCTTCCACAGTGAGGATCTTTCTTTTATTCTTGGTGAGAAAAAAAATCCCCCATCCACCCTATCCCCCCCGCCAAATTATCGTTCTCCTCAATCTTCTTTCTCTCCCTGATTTGCCCATCTTAGTGACTAGTACCATACCCTTAAATCAACCTAGTTACTTAAACCAAAGCCCTGGCAACACCCATCTTCCTCATATCCAGCTCCCTATTATTATTAAACTTCCATTGCAGTCATCCCTTCCTCTTCTCCCTATTAGTATTACTTTAATTGAGCCCCTCATCTTCTCTAGACTAATTTAACCTTCCTATCCCAAACTCATCCCACCACTGCCATTCCCTGCTCCACAAAGATGCTAGTCATTTTTCTAAAACAAATTTAAAACTTGTGCTTTCATTTAAAGCCCTTCAGACTCTCAATTCCCTTTTGATTTAGAAGGAGGTCCTATGCATGCTATATAAAGGCCCTTCATCAGAAAACCCAGGCTTAATTCTCCAATCACGCCTCCCTACCCTATCCCCTACCCAAAGCTGCAATTTCCTTGAAAATGAGCTTTTACATTTTGCACACAATGCCTCCACCCTTTCTACTGTATACATCACAGTGTACACAGTAGAAAGTACACAAAGTATACATAGGTGACATCACTACTCTTCATATCATAATGCTCATCACATTACTTTTCATCATATTCCCAGCCCCACCCCATCAGAAAGAGCTTTCTGAGGAAAAGGCTGTGAAGGTATCTAATGCTGCGGACTACCCTGCAGAATGGCTGACAGATGGCAAGTATGTAACAAAGCTCAAACAACCAGCAACTTTCCGTGCACTCTTTCCAACCACCAGATGCTATCACTATTAAAACCTTCATAGGCTATTACTGTATTACAGCAATCTGAAAACTGTTTTGTAATTAAAATGAAAAAATCGACAATTGTGTAGGACTAGCAAAATAAAGAGATTTTAGGCCGGGTGTGGTGGCTCATGCCTGTAATCCCACCACCTTGGGAGGCTAAAGCGGGCGGATCACTGAGGTCGGGAGTTCGAGACCAGCCTAATCAACCAGGAGAAACCCCATCTCTACCAAAAATACAAAATTAGCCAAGCATGGTGGCGCCATGCCTGTAATCCCAGCTACTCGGGAGGCTGAGGCAGGAGAATCGCTTGAACCCAGGAGGCAGAGGTTGCAGTGAGCCAAGATGGCGCCACTGCACTCCAGCCTGGGCGACACAGCAAAACTCCGTCTCAAAAAAAAAAGACATTTTATTCATAGGCCTTTACCCATAGGATTATTTGGAATTAATAAACTGTTACAGCTCTAAGAGGACTCAGACATCTAATTCTTTGCTTTTGCAAATAAATCAAAGTACTGATTAGTAAATTTTGCACAAGAATGATGCTGCAGCCTCTAACCAACTCCTTTAGGATTTTACTACTCTTCAGCTAAGTTGCTCACAACTTTCATTCTTGAAATTACCACCAAAACAGAGACAGGCTTCTAAAAACTTCTGTGTTATCTCATCAAATGAGAATAAGGATTTGGAATTTCTTGTTCAACAGAAATTGCTATAAAAATTAAAACCTTGTTTCTTGATGTTAAAAAAAGCCAAAGATATTAATAATCTTTACAAAGGCAAATTTAAAAACCACTCATAGAAGTCATTTCAGCAAAAAAAAAAAAAAAAAGTAACATGGTAAAAATTCATCTTGACAATTTTTATTCAAAGGTGCTGATGTTCAGCCAGAGACAAGATGGATAATCTGCAAACAGTTCTTGAGCTTTTATTAACATTTAGTAAATAAATACTAGTCCTATTAGTAAACTTTGTCCCTATTTTAAGAAAACCACATAAGCAACTATATCCACAGCGGCTCTCAATTTTGGATAGTAATCATTCTTGTTCTCATTTATGCATTAAAGCCTTTTTATGTATGTGAGTAATATTTTTTAAAAATTCTATAATGCACATGTACTTATCACTAAATTAGGTCTGGGTTGTTTGTGCCAATTAGTGCAGTTTTATTTTATTGTCTTCCTTTAGTGAGTGCAGTAACACATTGAAATCTTAAGGACTAAGAATCACTTTCAAATAACATTACACTTCACAAAAAAGGAAGAGATAGAAAGCAATGAGCTAACCTTTTAAAATTTTGCCCCCTGGCCGGGCGCGGTGGCTCACGCTTGTAATCCCAGCACTTTGGGAGGCCGAGGCGGGCGGATCACGAGGTCAGGAGATCGAGGCCACGGTGAAACCCCGTCTCTACTAAAAATACAAAAAATTAGCCGGGCGTGGTGGCAGGCGCCTGTAGTCCCAGCTACTCGGAGAGGCTGAGGCAGGAGAATGGCGTGAACCCGGGAGGCAGAGCTTGCAGTGAGCCGAGATTGCACCACTGCACTCCAGCCTGGGCGACAGAGAGAGACTCCGTCTCAAAAAAAAAAAAAAAAAAAAAAATTTTGCCCCCTTTGCTTAACCTTTTAAATCAACTTTCCCAACAAGAATCCTCTCTGCAATTAAAATGTAAACAACTTTCAGTAAATAAAATGGCACTAAATGAGGAAAAACAAACATGCATTTCTAGTACACACACACACGCACACACACATACAAGCACACACACAGAGAAATGAATGTAAACTCCATGAAGGCAGAGGTTTGTTTTGGTTTTTCATTTGGTCTGTTTTGTACACTGTTGAATCCTAGTGCCTAAAATAGTATCTGCACGTGGTCAATGCAAAAAAAAAAAAATGTGTTAAATGAATATTTCCACCAGGCAGCTTTTCAAGTTGTTTTGCTCTGTTTTTGATGTTAAAATAAGCACTATAAGGCCTTTATGAGCTATACTGTTCTGCTCAATTATAATTCTTTTTTACAAGTAGCAAGTTATTAATCAAGTTCTTGGGTTTCTAAGTTTACTACTGGGCCCAGCAAAGTATAGCCTTTGGCCTGTTTTGATAGATCCTCAAACTAAGGATGGTATATGTATACATATATGGGGTTTTTTTTTTTTGTTTTGAGACAGGGTCTTGCTCTGTCACCCAGGCTGGAGTAAAGTGGCAATATCTCAACTCACTGCAACCTCCACCTCCCTGGATTAAGCAATCTTCCCAAGTAGCTGGGACTATAGACATGCATCACCATGCCCAGCTAATTTTTTTGTATTAATATTTTTTGTAGAGATATATTGTTTCACAATATTGCCCAGGCTGGTCTGGAACTCCTGAGCTCAAGCAATCAGCCCGCCTCAGCCTCCCAAAGTGCTGAGATTACAGGCCTAACCACCACACTCAGCCAAACGGTTCTATATTTTAAGCTTTGTAAAAGATGAAGAATATACAAAGAGGCCCACAGCACCTAAAATATTTACTAATACTCTACAGACAAAGTTTGCTGCCCCCTGGACTGGAGATTCCACTCATAAGAGAATAAATTTTCTCTAAATATATACTTTATTTCACCCATCAGTAGAATCTGCACTATTGGATCTCTTACCTAAATCCTTCTCCATATCTAAGCCCCTGAATTTTAGAATGTTATCTGAAGAATGTTAAATAAATGCTTTGCTGTTTTGGTTTTTTATCAGAGCATAGGTAGTTATGACGTTGAAGCTAGGAAAAAGTAAATGATTAAAGTTAATTTATCCTTAATGTTTCACATACTAAAAAAAACAGCAAACAAGGATGAAAGATGAAAAAATGGAATATAAACAGAAAAACTTGAACCTAACTGTATTTCAAATTAATAGCAAAACCACTTTAAGTGGGGGAGAAAACTAACCAAGTTATGTTTGTACATACTATTTTAACTACATGCCCTTAGGCAAAAACAAAAAATGAATTATAAACAAATAAACTCTAATAGGTTTGTTTACAGATACATGCTTTAGCAATTCTGAAACTACTTTCTATGTATTTCAGGAATGAACAAATAATAAGTAAATATATTGTAGATAACAAAAGCCAGGGTTCTTGCTGTCAAAGACAGACTTGGAAAGAGGGAAAGCTAGAATGAACCCTACTGTATTTGACTTGAATTGAAGATACTATGATGAATTCATGGCTTTTTAGATAAACAGATACAAAACAGATGAGAGAGAATGTATGTATATATATAATTTACAGTTCTATCTATTGATAGATATACACACACTAAAAGAAACTAGAGAAATGGCTGATTCCCAGGCCAGGATGGGAGTATTTTATTACACTAGAGAATAAGACAACTCAAAAAATAATGAGGACTTGTCAAAAGGACAAAGGAGCCAGCTTGCCTAGTCAAAACTGAGACAATCAGAGTATAAAGATAACTCAGTGAATTAAAAAAAAATCCATGAGTTTAGCTAGGTGCAGTGGCTTAAGCCTGTAATCCCAGCACTTTGGGAGGCCAAGGCAGATGGATCACTTGAGGCCAGGAGTTCAAGACCAGCCTGGCCAACATGGCAAAACCTCGACTCTACTAAAAATACAAAAATTATCCAGGCATGGTGTTGCGTGCCTGTAGCCCCAGCTAGTCAGGAGGCTGAGGCACGAGAATCGCTTGAACCTGGGAGGTGGAGGCTGCAGTGAGCTGAGATGAAGCCACTGCACTCTAGACTGGGTGACAATGACAGAGTGAGACTCTGTCGCCAAAAAAAAAAAAAAAACCATGAGTTCATACTAATATGCATATACACCTACATATATAAATGGGAAAGCTTGTAGAGAATGCGAACTAATAAATACAAAAATGATAGACTCAGAAAATCACCATTTGGCAATCACCATTAGTTCTGATTCAGATAAGAAGACGCTAAAACAAGTGAAAATTTGACAAGTAGCAAGATATTCGCATCGAAGTATCTCCCCAGAAGATACTATTACTAGTTACAAAGAAAACACAGTAACTATGCAGTAGGGAAACCCTGCAGATAAAAATTAACACCCCAGCCTGAGCAACATAGCCTGACCTCCTCTCTACCAAAAATCTAAAAAATCAGGCAGGCATGGTGGCATGCACCTATAGTCCCAGCTACTCAGAAGGCTGAGGTCAAAGGACTGCTTAAGCCCAGAAGTTCGAGACTGCAGTGAGCCATGATCACACCACTGCACTCAAACCTGGGCAACAGAGCAAGATCCCTGTCTCTTTAAAAATAATAATAATAATAAAGCTCTACATCTCTATTAATGGAATATATGGACAACATGATTCCTGATATGGTGTGCTGACAGGAATACAATATTACTCCTGGAGTGTTCCTGCCAAAAATATAGAACCCAAACCTAATCGTGAAGCAGCAGCAAATCAATATTAAAGCAATTCTAAAAATACTGGCCTATTTTTGTCAAATATCATCTCAAAGGTCATGCAAGAAAAGAGGAGTAACCAACTGATTCACATGAAGGGAGACTAAGACAAGTGAATGTAAGGTGTGATGTAGAATTTACTCTAGCAAGGACATTAGTGGTATGATTAGTGAAATCTGAATACGATCTACAGACAACAGTACTGTATCAAAGTTAGTTTCTTGATTTTGATCATTGTACTACAGTTAAATAAAATGTGCTTGTTTTTAAAATATACACAGAGTTATTTAGAGGTAAAGGGTACCATGAATTGCAATTTATTCTCAAAATGTTCAGAAAAGAAATTATGTGTTCATTTGTATGTGAAGAAGACAGTAAGAAAGCAAACATGGTTACAGGAGGTAGAGAAATCTGGATGAAGTATACACAAAAATTCTTCATCATTCTTACTATTTTTCTATGAATGTGAAGTTATAAAAAGAATGAGGAAAAAATAAATTTGTATTTGGACATTATACCAGTAAAAACAAAACAACCAACCAAAAAAACCTATGAAAAATTGAATGATGGTTCCCCTTTACACCTAGCACCAGGGGTTGAGAACTAGGTCCTTCTAATCCCTGCTCTAATGCTTACAGAACTGCATTTCCTTGGAAAAATCACAACTGTTGGGCCTCAGTTTCCTTGTCTGTAAAATGGGATGACACCTATCCAACCATTCTCACAAAGTTAAAACTAAAGATCCACGGAAACATGATAATGACTGCAGACAAAGAGGGCAGAGTATAAAACACTACATATTATCAAGTGGTTCACTTTTTTCTAATACCTACTTTTTTTTCTTTTTAATTTTTGTGAGTACACAGTAGGTACATATACTTGTGTACATAAGATGTTTTGATTAAGTGGTTAACTTCCCCCCCTGCCAACCCCCACCCACACCCGGCCAGAGTCTTGCTCTGTTGCCCAGGCTGCAGTGCAGTGGTGCAATCTCAGCTCACTGCCACCTCTCCCTCCCCAGTTCAAGCGATTCTCCTGCCTCAGCCTCCTGAGTAGCTGGGATTACAGGTGCACGCCACCACGCCTGGCTAATTTTTATATTTTTAGTAGAGACAGGGTTTCAACATTTGGCCAGGCTGGTCTCAAACTCCTGACCTCGTGATCCACCCACCTCGGCCTCCCAAAGTGCTGAGATTACAGGCGTGAGCCACCGTGCCCAGCAAAGTGGTTAACTTCTAATAAATGTTTGGTAAATTAAAAGTACTTCAAAAATATGTAAGACAGATTTTTTTCATCATAGTGAGCAGCTGTTACAAAAAGTAGACATTTGCTACATCATGTTTTGATTTGTAAAAAACAAAATTACTCATTCAAAACTCACTTGAAGGGCAAAAAAGATTTAAAAAAATTTTTTTACTCCAGAGGATTTTACTTATATATTTAAAATATTTCAACAAACTCAAACACTTATGTCTATTTTTTCTTAACCATAAAACTTTATGGTATCAAAAACATTGCTAGATCAAAGAAAGCCATTAACTAGGATTTGGTCCACCTTTGAGACATTGATCACTGTATAGAAATCTCTATTTCCCAAGTTCTACACACTAAAGTACATGGCAAACTATTTCATCTTTCACTGATAAGCTACTCAAATGAACCCTGAGGAATCACATCAAATTCAGAAAATATTTATAAAAAGGACATCAAATTTCTCGGGTACTTAAAAGTTTGCTTTAAAAATGAAAATAGTTATTAGTTTATTCTTCTAAATTCATAAGGTTTGGTCTCCACTTAAGAATAGTTGCTTTTTAAAATCATATGCATGTGGAGACAAATGATTCTCACTGACAAAAGAAAACATCCTTAAAGCTGTATTTTATAAGAAATAGTTAAGATTCCAAAATATCAAATGGAGATTTTAAAACATATATAACAGACAATTTTGTATAAAACTTAATGTAGCTAGTCATATTTTCCCACTGTTTGAAAAATCATTTAACTAAGTCTACCTGCTCAGTCTCTATTTTGAACAGTGGACAGGCAATCTGGACTCTAAGAGGCAAAATGCTAAGAACGGATTAGGCTGCAACCAACACAGTCCCCAGCAAACAAGCAATGCTGGAGTCAGTAGTGCCTGCACAGCCTCCCCAGCCCTGCAGCAAGTTCAATACACAAACTGCTAATGAGACAAAAGGAAAAGTATCACAACAACATAGGCTCCAAGAAGGCATGGTTTTTGCTTGTCTGGTTTACCACTATATCCCAGGAGACGGAAAAAAATCCCTAGGCCACGATACGTGTTCATTAAATATTAGTTACATGCATGAACAAATTAATGAAAGAATGAAATCCTACATCTTTCAAGTCAATCTATATAAATTATATTAAGTTGCAGAATTATTTTAAAAACAAATTTGGCATACATCAACTTAATAGTCAAAATTGTCTTTAGAGAACATGAGCAACCTAGTCCCCATTCTGACTAAATAAAGAAATGTCAAAGTTACTGAGATTTTTCCTGACCTATAGTAGGTATTTTAATACATTTACATAGCCTTCCTTAAGTTTAAAGGATGGCTGTATCAGAAACTCTTATAAAACAAAATTAGAAAAACAAAACAAATGCATAAAATCAAAATCAGAAAAAGCAAATGCATCATGTTTACCATCAAATATGAGACAGAATCCATTTAGGTAAGAAATCACAAACTATAGAAACATTTCTCATCAGCATTTATTTCTCATAACCAATAGTACCTCTACCACAATCTGCTGCCTCTATAATTAGAAAATCAAAAATTCAATTTAGTCTTTATTCCTATAGCATATATGTCAATAATTTGTCATAGTTCAAAAAAATTCTTCAAAAGGTGTATTTTATTACTAAGAGGCCTGCAATTCACTCAAATAGTTCTATTTCTTTTGCAAAATCACATGGAGCAGAATACAAGTAAACACAACAAAAGTTTTTATGACTTATGTTCACTACTGAGCACAAAACTTTTTTCTCCAATTAACCTGTTTTTTTTTTGTGAAACAATTCAACTTATTCCCTAGACACTCTCTTTTAAGACTACCAATCTATTCTAAGTGACAAACTTCATTCTGCTTCCCAAGTACTAACCATATAATCAAATACACTATTCCACTACCAAATGAAACCTAACACATTCCAAAGGCCTGCCTTATGTGGGTTATCATCATCTTACTATGCTTCTTGTGTCCATGCTGCTGGAAAAGCAGTCTGTACAAGCAGGAGTAGAGGCACAATCCTGAGAGAGAGGAGTAGAGAAAGATGTTGAGAACACAAAACCAGACAAAATGAGCTCACTTAAAAGTTCAGGAGCTCAGCCAGTGTTCAAGGTCAAGGTTGATTACATTCTTTCACACCATTATGAGTTAGAAGTTGCCCAAAACAGCATAACTGACCTTAGAGATATCTGAAATTGTATGTACAACTAGTAACATTATCACTAATTCTAAGCCACCGATACCCCTTCTGAAAAAGAAGCAAATGGACAGGGCGCGGTGGCTCACACCTGTAATCCCAGCACTTTGGGAGGCCGAGGCAGGCGGATCACTTGAGGTCCGGAGTTCGAGATCAGCCTGGCCAACATGGTGAAACCCCGTCTCTACTAAAATTACAAAAATTAGCCGGGTGTGCTGGTACATGCCTGTAATTCCGGCTACTGGGGAGGCTGAGGCAGGAGAATTGCTTGAACCCGGGAGGCGGAGGCTGCAGTGAGCCGAGATCACGCCTCTGCACTCCAGCCTGGGCGAAGAAGCAAGACTCCATCACAAAAAAAAAAAGCAGCAAATGATCACAGAATATAACTCTTTAGGACACTGGGGCTATAAAGTCCCCTAAATGTTAATCAAAATTACTATAACAAATTAAATGCTAGTCTAGAATGAAATAATTGAACTCCACAAAACATGCATTTCAATCATGCCTAAAATTTTTTTATATTTAATGATGTGTGATTAACACTCTCAAATCATGCAGTCTCTCAAAACCACTATCAGTTTCAATTATCCTTGTATTCTATTTTTAACGTAGGAAAAAAACTTCTATATGTCATTTCAAACAGAAAAACAGCAAAATCAGACTTGAAAATAACTTAATTACTAGACAACATAAAACTCATGATGGATTTAACCTAACTGAAATCTTAATGGACTAGTCCCCTCTCCAACTCTCCTCCCCAAAGTAATAACCAGATGTTCAGAAATGTTAACGACCTTGGCCAAGGTCACTTAGCTACCCAGGATTGCATCCATTCATTCAAGAAATCTTTACTTAGCGGCCAGGCACAGTGGCACACGCCTGTAATTCCAGCACTTTGAGAGGTCAAGATGGGCAGATCTCTTGAGACCAGGAGTTCTATACTAGCCTGGGCAATATGGCAAGACCCCATCTCTATTCAAAACACAAAAATTACCCAGGCATGGAGGTGCATGCCTGTGGTCCCAGCTACTCAGGAGGCTGAGGTGGGAGAATTGCTTGAGGCAGAGAGGCAGAGGTTGCAGTGAGCCCTGATGGCACCACTGCCCTCGAGCCTGGACGACAGAGCAAGACCCAGCCTCAAAAAAAAAAAAAGGCCGGAACCAGCCTCAAAAAAAAAAAAAAAAAAAAAAAAAAAAAAGGCCGGGCGCGGTGGCTCACGCTTGTAATCCCCGCACTTTGGGAGGCCGAGGCAGGCGGATCACGAGGTCAGGAGATCGAGACCACGGTGAAACCCCGTCTCTACTAAAAATACAAAAAAATTAGCCGGGCGTGGTGGCGGGCGCCTGTAGTCCCAGCTACTAGGAAAGGCTGAGGCAGGAGAATGGCGTGAACCCGGGAGGCGGAGCTTGCAGTGAGCCAAGATTGCGCCACTGCACTCCAGCCCGGGCGACAGAGCGAGACTCCGTCACAAAAAAAAAAAAAAAAAAAAAAATCTTTACTTCACATATATACTGTGTATTAAGATACTGTGCTATGAACCAAGGACATGAAACAAAGGAAATATAGTCACTGTCCTCATAGAGCTTATTATCTAGTGGTAAAGACTATTAAAATTACTTAAAATTGCTATCATCACTGGAAGAAAAAGTACAGTGTTTTAAGACAGTTTAACAGGAGACCTAAATTAGTGATTCTGAACCAGGGTCACTGTGCCCCCAAAGAAACATTTAATAATGTCTGGAAACATTTTTGGCTGTCATAATTGTGGAGGGTGCTAGTGGCATCTAATGCATAGAGGCCAGGGATGCTGTAAACATCCTGGAATGCATAGGACTGCTCCCCAAGCAAACAAGTATCCAGCCCAAAATATCAATAGTTCTCAAGATACTTAGATCTTGGGTTCTCATATGAGCAGAAAGGGGTTAGTGAAAAATTTCCTTCCTTTATAACACCAATATGCTACATCTTTAAAGGACTTTCACAAGATAAAAAGAAAAAAATATAGCCTGACTGACAGAATTAACCAGAACTCCCTCTAGAAAATGATAACAGGAAAGGAAAAGCAGAAACAGATTCCCTGGTAGATGAAAATAAAAGACAAATGCAGTGTTTTAGAGCTGCTTCCCATAAATTCCCCATCCTGAACCACTGACAAAGGAAAAATATACAAACTAAAAACAAATTTCACATGTTTGTATTATTCCCTTTACCTTTTCCACTTTTCTCTACCAACCCAGGTCTACTACTAGATGTTGGTGAGATTATAAAAAGTCCTGTAGTTAGACAAAATACCCACCCTGGATACAAATTTGGAAGTAAAATAAAATGGAGATGCGAGTTCACTTTATAGAACAGAAAAATGTAGTGGATATTAAATTGATTCTGGAAAGCCTGCATCCTGGAACAGTTTAATCTATCCGAAAGGATCCAAAGACAAAAAATACTAAGAATTTAGGTAGCCTAAATATAATTAAAGGTAAAAGAATCCTCTCAATTTATGAACTACGGTAAATCCAGAAATTAAACTGAAATTATTCTTCTGACATATCTCAAACCTACATATCCGGTCCTACATCTTCCCACTCAGCCTATTCAGAGCAGCAAGAGAAATAGATCATGGGGGAAAGGCTACATTGTAATACACTAGCTATACAAAGGACCCGAAAAAAATAGATCACTGATTGGTATTTTATTATATAAAGATTTACTGTTAACTTTTTTGAAGTGTGATTAATGGTAAAGGGACTACGTTTGTTTTTTGTTTTTTGTTTAAGTACTTTAAAATTTAAAAGAATCTGGCCAGGGGCAGTGGCCCACGCCTGTAATCCCAGTACTTTGGGAGGTCAACACAGCAGGATCATTTAAGGCCGGGAGTTCAAGAAAAACCTGGACAACATATTGACACTCCCCACCCATCCCTACAAAAAATTTAAAAGTTAGATGTGCATAGTGGCACATGCCTGTATTCCTAGTTACTTAGGAGGCTGAAGCAGGAAGATCACTTGAGCCCAGGAGTTCGAGGTTACAGTAAGCTATGATCCTGTCCTTGCACTCTAGCCTGGCCAAGAGAGACTCAGTCTTAAACAATAACAACAATCTGCTCTATTTTAAAATGCCCTCTCGAACTAAAGGAAAGAATGGGTCATGCACTACCACTGTCTCACGACCCCTTTTCAAAGAAACAAAAAAGGAAACAAACAAAAATAGAACAAGATACTACCAGAATGCCCTCCATATAGTGATCATTCTTAAGTACAGAGTAGAGATAGGCAGCTCACATAAAACTGCTGCATTCCAGCAATCAATACAGTCCCAAAGTAATCCACAGATTTAGGCAGTTCAATCTGCGACCCTTTTCACTAGGAAGAAATGCTAAATCGTTACAAGTGCCACCATCTTAGAGCAGCAGCAACTGCAATAGCTTGCACTCATAATTCTCTTATGGTTAACTGCTCACCCAGTGACTCTGAGGAAATATTGTATTCTAATCTGAACTTAAGTCTTTCATCATTTCAGAATTGAAAGTAGTTGTCATGGGATTAAACTTTCATCACAGTGATGACGTTTAAATAGAAATTATTTTTCTCCCACAAAATTAGCACGGGGCACTTAAAAAATAAATCATTGAGCCTAAATCTCATTTAACTCGTGAGAAGAGAAATTTACCACATAATTCCTGCACAATTAAAGGATCTTCTGACATAGTAATTTTTTAACACAGAAGTGAAAGGTCAACTCCTTTGAGAAATTATGGCAGGGAGGGTAGACATGACAAAAACAACGCATACATATCTTGCATAAAGTCTGGGATTTTCATAGCTGAAACTCATCCACAGTCTGCAGATTAAAAATCTATATTATTGGGTGTTTTTTTGTTTGTTTTTTTTTAAGCAGTCTCACACTGTTGCCCAGGCTAGAGTGCAGTGGCTATTCACAGGTGCAGTAATTGCACTCTATAGCCTCGAACTCCTGGGCGCAACAGATCCTCCCGCCTCAGCCTCCCAAGTAGCTAGGACTACAGACACACACACACAATTCACAAAAATCTATATTCCTAAAGTCTCTGGCATCTTCCTGGTTTTCAAACCAATGATCTCCACAAAATTAAAAGATGGGGGTGATAAAATTCAGTCTGGAAAAACCTGAGCCTTAGGAAGCCATAAAAGGTAAGTATTTTGTATTTTAAACATTTAATTTGGGGCAGGCACCATGGCTTAGGCCTGTAATCCCAGCACTCTGGGAGGGGAGGTGGGCAGATCACCTGAGCTCAGGAGTTCAAGACCAGCCAGGGCAACATGGCAAAACCCCATCTCTACAAAACAAAACAAACAATTAGCCTGGTGTGGTGACCTGTCAACAGCGAGTACCTGTCTCAATTTTTCTGATTCAGGGTGGCACTGTTGCCCGGGCCAGAGTGTAGTGGTGCAGCTCACTGCAGCCTCCACCTTCCTGGGTCACGAGATCCTCCCACCTCAGCATCTGCCCCCTCCTTTACACCCCTTCACCCAAGTTGGGACTACAGGCACGTGCCACCGTGACCAGCTAATTTGTGTTGTTGTTGTTGTTTTGTAGAGATGGGGGTTTCGCCATGCTGGCCAGGCTAGCGTGGAACTCCTGAGCTCAAGTCATCTGCCCGCCTTGGCCTCCCAAAGGGATGGGATTACAGGCATGACCCATCGAGCCCAGCCTATTTTAAATATTTTAAGGTGAAGTATCAAAATATTTTGTTGACAAACATTCCTGATTATTCGTAGAGCTAAATTTTGATTCCTTACAAAGCAAATGGAATTGACAATTCAATGTTTCAAAGATATCTTTAAATTTAGCAGAGAAAGTTGTGATGGATTAAGCCCAAAGATAAACACCTTTAAAAGCCAAACTGACTATGAGCATCGAAAACACCCTTTTCTCCTAATCCTGCAACTAGAATTCCTTTTTAATTTTTGTAATTTGTAACACATAATTTAATGGAAAACAATCATTATTGAACTACTTCTCAGTACATACTTATTTGCAATAACAATGTTTACTACACATCAGCAAATATTACAACATTCACAGAAACTGCATTCAAAATAAAAAACAGTATTATGTATTGTTTTGTGTTTAAACAGAAAAAAAGTATTTTTCTGAATCTTCTTCAAATATATTTCCCTTCCTCAACTCTCTGATTCTGTACTGCTATTTTTAAGCTAACCCTACTTTGAAATATGGTGAAGTTAGAGCATATAAATAAATAAGGAAGTTACAAGACTTAAGTTCTTTGAAATCCATAAGGGGAAATGAGGGAGTGCTACATACACTAAAATGGGACTACCACAAACCTCAAGTTCCTGTAAAATGAGAAAACAGGTGAAATACCTCTCTAAACATGTAAATGTTAGGCCCCCTTATCCTTAATTAATATTAAAACGAAAAACTAGAATTAACATTTTTTCCCTACTGTGACCAACCACAGTGCACTAACCACTTGTTTACATCTAATATTTGGGAGCTACTGTTTAAAACGTCATGGATGGGCCAGGCGCAGTGGCTCATGCCTGTAATCCCAGCACTTTGGGAGGCCGAGGCGGGTGGATCACCTGAGGACAGGAGTTCGAGACCAGTCTGGCCAACATGATGAAACCCCATCTCTACTAAAAATACAAAAAATTAGCTGGGCGTGGCGGTGGGTGCCTGTAATCCCAGCTACTCTGGAGGCTGAAGCAGGAGAATCGCCTGAACCCAGGAGGTGGAGGTTGCATTGAGCCAAGATCTCGCCATTGCACTCCAGCCTGGGCAACAAGAGCAAAACTCCGTCTCAAAAAAAAAAAAAATGTCTTGGATGGCCCTTTGAGGGGGAGGACCACATTTTTAGGAACCCCCCCAAAGACAGACACCCATCAAACTGTGTGTGGGGAGGGGGGTGGCAGGGGGAATTAAATCCAATGAGGGCAAAAAAAAAAAACAAAAAACAAAAACACAACACCCCAGGCATGGTGGCTTACATCTGTCATCCCAGCACTTGGGATGCCAAGGTGAAAGGAGTTCAAGACCAGCCTGGGCAACATAACAAGACCTCCTCTCTATAAAAAATAAAAGTGGCGGGCGTGGTGACTCTGGCCTGTAATCTCAGCTACTTGGGGGGCTGAGGTGAGAAGAGGACCCCTTGGACTCGGGAGGCAAAGGATGCAGTGAGCCAAGATCACACCACTGCACTCCAGCCTGGGTGACAGAATGACACTCCTCAAAAAAAGATAGCTATGAAAAAAAATGAAACACCAGGCGCAGTGGCTCACGCCCATAATCTCAGCACTTTGGGAGGCCAACGCGGGCGGATCACTTGAGGTCAGGAGTTTGAGAACAGCCTGGCCAACATGGTGAAACCCCGTCTCTACTAAAAATACAAAAATTAGCCGGGCGTGGTGATGCGCGCCCGTAATCCCAGCTAGTCAGGAGGCTGAGACAGGAGAATCGCTTGAAACCGGGAGGTGGAGGCTACAGTGAGCTGAGATGCTGCCACTCCAGCCTGGGTAACAAAAGCGAAGCTCTGTCTCAAAAAAAAAAAAAAAAAAAAAAAGAAGAAGAAAAAGAAGAAGATTCCCAAGTCTATTGCTCTAATTTATCAATGTTAAAAATAAAAAATGTAGTATTAAAAAAATGCTTTCCAAAAAAAGTTATATATCACCGCTATTCAAAATAGCCCAAATATAATCTACCGTTTAGCCTCTTGGCTAAGACTCTCAAATACTGTTTTTCTTTTTAAAGAAATTAAAACAAGATAAATTATGCAACGGCATTTAAAAGTACTGTCCTATTTGGGCCGTCACAGCAAAAAGCCTCGTATTTTAAGACGTAAATATTAAAGATACTCTAACAATCATAGTACTGAATAAAGTATTAGCACTTCAAGAGTTCATAAAATTTATGCTAATTTAGTTACCAGCATAATTACACTTTTTCTTTTTGGAGACAGTCTCACTGTCACCGGGCTGGATTGCAGTGGCGCCGATCTCGGCTGACTGCAACCTCAGCCTCCTGAGTAGCTGGGATTACAGGTGCCTGCCACTACGCCCAGCTAATTTTTTGTATTTTTAGTAGAAACAGGGTTTCACCATGTTGGCCAGGCTGGTCTTGAACTCCTGACCTCGTGACGTCAAGTGCTGGGATTACAGGCGTGAGCCACTGTTCCCGGCCATAATTACACTTTCTAAGGCGTACGGGTAGGGATACTAATGCTGACTGTGCAGATGTGTACTTGCTATGTTTGATGTTTACATTAAGGCCTATTGAAGTCGGAGTTTAAAAAGAAATTAAATACAATAAAACCTGTCTTCTTCCAGACTAGTAAATTCAACTACACAGTGAAAATGGAATCTGCTTTTTAAAATCTCGTTTGACACGTGAATGAGCCAGCGAGAAATGTTTCCCCCCGAATCTTCCATCTCTCGATGCACAGATCTCTCCCTACCATTTGTCTTTATGTCGTGATGGATTAGAAGAGCAGAGAGTAAAAATAGAAGATATCGCAGAATAACCTTTGTCTGCCTACTAACAATCCAATTAGCTGAAGTCCCTAGCTGGCAAATTACCTAGTCAACAACGCCTCAATTATAAACACTACGTGTAACGTGACCACAGATCAACACCCCGTAGGTTCATTTCCCCCACCACCCTCAATTGGTGTTAGCCTCAGTGAGGACCCGGGAAGGTCTGGAGAGTGATGTCCAGCGTCCACTTAAATCCTCAAAGGCCCAGGAAGGAGGTGGGCGGGACAGGCCTCGGCGGAACTGACCTCGAGAGACCCGTCGGGAGTCTCCGGGGGAGGGCCCAACCGGGTCTTTCCCTCCAAGCCCGCAGCCATTCCATAGGGCGCCGGAGACGCCAGAACCTCCCTCCGCCCCAGGGCGGCCCTCCCCCAACCCTCCTCCCGGACCCGGGGGAGGGGCACCCAGAGGAGAAACACCCCTCCCCCACGGGCACTGCTAGGCCACCGGTCACCCCACCCTTAAAAAACCCGCTGGCCCGCGCCCACCCTCCGAGCCCCGGCCTCGACCAGGGGTGGGGGCGGTGCGGGCAGGGGCAGGGGAACCCGGCTGCCGTACCAACCTCGCTATTGAAGGTCTTCACGGCCTCCATGTTGTCGCTGCGGAGGCCCCGAGCCCGGCGGCGGAAGAGGCGGCGGCCACTGCACTGGGTGGGGAGAGCGAGACGCGGGCTGCTGCGTGGCCGCGAGGAGGGGGCGCTGGCGGGAGAGCGGGCCGCTGCGACCTCGGGGCGGAGTGGAAGGGCACGCGCTGGCGGGGAAGGGCTCCCTCAGCGGCAGCACGGCCCCGGCATGGCCGCTAGGGCGGGGGGGAGCGCCGTTCTAGGGAACAGAGGCGCTGCCGGGGCGGGTCGGCGGCGGGCGGGGGAGGGGCTGGGCCGCGGCGCCTTCTGTTCTCCGCCCCGCTGCGTTTCGGTCCCCCTCCCTCTAGCCCCGTCCCCTACACTCTCCACCCCTTTCTTTCCCTTCCTCCGACGGGCTCCTGTTTCACCTCCCCGCCGCTCGGGCCGCAGGAACCAGCCCCGCTCGGCGAAGACAGAGGAGGAAGCGCTGGCAGCAGCGGCTGCGGCATCCAATATGGCGGACTCGAGTCGGGCCGCGCAGCTCGGGGATCCGCGGCGCCGGCCAGCGCGCCCCCTGGCGACTGGACCGTGCGGGCCCCGCGGCCGCGCGGAAACCATCGAGCGCGCTGGGGCCAGAGCGTCACCGCTCGGAGGCCCGGCTGGGCTCAGCTGCGCTCGCCTTGGCCCCGGGGCCGCCCGCGCCTCGCCCCCTCCCCGCGCCCCGCGGACGCGGGAGCGAGCGCTGCGGCATCTTGGGGAACGCCACGGCGGGTTTGTACAGCAGTAGGAGGCAGCTCCAAAGCGCGGCTCTAAGAAGAGCCTAAACGTGCCCAAGAAGCGGCAAGTTTAGGAAATGTGCGCGTTTCGCTTGTTTCCCGGTGGATTGGTCCTTTTGCACAAGCGGCAGGGGTTAGTTGCTTTTCAGAACTTTACTCGACAGTGCCCTAAACATCCGCAGCCCCCGCCAAGAAAAAGTTCCTGGTAATCTATTTAGTAACTGAACTCAATTGTTTTAACTGCACAGGGAGGGAACATTAGAAACCAAAGTCTTGGATACGGGTTGGGACAGGCGGCGAGGGAAGCAGGCATGCAGCAGCTCCTTGCAGGAGATGCCCGCTGCATAGAATCCAGGGACTGGAGTGGCACAATGAGTGCATTTGTCTGCAAGGCGGGAAGGGGACCCTAGAATGCACAACACTTCAATAGGTGAAAAGGGAACCCGTCTGTTTCGGAAGATGAATTGTTCTAAAGGAATTTTGCCCTAGGATACTTGGAGTAACGGTAAATACAGTATTTCTTAGATGAATTAGGAGATGCTGCTAGTAAAAAGCCTTTTCTCTCGTGCAGCGCAAAATAAGGTACCAATTTAAAAATATTTATTGATGTTAAAAGATAGGGATGTATCGTGGAACCCCGAACACTGCTGTCCTCTTGTTGAAAGTCATTTTTCAACAATCACTCCCGAATTCACTCAAAGGAAGAGAGGAACATGAGGGCAGGATCGTACGTTTGGAGAGTTTTGGAATCAAGGTACTTCCTAAGAGCTGTGCGCAGAGCCCCGTGAAACTGGGAAAGTAAGGCCCTTTTTGAGGTTTCAGAGCCTTCATTCTACTTCACTGGCAGCTTTAGTATAGGGGCTGGCTACTGAGAAGGTAACAGGGATAACTCGCTAAGTGCTTTTATATTTACTTTCAAAATCTCAAATTCTGTCACAGATTTCTCCACCGCCTCCCATCTTCAGGCCTAGCCACGATGATCTTTTACCGACACTTGCAGTAGCCTCCTAACTGGTCCCTTGCTTGTCTTCCTACAGTTCATTTCCAGACAGTAGCCGAGGGATGTTTATCTTAGATAAATCAGATCAGGTCACTCCCTTACTTAAATCCCTTAAATACTTTGCTATTGCCCATCTGATATCATCATAACCTCTCACCATGGCCTGAAGGCCCAGCCCAGCCTGCCGCAGCTCACACCACCTTCTCTTGCTCTCTGGCTCTCCTCCTGCCACCCTGGCCTTTCTGTTACTTGACAACAAGCAGTGTTTTCACTGTCTCTTCACACAGGGTGCTGTTGCTCTTGTCCTTTCCATAGCTGACTCCTCCTCCTTCACTCTTCCTGAAAGAGGTCTCCTGATCACTCCATCTAAAGGAGCATTTACTGTGGCTTGAGAAAGTACTGCACTCAGTTCTGTGCATGCCAGGTTCTCAACAATCAGAAGTCACTGCTTTGAGGCCGGGTGTGGTGGCTCTCGCATGTAATCCCAGCACTTTGGGAGACCGAGGCAGGTGGATCACCTGAGGTTAGGAGTTCGAGACCAGCCTGGCCAACATGGTGAAAACCCATCTGTACTAAAAATACAAAAAAAGTACCTGGGAAACAAATAATCTAAAGTAGCTTTGATCGTTATTATTATTATTTGAGACAGAGTCTTATTCTGTGGCCCAGGCTGGAGTGCTGTGGCCTGATCTTAGTTCCCTATAACCTCTGCCTCCTGGGCTCAAGCGATTCTTGTACCTCAGCCTCCCAGCTGTAAGTAGCTGAGATTACAGGTGCAGGCCACCACACCTGGCTAATTTTTTAAAATTGTTGTAGAGACAGGAGTCTTGCCATGTTGCACAGGCTGATCTCAAACTCCCGGGCTCAAGTGATCCTACCTTAGCCTCCCAGAGTGCTGTGATTACAGCCATAAGTGACCACACCTGGCCTGGATTTCTTTTTGAGAGTAAATTACTCTTCCCTGTGTGTGTGTGTGTGTGTGTGTGTGTGTGTGTGTGTGTGTGGAGGGGAGCTATTTTTGTTTATAAGGGTAAACTTACAATTTTATTCTGAAATAAAGATCAATAATATGAAGCATTGTTCCACTGCACTGTAAAAAATTTAAACCGTGTCTGCATTTCAGACAAAATAATTAAGTCAACTTGAAGTTGGGATAAAATTTTGGCATGAGGATAAAATAGATTTTCACCTGTTTCTGAGCCTAGAGAGGATTGTAGTGTCTTGACTTGGCAAAGGGAAGACAGTCAAAGGCTCTCCCATTGTTCAGAGGTAACCTGAACCCTGTAGTCTAGTATTTGGCTGGGGAACTACTAGAATTCTTGCCATTCTGTTAGTCTGGCACAGTGAAAGACAAAGTTTTGCAGGCAAGTAAAGTGGAGGCTAAGAATAATGGTATTTGTACCTTAAAGGAAATAAAGCCATCTTGGTTGCATGGTATAAGGTCATGGCAGTCAAAAGTATCAGCTGTTGCCTTAAACTACCTATGGTTTAAGGTTTAGGAGGTTGCATTAGATTTAGTAAAGGGGCTTCATTGGTGACTTTAGTGATAACAGCATCAGCGTAATGATAGGGGAAATCAAATTGCTTTGGGATGAGAGTGATTTAAACTTTTTTTTCTTTTTTTTAGACAGAGTCTCACTCAGTCGCCCAGGCTGGAGTGCAGTGGCGCGATGTCTGCTCACTGCAAGCTCCGCCTCCCAGGTTCACACCATTCTCCTGCCTCAGCCTCCCGAGTAGCTGGGACTACAGGCTCCTGCCACCACACCCGGCTGATTTTTTGTATTTTTAGTAGAGATGGGGTTTCATCCTGTTAGCCAGGATGGTCTCGATTTCCTGACCTCGTGATCCGTCCACCTCGGCCTCCCAAAGTGCTAGAATTACAGGCGTGAGCCACCACACCCAGCCTTAAACTTTTTTCAAGAGTTATAGAGAGGAGATTTAAAAAAAAGTTGTAGAGAAGAGAAAGAGAAAATAGTAGTTAAAAGGGCTAAAGGATTAAGAGCATAGTTGCTAAACTATGCTCCAGTGTGTCCTGAGGCACAGCAACAAATTCAAACGAATGAACCATAGAAGGAACAGAGAAGATGTCCAGGGAAACATACCAATGCTTCAGACACCACAGGAACTACTAGCTCAAGGGAATTCACAATTTCAACATCAGATTGTACTATGTTCCCTTCTTTGTGAAGTTGGGTTTCTGACAGTTGTTGGGATAAAAGGGAACTACTGAGTGAAAATTGATGTGTGCAGAAAAAAGAGTAGAATTGTTCAATCTGATTTCAAGGCTTTGAGAGTTGTGAAGTGCTGGACAGGCATACACACTCCATTGTTAGGTCATTGTGCTTATTTAAAAATGAAAAAAATAGACCAGATGCAGTGGCTAATGCCTGTAATCCCAGCACTTTGGGAGGCTGAGGCAGGAGGATCATGAGGTCAGGAGTTCAAGACCAGGCTGGCCGATATGGTGAAACCCTGTCTCTACAAAAAAACAAAAACAAAAAAACACACACACACACAAATTAGCCAGACGTGGTGGCACGTGCCTGTAGTCCCAGCTACTGGGGAGGCTGAGGCAGGAGAATCGCTGGAACCCGGGAGGTGGAGGTTGCAGTGAGCTGAGATGGCACCACTCCACTCCAGCCTGGGCGACACAGAGAGACTCTGTCTCAAAAAAAAAAAAAAGAAAAGAAAAAAAATTATTTTCTTCTGTTTACGTGTATTACTTTTTTCAAGTGGTTACTAAGTTGCTAGGACATAAGTACTTGTTAAATTGTTTGGACCTTGGCAGGCATCATTTTAAAAATGGTTTGAGACCAGGCGCCATGGCTCACGCCTGTAATCCCAGCTCTTTCGGAGGCCAAGGTGGGCAGATCACAAGGTCAGGAGTTCGAGACCAGCCTGGCCAACATAGTGAAACCCCATCTCTACTAAAAATACAAAAAATAAGCCAGGTCTGGTGGTGGGCACCTGGAATCTCAGCTATTTGGGAGGCTGAGGCAGGAGAACTGCTTGAACCTGGGAGGCAGAGGTTGCAGTGAGAAGAGATGGCGCCACTGCACTGCACTCCATTCCAGCCTGGGCAACAAGAGTGACTCATCAAAAAAAAAAAAAAAAAAAAAAAAAAAAGCATACGTCTTACCACCTTGCCATTTTTGTTTTGATTTATTTTAAAAGATTTGTAGAGAAGAATGGATTAGTAATCACGAAGAGTTATAAAAGAGAATTGAGTGTAGACATTGAAAAAATTAGCATTTGAAGCACAAAATGATGGTGAAATGGAACCTAATCTTATCTGCGGGGTCAGGACACCCTGCATAGTCTTTAGGATCTACAATCATGGCCCTCTTAACTCCCGGGGACAGTTGACACCTTAAAATGATAGATTTCTGGAAGAATGGCAGACCAGAGTTCCTAAATACTTGTGTTGTCTAACTATCAATACTAATTAAAATACTTACTTTTTTTTGTACTTTTTCTGTTTTGTTTGTTTGGCTTTTTTTTTTTTTCTTTCATGTCCATCCTAGTGGATGAGAAGGGGCATCTCATTGAGTTTTATTTTGCTTTGAGACAGGGTCTTGCCCTGTCACCCAGTTGGAGTGCAGTGATGTGATCATGGCTTACTGCAGCCATGACCTCCTGGGATCAAGCAATCCTCCTGCCTTAGCCTCCTGAGTAGCTGGGACTACAGGTTTGTGCCACTACACCTGGCTAATTTTTTTTTTTTTTTTGGTAGAGACAAGGTCGCACTATGTTGCTCAAGCTGGTCCCAAACTCCTGGGCTCAAGCAGTTCTCCCTCCTTGGCCTCCCAAAGTGCTGAGATTACACGTGAGCCACTGCGCTTGGCCACATTTTCTCTTTTGTTAGAGACATGGTCTGACTCTATCAAACAGGCTGGAATGTAGTGGCATGATCATACCTCACTATAGCCTCAAACTCCTAGGCTCAAGCAATGCTCCCACCTTGACCTCTGGAAGTGCTGGGATTACAGATGTTCACCACCATGCCTGGCCAAATTTTCTCTTTAAATTCATCTTTCATTTGATAGAAATTAAAAAGAATCCTCAAAGGCCAAGCAAGTGGAAGCAGGAATCCAGAGAAATAAGGAAGACCTGAAATGGCAGAATACTGTGAACATCTACCAGTCCCTGATGTCACCAAGCTTTGATTCTGATAGCCATGGAAGACAAGTATACAGGACATGAGATGACCAACTTATGGAGGACAATACACAAAGCTTGTCTGTAGGTGTGGGTGGGGAGCAGCAAAGAAATGTGCCTGTCTCAACATTGGAACTAATGAAGAGAGAGGGGAAAAAAATTCCTCTGAACCACAAGTCATACCTCATGCAAGTTTATGGTCCAATTCATAATTCTTGGGTGACACGAAAAACCTCAAGCAAAGAAAGTCATTTGGTACTGGGTTGGCATGCCTCCAGGCAATTGACAGAGGATCTGCAAATTCAGAGGAAAGCACCTTTAGATGGGGCACAGTAGCTCATGCCTGTAATCCCAGCACTTTGGGAGGCAAAGGTGGGCAGATTACCTGAGGTCAGGAGTTCGAGACCAGCCTGACCATCGTGGCAAAACCCCGTCCCTACTAAAAATACAAAAATTAACTGGGCATGGTGACGCACGCCTGTAATCCCAGCTACTTGGGAGGCTGAGGCAAGAGAATCACTTGAACCTGGGAGGTGGAAGTTGCATTGAGCTGAGATCGCACCACTGCACGTCAGCCTGGGCAACAGAGTGAGACTCCATCTCAAAAAAAAAAAAAAAAAAAAGAAGGAAAGCAAATAAGATTACAATTAACCATTTAACAGGAAAACAAAGCATCATGAGTAAAAGCCAACAGAAGCAAAAGACAGCAGAATCAGACCAGCAAAAAGTTCAGCTGGTGGAACTGACAGATTTGGAATATAAAATTTTCAATAGATTTCCTGGAATGTGGTGGACTAGGTTATTCAGACCAGCCCCATTACTGAGAAAAACAACAAATGCTGGCTAAAAGGAAAAAAATCTGGCCAGGCAAGGTGGCTCCCACCCATAATCCCAGTGCTCTGGGAGTCCCAGGCAGGAGGATCACTGAAGCCCAGGAGTTCGAGGTGCTGTGAGCTCTGATCACATCAGTGTACTCCAGCATGGGTGACAGAGAAAGACTTCATCTCTAAAACAAAAACAGAAAGAAAGAATAAAGGCCAGGTGATTGGCTCATGCCTGTAATCCCAGTACTTTGGGAGGCTGAAGTGGGTGGATCACCTGAGGTCAGGAGTTCGTGACCAGCTTGAACAACATGGTGAAAACCCGTCTCTACTAAAAATACATAAATTAGCCAGGAGTGGTGGTTCACACCTGTAGTCCCAGCTACTTGGGAGGCTGAGGCAGGAGAATCGCTTAAACCCAGGAGGCAGAGGTTGCAGTGAACGGAGATCACGCCACTGCACTCCAGCCTGGGCAAGAAGAACGAAACTCCAAAAAAAAGAAAAAGAGAGAGAGAGGAAGGAAGCCAGGAAGAAAGGGAGGGAGGGAGGAAGGAAGAAAGGAAGGAAAGAAATCTTAAAAACTTTGAAATCACTAAAAGCAGGACAAAGTAGAACTTGAAACTGATTTTTCCTCGAGAGCATTTTAGACAAACTTGAACTTTGGGTTTTGATAGTCTCCTGGGGTAAAGGGGGCAAGAGTCAAACCCTGGGGGAATGCATGTTGGGAAGGCTGATTTAGGAGTCTCTTCATATCAAGCTGGCCCCCTCAAAGGGCTACAGCCCAGGATTAGGGCAAAAACAGAAGTAAATTCATTCCTTTCTCTACCCTAGGGGACTCTGAGAAAAATTCGTTTGTCTAAAGAGAGCAAAGACGGGACAGTGCTGAGAAGTGTAACACAACCTAGCCTCTGCATGGATTTGCAGCTCAAAAGTATATTACCTGGCCAGGTGTGGTGGCTCATGCATGTAATCCCAGTACTTTGGAAGGCCAAACAGGAGAATCACTTGAGCCCCAGAGTTCAAGATTAGCCTGGGCAACACAGGGGGACCTCATCTCCATAAAAAATACAAAAAATAGCTGGGCTTCGTGGCCCCCATCTGTGGTCCCAGCTGCTGGGGAGGCTGAGGTGGAAGGACAGCTTGAGACCAGCGGGTGGAGGCGGCAGTAAGCTGAGATTGCACCACCACACTCAGCTTGGGTGCAGAGCGAGACCCTGTCTCGAAAAAAAAAGAAAGTGCATTACCTTAAGCCCTAAATGTAGTTTAAAGTGTTCTCAGAATAGTGCCCATAGGCACCTAGGATAATTCAATGCAAGACCTCTCTGCAGGACTGCTCCTTCACCTAAGGCTATAAGGAAATCCTGCAAATAAACTCTCAAGGATAATGAGTGTATTAATTTCCCATTGTTGCTGTAACAACTTACCATAAACTTCGTGACTTAAAATAACACACATTTATTATCTTACAGCTTTTTTGCCTTTTTTTTTTTTTGAAACAGAGTTTCACTCTTGTCACCCAGGCTGAAGGGTTGCGTGATCTCGGCTCACTGCAACCTCTGCTTCCCAGGTTCAAGTGATTGTCCTGCCTCAGCCTCCCGATTAGCTGGGATTACAGGCGCCCGTCACCATGCCCAGCTAATTTTTTTTGTATTTTTAGTGGAGACAGGGTTTCACCATGTTGGCCAGGCTGGTCTCAAACTCCTGACCTAAGGTGATCCACCTGCCTCGGCCTCCCAAAGTACTGGAATTACAGGCATGAGCTGCTGCGCCTGGCCTATTATCTTACAGCTCTTGAAGTCAGGAGTCCATACTTGTCTCATTGGACTAAAATCCAGATGTCATCAGGGCTGCTTTTCTTCTGACAGGGGCTTCTAGGGCAGAGTCCACTACCTTGCCCTTTTCCAGTTTCTAAGAGCTGCTTGCATTGCTTGGCTAGTGGTCCCTTAGTGAATCTTTAAAGCCAGTAAGGATGGCTCAAGTCCTTCTCACATCAAGTCTCTCTGCCATAACTTCCCTAGTCACACTTCTTTCTCTCACATCTCCTGCCTCCCTCTTTCATTTATAAAGACTTACTTATGTGATTACATTGGGTTCACACAGGTAATCCAGGATAATCTCTGCAACTCAAGACCCTGAGTTTAATTACATCTGCAAATTCTCTTTTGCCATTCATGCAGATTAGGATGTGGACATCTTGTGGGGAGGGCATTATTCTCCCTACCGAAATGAGTATTACATATTACATAGTAAAAAATAATTAAGCTGATGAGGAAGTCATATACCATGAATGAGAATCAGCAGAAAAGACAGATGAAACATACATACATACACATATAGATCATGAGCCAGTTGGACTTAATGTAGGAATGTAGAATTGCTTTGACATTAGAAAAATCCATTGATATAATTCACATTAAGAAATTAAGAGGCCGGGCGTGGTGGCTCACGCTTGTAATCCCAGCACTTTGGGAGGCCGAGGCGGGCGGATCACGAGGTCAGGAGATCAGGACCAGGGTGAAACCCTGTCTCTACTAAAAATACAAAAAATTAGCCGGGCGTGGTGGCAGGCGCCTGTAGCCCCAGCTACTCGGAGATGCTGAGGCAGGAGAATGGCGTGAACCCGGGAGGCGGAGCTTGCAGTGAGCCGAGATTGCGCCACTGCACTCCAGCCTGGGCGACAGAGCAAGACTCCATCTCAAAAAAAAAAAAAAAAAAAGAAATTAAAAGAGAAAAATTATATGAGTAGATGCAAAAAATGCATCTGATGTTGTATTAGTCTGTTCTCACACTGCTAATAAAGACATACCCAAGACTGGGTAATTTATAGAAGAGGTTTAATTGACTTACAGTTCTGCAGGGCTAGGGAGGCCTCAGGAAACTTACAATCATGGCAGAAGGAGAAGCAAACATGTCCTTCTTCACATGGCAGCAGGAAGGAGAATTGCTGAGCAAAAGAGGGAAAAGCCCCTGATAAAACTGTCAGATCTTGGGAGAACTCACTTACTATGAAGAGAACAGCATGAGGGTAACCACCCCCGTGATTAAATTACTTCCTGCTGTGTCCCTCCCATGACACATGGAGATTATGGGAACTACAATTTAAAGTGATATTTGGGTGGAGATACAGAGCCAAACCATATCAGATGTGATTAAGCATCATTTATTGAATCAAAATATTAGTTGTCAGTGGCTGCTGTAACAAATTACTATAAATTTGGCCATTAAACAGAATTTATTTTCTCAAAGTTCTGAAGGCTAGAAGTACAAAATCAAGGTGTTGGCAGGGTCAACCTCCCTTCAGAAGCTCTATGGGAGAATCTGTTCCTTGCCTTTCTCAGCTTCTGGAACATTCCTTGGCTTGTGGCCACATCACTCTAATCTCTGACTCTGTCTTCACATGGCCTTCTCCTCCGTGTCTGTCTGTGTAAAATCTTGCTCTGCCTCTCTTTTAAAAGAATTCGTGGCTGGGCTCACATCTGTAATTTCAGCACTTTGGGAGGCCAAGGTAGGTGCATCACTTGGGGCCAGGAGTTTGAGACCAGCCTGGCCAACATGGTGAAACCCTGCCTCTACTAAAAATACAAAAATTAACTGGGTTTGGTGGTGCATACCTGTAATTCTAGCTACTCGGGAGGCTGAGGCACAAGAAATGCTTGAACCCAGGAAACTGAGGTTTTGGTGAGCTGAGATCACGCCATTGCACTCCAGCCTGGGCAATAGACTGAGACTCCATCTCAAAAAAACAGAAAAGAAAAGAATTTGTGTGACCATATTTAGGGCCCACCCAAATAATCCCGGATAAACTCTTCCTCTGAAAACCCTTAACTTTGTCATATCTTTTACCACATAAAGCAATATTATAGGGTTTTTGTTTTGTTTTGTTTTTGAGACAGAGTCTTGCTCTGTCACCAGGCTGGAGTGCAGTGGCACGATCTCAGCTCACTACAACCTCTGCCTCCTGGGTTCAAGTGATTCTTCTGCCTCAGCCTCCCAAGTAGCTGGGATTACAGGCACATGGCACCATACCTGGCTAATTTTTGTATTTTAGTGGAGACAGGGTTTCACCATGTTGGCCAGGCTGGTCTCGAACTCCTGACCTCAGGTGATCTGCCCACCTCAGCCTCCCAAAATGGTAGGATTATAGGCCTGAGCCACCACATCTGGCCAACAATGCTATAGTTTGAATATGTGACTTTCCAAACCTCCTGTTGAAATTTGATCCTTCATGTTGGAGGTGGGGCCTAGTGGGAGGTGTTTGGTCATGGGGACAGATCCTTCATGAATAGGTTAATGTCCTCCCTGAAGGGGAGGGGAGGAAGTGAGTGAGTTCTTGCTCTACTAGTTCCCATAGGAGCTGGTTGTTAAAAAGAGCCTGGCACCTCCCGCCTTGCTCTGTTTTTGTTTGTTTGTTTTTTTAAATTGAGACAGAGTCTCACCCTGTGGCCCAGGCTGGAGTGCAGTGGCAAAATCTTGGCTCACTGCAACCTCCAACTCCCGCGTTCAAGCCATCCTCTTGCCTCAGCCTTCCCAGCAGCTGGGATTACAGGCGCCCATCACCATGCCTGGCTAATTTTTTTTGTATTTTTAGTAGACAGGGTTTTGCCACGTTGGCCAGGCTGGTCTCAAACTCCTGACATCAGGTGATCCACCCGCCTCGTCCTCCCAAAGTGCTGGGATTACGGGCGTGAGCCATCACTCCCAGCCCCAACTTGCTCTCTTGCTTCCTGTTTCACCATGTGATCTCTGCACATGATGCTCCCCTGTGCCTTCTGCCATGAATGGAAGCAGCCGAAGGCCAACCAGAAGCCGAGCAGATGCCAGCACCACGCTTCTTGTACAGCCTGCAGAACAGCAAGCCAAATAAACCTATTTTCTTTATAAATTTCCCAGCCTCAGGTATTGTTTTAAATATTATGTTTATTTTTTCCTACCAGGAACCTCAGGTATTTTTCTTATAGCAACACAAAATAACTAAGACAAGTAATTTTGCTCTATTTGCCATATAAGATAATATTCACAGGCTCTAGAGATTAGAAACTAAACATTGGGCTGGGCATGGTGGTTCATGCTTGTAGTACCAGCACTTGGGAGGCAAAGGCAGGAATATCATTTGAGCCCAGGAGTTTGAGACCATCCTAGGCACCATGGTGAAACCCCATCTCTACACGAAATGCAAAAAAGGCCAGGTGCGGTGGCTCACACCTGTAATTTCAACACTTTGGGAGGCAGGTGGATCACTTGAGGTCAAGACTTCGAGACCAGCCTGGCCAACATGGTGAAACCCTGTCTCTACTAAAAATACAAAAATTAGCTGGGTGTGGTGTCATTTGCCTGTAATCCCAGCTACTTGGGAGGCTGAGGCAGGAGAATTGCTTAAACCCAGGAGGCAGAAGTTGCAGTGAGCCAAGATTACATCACTGCACTCCAGCCTAGGTGACAGAGAAAGACTCTGTCTCAAAAAAAAAAAAAAAAAGCCAAAAAAATTAACTGGATGTGGTGGTGCATGCCTGTGGTCCCAGCTACCTGGGAGGCTGAAGTGAGAGAATCGCTTGACCCCAGGGATCAAGGCTGCTGTAAGCTGTGATACCATCACTGTACTCTAGCCTGGGTGACAGAGCAAAAAAAAAAAAAAATTAGAAAAAAGAAAAAAGAAAGTAAACATAACTGGAAGGAGGGGGATTTTATTTTTTTCAGTTTACCACAAAAATAACCCGTGAACTAATTTTAAAAGACAACTTATTTAATCTATTTCATTGGGATCTAAAAAAGAGCTATAGCAAACATCATGCTTGATATTAATGCTTAAAACATTCCTTTAAAAAGCAGGAATAAGAAAGAATATTCACTATTACCACTACTATTCTACATTATTGTGGAAACCCAAGCCAATAGAGCAAGAAAAAAATTAAAATTCCAAAGCCAAAAAGAAAAAATATTATTTTTGACACAAATGTCTATACAGAAAACTTACAAAATGCCTACAGATAAATTATAGAATTAATAAGAGTTCAAGACAATTACATTTCCATATGCCCACGTATGGAAGTTATATTTGAAAATGTAATTAATTTTGGAAAATACCATGTGAAATAGCAACCAAAACAGGAGAGGGTGTTATACTTCCTGCCATAACAGAATACCTGGAACTATATTTGCCCTCTGTCTTAATCCGTTTTCTGTTGCTACAACAGACCATAGACTAGGTAATTTATAAAGAAAAGAAGTTTATTTGGCTCATGGTTCTAGAGGCTGGGAAGTCCAAGAACATGGCACTGGCATCTGGTGAGGGCCCTCTTGCTGTGTCAGAACATGGCAAAGAGCATCATATGGGGAGAGAGCAAGAGTGCATATATAAGCTCAAATCTTGCTTCCTCTTATTTTTATTTTTATTTTTTGAGATGGAGTCTCACTCTGTCACCGAGGCTGGAGTGCAGTGGCACAACCTCGGCTCACTGCAACCTCCGCCTCCCAGGTTCAAGTGATTCTCCTGTCTCAGCCTCCTGAGTAGCTGGGACTACAGGCACGCGCCACCACACCCAGCTAACATTTGTATTTTTAGTATAGATGGGGTTTCACCATGTCGACTGGGCTGGTCTTGAACTCCTGACCTCAGGTGATCCACCTTCCTTGGCCTCCCAAAGTGCTGGGATTACAGGCGTGAGCCACCATGGCTGACCATTGCTTCATCTTCTTATAAAGCCATCAGTTGCATCATGGGGCCCTCACCCTGATGACCTTATCTAATCTTCATTACTTTCTGAAGATACAACCTCAACATATGGATTTGAGGATTAAGTTTCCAACGCATGAAATTTGGGGGACACATTCAAACCATAGCACCCTCTTGTACAAATAACCAGAAAATGTACACACTATATGGAACAACTAGACATTGGACAATTGGACACTGAAGAATAGAGCAGGAAAACAAAGATGTTATCACAACAATACCTCTGCTTTCTGCCTAGTAGCTCTTTCTGAATCACATTATAGGAAGGGAGAACCCAAACAAAGCATAGAAGTCTTGCTGAATTAAGGAGACAGATCAGACTTTGGAAAGGTTAAGGTGGCTGGGATTTGCAGAGCAGAGTAGTAGAGAGGAGTTAGTTATGCAGAGAAAGGGCTCTGGAAATCTGCACAGAGGCTACCTTGAGTTTCCGGCTGAATATAAAGCAGCACATACATAGCATGAAACACCACAAGGTCAGGCAAAGAAAACTAGTTAAGAGCTGCTGAAAGCTGAACAATTCCCAGAGCCAAAAGATGTTTGAGAGTTGTGATTAGCCACAACAGAGAAACCTTGTTGAATACTTGAGGTCCCATTTAGCCCTTGAACAACTAGACCTATGCTAACAAAGCAAGTAACTCAACTGCCTGCCAAAACATAATTCAACATTCTTTAAAAAAAAAAATACAAAAATCCAGACACTTATCAAAGTAACTTTCAAAATAACTAGCATTCAATAAATAATCACCAAATATACAAAATTAAGAGTCGGTGAATGTTGGAGGTCCCCTCAAACCACTCTTGGGGTTAACTATTAGCCAGAAAGACTCACAGAATTCAGAAAAGCCACCATGCTCACAGTTATGATTTGTTACGGGAAAAATAGACGTAAAATCAGCAAAGGCAAAAGGCACATAGAGGAAAAGTCCGGGAATGATCTTCCAGTTGTCCATTCCCACTGGGGCCATGTGGACAACACTACATTCTCCCAGCAACAATATATCACAACAAGCACAAAATATTGCTAGCCAGGCAAGCTTACTTGAGCCTTAATATCCAAGGTTTTTTTGAGGGAGGTAGGGGTGGTCATGTAGGCATGGAGTGTCCAATAGCTGACCTTAGTTATTCTTGCTCTAGCCCCTCCAAAGGTCAGACTTTAAAAGCCTGGCCTAAGGCACCCACTATAAATTATATTATTAACAATGCTAACAATGCTAACAATGCCCGGGTTGCCCCAAAGCCCTAGGTAAAGATTTTGCATATTTCAAGGCCTTAGAAGTCGTCCTCCAGGATCCCATCAAGGGCCAGAACTTTCTTTGGAATGTGCAAGGTTTTTTGTTTATTTGTTTCTGAGTTGGAGTCTTGCTCTGTTGCCCAGGCTGGAGTGCAGTGGTGTAATCTCAGCTCACTGCAACCCTCACTTCCTGGGTTCAAGCAAATCTCCTGCCTCAGCATCCTGAGTAGCTAGGATTACAGGCACCCGCCAACATGCCCAGCTAATTTTTGTACTTTTAGTAGAGATGGGGTTTCACCATGTTAGCCAGGCTGGTCTCGAACTCCTGACCTCAAGTGATCTGCCCGCCTCAGCCTCCCAAAGTGCTGGGGTTACAGGTGTGAGACATCATGCCCAGCCAGAATGTGTAAGTTTGAACACCCAAAACTTAAGTAACTCAGCCCTTCACTTCACAGTGACATGAAGTGGGAGAAATATAAATCAATAGAAACAAGCCCAAGCCTGGGCAACATAACAAGATCCTGTCTCAAAAAAAAAAAAAAAAAAAAGGAAGAAAGGAAGAAAGAAAGAAGCCCAGAAATGACAGGCATAATTATAACAGCTATTCTAAATACATACATGGATTTAAAGAAAAACCTGAAAATAGGCCGGGCGCGGTGGCTCACGCCCGAAATCCCAGCACTTTGGGAGGCTGAGGCGGGCGGATCACGAGGTCAGGAGATCAAGACCATCCTGGCTAACACAGTGAAACCCCGTCTCTACTAAAAATACAAAAAATTAGCCGGGCGGGGTGGCGGGCGCCTGTAGTCCCAGCTACTTGGGAGGCTGAGGCGGGAGAATGGCGTGAACCTGGGAGGCGGAGCTTGCAGTGAGCCGAGATTGCGCCACCGCACTCCAGCCTCGGCGACAGAGCCAGACTCCGTCTCAAAAAAAAAAAAAAAAAAAAGAAAAACCTGAAAATAATGAAGAGGAATGAATGGAAACTATAAAAAAGAGCAAGAGCTGGGTGCAGTGGCTCATGCCTGTAATCCCAACACTTTGGGAGGCCGAGGTGGGAGGATCACTTGAGCCCAGGAGTTTGAGACCAGCCTGAGCAACACAATGAGACCCCATCTCCACAAAAAGTAAAAATATTTGCTGGGCGTGGTGGCACACACCTGTAGTCCCAGCTACCTAGGAGGCTGAGAAGGGAAGATCACTTGAGCCCAGAAGGTCAAGGCTACAGTGAGCTATGATTGCACTACTGCACTCCAGCCTGGGTGACAGTGAGACTCTTGTCACACACACACACACACACACACACACACACACGAATAAAATGAAACTTCTAGAGCTAAGGAATAAAATATCCAAATTACTTCAAAAATTCAATTACTTTGGAAAATTAAGTAAATGGAGGATGCGAGTAGCCAGGTTTCTCACTGGTGGAGCGGGAGTTTACACATAAGCAAGTGGAAGGAATACAGTAATATGTATATTTCCTTCCAAGGGCCTATTTCCTTAAGATGACCTAGAAGCAAAGATACCCCAGTATACTCAATAAGCACACCTAATGCCCAGATCTTGGTTTCTAAAACTACCGTCCAGTGAAAGAAACCAGGTTTCCTTGGAGAAATGACTGATTCTAGGACTGGGACACAGAAAATATAAGATGAACCTGGAACATCTTGTAGTGCCAGAAAAACAACGAGGGGCTAAACACACATAGAAGCACGCAATGAAGGATATGTCAAAGCAACACAGGCGCCAACTGAAAGTGCTCCCAGCGGCCAAAGCAGAAACAATGTAAGAAATAAAAGTGGTTTTTGTTTTTGTTTTTGTTTTGAGACAGGGTCTCACTCTGTTGCCCAGGCTGGAGTACAGTGGCACAATCTTGGCTCACTGCAGCCTTGACCTCCTGGGCTCAAGCAATCCTCCCATCTTAGCCTCCTGAGTAGCTGGAACAACAGGCACACATCACCATGCCCAGCTAATTTTTTGATGTTTTGTTGAGACGGGGTCTCACTATGTGACCCAGGCTGTTCTCAAACTCTTGAGCTCAAGCGATCCTCCCTCCTTGGCCTCCCAAAGTGCTGGGATTACAGGCATGAGCCACCATGCCTGGTAGTTTTGAATTATAATCAAAATGATAATCACATTCACAGAATGAAGAATCAGTATTGTTAAGATGTCAGTTTTTTCCAAAATGACTTAAAGTTTCAATGCAATCTTTAAAAAAAGCAGTTCCTTTCCCCTAGTAATTGATTGGCTGATTCCAAAGTTTGTATGAAAATGAAAAGGATTTAGAATATCTAAAACAATTTTAAACAAAATTCAGAGGATTTTACTACCTGATCTAACAGATTATTATAAAGGTAAAGCATCAAGACAATGTGGTATTACAGTATGAACAAACCTATATATCCATGTAGGAGATTGGAAAATCCAGAAACAGATACAGCCAGAAATATATCCCATAAATATAGATACAACCATACATGTGTAGTTAATTTATTTTCTACAAAGGTAATAAGGTAATTCAATGGGGAAAGGATAGTCTTCAGTAAATGGAAATAGAAAAAACAGCTCTCCATATAAGGAAAAAAATGTGCCTCAATCCTTACAATACACAAAATCAACAGACACACAAGCAGGTACAGGGAAGGAGGATGGGGCTGGGAACCAAGAGGACCATCTCATGAAGACCACAACCATTGCCACTTCTGACTACGGTAGTCGCCCCTTATCTGCAGTTTCACTTACCTGCCATCAACTGAAGTCAGAAAATACTAAATGGAAAATTCCAGAAATAATTCACAAGTTTTAAATTGTGCGTTACTCTGTTGTAGTATAATGAAATTTCATGCCCTCCAACTCTGCCCTGCCACCCCCACCACAGTGATCATCCCTTTGTCTAGCTATCCACACTGTATACGCTACCTGCCTGTCAGTCAACTTAAGTAGCTATCTCGGTTAACAGATTGACTGTCAAGGTATTGCAGTGCTTTTGTTCAAGGAAACCTTTTGTTTGGTTTTGTTTTGTTTGTTTTATTTTGTTTTTTGAGATGAAGTTTCACTCTTGTTGCCCAGGCTAGGAGTGCAATGGTGCAGTCTCAGCTCACTGCCACCTCTGCCTCCTGGGTTCAAGCAATTCTCCTGCCTCAGCCTCCTGAGTAGCTGGGGTTACACGCATGCACCACCACACCAAGCTAATTTTGTACTTTTTTTTTTTTTTTTTTTTAGTAGAGACAGGGTTTCTCCATGTTGGTCAGGCTGGTCTCAAACTCCTGACCTCAGGTGGTCTGCCTGCCTCAGCCTCCCAAAGTGCTGAGATTACAGGCATGAGCCACCACCCCCAGCCAAGGAACCCTTATTTGACTTAATTATAGACCCAAATCACAAGAGTAGTGATGTTGTCATATTGCTATATTTGTTCTATTTTATTATTGTTGTTAATCTCTTACTGTGCCTAATTTATTATTATTATTATTATTGTTATTATTATTATTTGAGACAGAGTTTTGCTCTTGTTGCCCAAGCTGGAGTGCAATGGCACGATCTTGGCTCATCGCAACCTCCACCTCCCAGGTTCAAGTGATTCTCCTGCTTCAGCCTCCCGAGTAGCTGGGGTTACAGGCATACACCACCATTCCTGGCTAGCTTTTTGTATTTTTAGTAGAGATGGGGTTTCTCCATGTTGGTCAGACTTGTCTTGAACTCCCGACCTCAGGTGATCCACCTGCCTCGGCCTCCCAAAGTGTTGGGATTACAGGCGTGAGCCACCGCGCCTGGCCTATAAATTATAATTTATCATAGGTACGTACGTATAGGGAGAAAATGTAGTATATATAGGTACTATCTGAGGTTTCAGGCATCCACTGGGGGTCTTGGAAAGTATCCCCTGTGAATAACAGGGGACGACTGTACTTCTCTGGTTTCACCATTCCTTCTCATTCCCCTGTTCACTTTCAGTTCTCTTAATGTGATTTTCTTTGGTTGGATTCTAGACATTGCTATACTATTTCTTTTTGTTGTTGTTGTTCACAGAACTTCAATTCTCTATTAATCACAGCTTGCTCACAAGAACATACAGGAAAATTGCACTAAGAGTAAATACGCAAGTGGCCACCTTCAGGAGTTGGGAGTTGGGTACTTTTAGTGGGTAATTGGTAATTCCCTTAGTTGGCATGATGTCCTATCTAGCCCCTTAACTGCTCGGCCCTCACAGATAATTTTTTTCAACACTTTTCCTGTTTGCTCCGAGAATACTCACTGGCAGCGCTTGTTGCTTCAGCATTTATCCTGAGATAACTTTGCCAGGAAATGTCTCATTTTTATTATTTTCACATCATTCTTTAGAAACAAAAGCCATCATTCTATTCATAACATTCTGTTTTTAGTAGTGGTATTTCCATTTACAAAATATAATAATTCACCATCACTGAAAATGTCAAATCCTAGGAAACATACCATTCCTATGAGTGAGGTTCACATCTCTGGAACAGTTGTTGGGCAAAGATTCATTTAGTGAATCTGATTTTTCTGAAATAGATGATTCTGATGATTCAGACAACTGTAATGTTAGTTTTGCTTAGAAATAACTCCCAGAACAGTTTTTATATTTTATTTTTACATTGAACATCAGTTAGATTTGCTCCAGCCTCAAAGAGCATGTTTAGGTAAAATTAAATGAGGACTGGCAGCGAGTTGCACTTTTTTCTCTAAACAGGAAAAGGGTTAAAAGGCAGGACTGCTTCATACTGGGGAAGAAAGACCAGCTTGAGTAAAAGTCTGCAGTGTTTTTCATCTTGTTTTTGTGTGTATTTAATGCAACAACCAACTCACAGTTTCAAAGTGGGAAAATATTCAGTCGCATCATGTACTTGTACTATTGGTAAGAACTTAAAATGAACATCATCAATCATGGAATCCACAAATAAGCTACCTCACACCATAAGTAATTCATTCCATCAGAAGAATGTAAACAAGAGAATTCAGCTCAGTTGATAAAGAGCAATTTCATAGATGCTTGAAACATTGAGATTTGGATTTGTGTTCAGCACTTTTAAGGTTTACCTCTTTGCTTCTACCCAGACTGATTTAGATCAGTCTTTTTGTCCATCCCCTTCTAAAGCCAAAGCACACTGGTTGCACATAATCCAGTAGAAGCAGAAGTGCTATGGTTGGTGGTTTTATTATTATTATTATTATTATTACTATTTTGAGATGGAGTCTCGCTCTGTCACCTAGGCTGGAGTGCAGTGGCACAATCTCGGTTCACTGCAAGCTCCGCCTCCCAGGCTCATGCCATTCTCCTGCCTCAGCCTCCCGAGTAGCTGGGACTACAGGCACCCGCCACCATGCCCGGCTAATATTTTTTGTATTTTTAGTAGAGACAGGTTTTCACCGTGTTAGCCAGGATGGTCTCGATCTCTTGACCTCGTGATCGCCTGCCTCAGCCTCCCAAAGTGCTGCGATTACAGGTGTGAGCCACCGTGCCCGGCCTTTATTATTATTTTTTTGAAACAGAGTTTTGCTCTTATCACCCGGGCTTTAATGCAGTGGTGTGATCTCAGCTCACTGCAACCTCTGCCTCCCGAGTTCAGGCGATTCTCCTGCCTCAATCTCCCAAGGAGCTGGGACTCCAGGTGCGTGCCACCACGCCCAGCTAGTTTCTGTATTTTTAGGAGAGAAGGGGTTTCACATGTTGGCCAGGATGGCCTCGATCTCTTGACCTCATGATTTGCCTGCCTCAGCCTCCCAAAGTGCTGGGATTACAGGTGTGAGCCACTGCTCCCGGCCTTGTTTTTTTTTTTTGTTTGTTTGTTTTTGTTTTTGTTTTGAGATAGTCTTGCTCTGTTGCTGAGGTTGGAGTGCGGTGGCATGATTTCTGCTCACTGATACTCTGCCTTCTGGGTTCAAGTGATTCTCGTGCCTCAGCCTCCTGGGTAGCTAGGATTACAGGTGTGCACCACTTTGACTGGCTAATTTTTGTATTTATAGTAGATACGGGTTTTCGCCATGTTGTCCAGGCTGGTCTTGAACTCCTGACCTCAAGTGATCCGCCTACCTTGGCCTCACAAAGTGCTGGGATTACAGGTGTGAGTCACTGCATCTGGCTCCACATTTTTTTTTTTAATTTTAATTCTGCTTTTTTAATGAGTCCTTTTTAAACTATGTCATACATTTTCCCATACCGATATTGCGTGACTCATTATAATATAGGCGGGAGGGTTTACTGATGGTGCAGCACGCTGTACCCTCCTCCACTTCAGCCAGACTGTTGAGCCTGCACGTCCTTGTTCCTGCGCACCTCCGCAGCATGCCTCCTTTTCCTTCAGACATAGTAGCAGCTAGATTAGCCTCCTCATTTTCCTTAATTTTTTCCACTTTCAGGATCAGCTTTTCCTGTACCATCCTGCTGAAGGTGTCCTTTTCCAAAGCCTTCTCAAAGACTTCTTGCTTGTGTTCCCTCCTCTCTGCCAATGGCTTCAGCACCTGGACCTCCTCAGACTTCTTTCCTCTGCAGCCTCCAGTTTCTTCTGGATCTCCTTCAGGGACAGGTCTTTCTCCTTAGTACAAGCTAAAGTTCAAGGGGCTTCCCAGAATGGAGGTGGTGGCCTTAAAATCAGCTTAAAAGCCTGGCCAAAGGCACATTTGTTGATTTTCTTCACTTTCTTTCTTTCTTTTTTTTTTTTAGATGGATTCTCTCTCTGTCACCCAGGCTGGAGTGCAGTGTCCCGATCTCGGCTCACTGCAACCTCTGCCTTCCGGGTTTAAGCGACGCTCCTGCCTGTGCCTCCCGAGTGCTGGAATTATACGTGTCTGCTAACATGCTTGGCTAATTTTTGTATTTTTAGTAGAGATGGGGGTTTCACCATGTTGGCCAGGCTGGTCTTGAACTCCTGACCTCAAGTGATCTGCCCACCTCGGCCTCCCAAAGTGCTGGGATTACAGGTGTGAGCCACTGTGCCCGGCCTGATTTGCTTCTCTTTCATTTCATCTTAAGTATAGATGTTGATGTTGCAAGATTCCAGGTAAAAACAAGAGCAGGGCCAGACCTGGTGGCTCACACCTATAATTCTAGTGCATTGAGAGGCTGAGGTGGGAGGATCACTTCAGGCCAAGAGTTTGCAACCAGCCTGGGCCAAATAGTGAGACCCTGTCTCTACAAAACATTAAAAAAAATTGGCGGGCAGATCACAAGGTCAGGAGATTGAGACCATCCTGGCTAACACGGTGAAACCCCATCTCTACTAAAAATAAAAAAAATTAGCCAGGTGTGGTGGCAGGTGCCTGTAGTCCCAGCTACTTGGGAGGCTGAGGCAGGAGAATGGCGTCAACCTGGGAGGCGGAGCTTGCAGTGAGCCGAGATCGAGCCACTGCACTCAGCCTGGGTGACAGAGCGAGACTCTGTCTCAAAAAAAAAAAAAAAAAAAAAAAAATTAGCTAGACATGGTGGCACACGTCTGTCATCCTAGCTACTCAAGGGACTGAAGCAAAAGGATTATTTGAGCCCAGGAGTTAGACGCCGCAGTGAGCTATGATCACGCCACTGCATTCCAGCTTGGGCAACAGAGCAAGACCCTGTCTCTTAAAAAAATAGAAATAAAAGCAGATCACTGATAAGATGGACAGCTTCTTCAGTTTGCTTTGTAGGCTAGACCTCATCTTACTCTTAATTCCAGTTAAAGCCCCTGCTGTGTTTAATGAGAATTCCACTATATCATGCAGATCATGTCCTTATTTTCTTTCCCCCATTGCTGTTTTAGCCATTGTAGGGATGTGCAGATGCTGGTGGTGCAGATGGTGGTGAAGGCAACAGATCTGCCTTTAGCAGCCGTTGCTATGTCCACATTCTACTGGACTACATTTCTACACAACGATATCTTGTCTTTATTTGGGTACCTCCTATTCATTTTTCCTTTTGTCTTCTTTTTGGTTAACTGGTAAATACATACAATAAAGAATTTACCAGATATAATAGGTATTTTTTTTTTTTTGAGATGGAGTCTCATTCTGTCGCCCAGGCTGGAGTGCAGTGGTGCAATCTCGGCTCACTGCAACTTCTGCCTCCCGGGTTCAAGCGATTCTCCTGCCTCAGCCTCCCAAGTAGCTGGGATTACAGGAGCCCACCATCATGCCCGACTAATTTTTGTATTTTTAGTGGAGACGGGGTTTCACTATGTTGGCCAGGTTGGTCTCGAACTCCTGACCTCAGGTGATCCACCCGCCTTGGCCTCCCAAAGTGCTAGGATTACAGGCATGAGCCACCATGCCCAGCAAAAATGTTTAAAAGAACAACTATATAACTCACTTGAAGGGGATCCCTAAGATCCACTCCTTAGGTTCAATACAGTCTTCACTAGGAGGACTCACAGGACTCAGCAACTGAGCATTTGGCTGTATTCACAGCTAGGATTGATAACAGTGAAAGGATACAGAGGAAAATCAGCAAGGGAAAAGGCACACGGGCAAAGTTTGGAGGAATCCAGGGATACACTTCCGAAATTCCTCTCCCAGCGGAGTTACAGGGAATGAACCTAATTCCCCCGGTAAAAAACACGTGTGAAATGTTGCCTATCAGGGAAGCTCATTAGAAATTCAGTGCCCATGGTTTTTAGACGGGGCTGGTCACATAGCACTCCCTGCCTTGTACATAAAAATTCAAGACTCTCAGGACAGATGTTCAGCATCCACCACAGTGCCTGTACAAATAGTTCAGGCACAGTGAGACACTCTTATTAGGCAATGGTGGAAATCCTCCCAAAATTCAATTTCCCAGACACCAGCCAAGATCCAACCTTGAGAGCAAGGCTTTCTAAGGATAGCAGTCTCAGGCCTTCTGTTAATTTGTTCTGCTACCCACTTAACATTTATGTCCCTCCCAAATCCTATCACCCTCCATCCCAAACACCTCCCTTATATCTCCCAAGGAACCGCACTATTAAATGCATACTTATTATTTTCTTGCTTTTTTCTACAGGCTAATTACACACATATACATATTTTCACACATGCGTACTGTATGTATGCCTATATAATGTATGTTTGGTTTTGCAATGCTTTTAATCACATAACTGAAATAATGTTTAATTTTTATTTTATTTTATTTTTTATTTTATTAATTTTTAATATAATGCTTACAGATTAAGCCAGTGTGATACCTTTGTATTCAGGTATGTGTGTATACATATTATGTGTATTTATGTATTGAAAATAGGATATAATCTTTAACTCAGAAAAGTATTATCTTAAAATTTATTCAATGATGTATTTTTTACGCAAGTGAAAAGGATCTGAATTCCATCAGTAAAATATTGAAAAATTAAATTCTAAGTCAGAATATAAATATGCTTTATCGAATTGAAGATAATATTCTATCTTCAACAAACATGTATAGAGAACCCATTATGTTCTAGGGAGGGATGAACATGAATGTAGGTAAATTTGCCTGTTCACATGTTAAGTCCACAGTTTTTGATTACCATAGATTTACATTAAGTTTTAATATCTGATAGTATTAGTTTCTTCCATTAGTAGTATACTTTTCCAAATTTCTTGGCAATTCTAACTCATCTAATTTTCTATTTGGAATGTAGAAGCATATTGGATAGCTCAAATCCAACAAAATTGTCTTTTGGGATTTTCATTGGAATTGTTGCAAATTTACATATTGCCTTGGAATTGACTCTACTTTTTTTCCAGATGGCTACTGAATTGTCTCTGAATCATTTATTGAAAAGTTTACACTTTTTTCCCCAAAGATTTGAGATATAACTTTCTCATATGCAAAATTCCCATATGTTGTTCTATTCTGATCCACTGATTTGTCTACTAATATTCCCATACAATAATACTATTTTAATGTTTGAGTAATTTTTTTTTTTTTTTTGAGACAGGGTCTTACTCTGTTGCCTGGGCTGGAGTGCAGTGGTGTGATCATGGCTCACTGCAGCCTCGAACCCCTGGGCTCAAGAGATCTTTCCACCTCAGTCAGCCTCCCGAGCGGCTGGGACTACAGGTGTCCACCACTATGCTCAGCTAATGTAAAACAATTTTTTGTAGAGACAGGGTCTCACCATGTTGCGCAGGCTGATCTCAAATTCCTGGGCTCAAGTAATCATCCCACCTTGGCCTCCCAAGTACTGAGATTACAGGTATGAGCCACCACACCCAGCCATGACTGAGGATTTTAAAATATTTTATTATATGGTATGGTTGGTTCCACCATATTGCTCTTCTATTTCAGAGATTTCCTGGCTGTTATTTTCTTGATTATTTTTTCATATGAAACTTCAGAATCCACTTGCCTACCACCAGAAATATCTGTAGACATAGATGGAGTTATGTCCAGATAAACCTACTGTAGCTTGAGGAGCAACTGCATGTGTATCACTTTTTCACCTTCGTAAAGCTGAAAAACCTTAAGCCCAGAAAGAAGGAATGGCAAGGACAAAGGCCCTCAAGGGTGGGCCTTTGCTAGAAGCAGAAAGAGTTCATCCACGTAACAGGAGAATAGGCAGAGTGGATGGCAGAGATGCAGGTCGATGGGGAGATATGAAGATAATCTAGTGTAAATGGTCCCCTGCTTTCTCAGTGCCACAGGAAGCCAAGCAAGGATCTGGGAGGGAGTGTTAAGTAGAAAAGCCATGCATTGGTTTCAATGAGAATATGAGAATGAATCTGCTAGGGGACAGTGGTATTTAAAGTAGGCAGCATTGGCCGGGTGCGGTGGCTCAAGCCTGTAATCCTAGCACTTTGGGAGGCGGAGGTGGGCAGATCACGAGGTCAGGAGTTCGAGACCATCCTGGCCAACATAGTGAAACCCTGTCTCTACTAAAAATACAAAAAAATTAGCCGGGCGTGGTGGCGGGCACCTGTAGTCCCAGCTACTCGGAGAGGCTGAGGCAGGAGAATGGCGTGAACCCGGGAGGCGGAGCTTGCAGTGAGCCGAGATGGTGCCACTGCACTCTAGCCTGGGGGACAGAGCCAGACTCTGTCTCAAAAAAAAAAATATTAATAATAATAAAGTAGGCAGCATTAAGGGTCTATTCAAGATTAGTGCCTGGGAATTCAAAGTGAGAACAGTCAGCATGCTGTGTGCTTTTCTCCCGTCCCATTCAGTCATGTGGGGAGAGGCACAGAAAAGGCAGGGAGTTGGATGAACTTGGTGTTATAAGCTGAATCGTGTCCCCCGCAAATTCATACCTAACCCCTGGGACCTCAGACTGGGACTGCATTTTGAGAAAGGGTCTCTAAAGAGGTAATTAAGGTTAAGTGAAGTAATCGGGGTAGATCCCAACAGAACACATTGATGTCTTTTAAGAAAAGGAGATTAGGAGGCCGAGCGCAGTGGCTCATGCCTGTAATCCCAGCACTTTGGGAGGCTGAGGCGGGCGGATCACCTGAGGTCAGGAGTTTGAGACCACCCTGACCAACATGGTGAAACTCCATCTCTGCTAAAAATACAAAAATTAGCCAGGCATGGTGGTGGACACCTGTAATCCCAACTACTCAGGTGGCTAAGGCAGGAGAATCGCTTGAACCCAGGAGGTAGAGGTTGCAGTGAACCGAGATCTCGCCATTGCATTCCAGCCTGGGTGGCAGAGCGAGGGAGACTCTCTCAAAAAAAAAAAAAAAGAAAAAAGAAAAGGAGATCAGGACATAGACATACACAGAGGGAAGACCTAGCAGGTAAGAAACAAACAAACAAACTAGAAGACAAAGTAGGACAGAACTGTGTTGATGGCTGAGATGGAGCTCAAACTGCAATGATACGATGGGGTAGCAGCGTGGTCAGGAGCCAGCGGAGTTTACAAATCAAAGAGAGTGGGAGTGCAAAGTGGCTGAGAATGCAGGACAGTTGTGCTAGTCTGCTCCCAACTTTCCTGCCTACCTAACTGCATCACAAAAAAGCACAAATAAAAAAGCCTGATTTTGAAAGAAATTAAACAGTTTGAAGACATGTTCTCCAAGGTGAGTACTGGGTTTGACTCCTCGCTTCTAACGACAAAGCTCACCAAGCTGATTACCGTTCCTCCCGCATGTAAAGACTTCCCATTTGGAAAGAAGCTCCTCTGGAGGCAAGTGTACTTATGTAGTAGAAGGAGAAATCCATCCTAGCTACATAAAATAACCCACCAGTTCTGTTATTTTCAACAATGAAGGTGCACAGTACAGAAATTACAGTTAACACTAATTTCTTGTGTATTTCAAAATAGCTAGAAGGAAATAATTGTAATGTTCACAACACAAAGATAAATGTTTGAGGTGATGGATATCCTAATTACCCTGACTTGATCATTACACATTGTATACATGTATCAAAATATCACAGGTACCCCCTACATATGTACAACTATGATACTCACATTTTTTAAAATGAAAATACTATCAAGGACCAGCATATGTATAAGAAAAAAAGGAGGAACATGAGAGAGCTAGACCAAGATACAAACACACAAAAATAATCCCAGAGGGGGAAAAGAAGAATTCAAGAAACAGAAGAGAGCTTAAAATAAAACTAATTAGTCTAAAAAAATACAGTACATGAAGAAATAAAATTTTCTGAAAAAGAAACAGTACCAGAATGGGCTACTAGAAACTAAAAATACGAATGCCACAACAAAATTCCAATAGAAATGGAAAGTGAAGTTGAAAAAAATCCAATAGTACCTCTTAGACTTTAATGTGTATAAGAATCCTGGGGGTCTTGATCTCGTTAAACTGAGGAATCTAATCCAGTAGAGGTTTGAGGTGAGGGCTAAAGTTCTACAGTTCTAACAACAAGCTACCAGGTGATGCCAATGCTGACAGTCCACAGACACTTTGTGTAGAAAGGCCATGGAGACAGGAGAAATAAAAGAGAATCCAGAAGTATAAAACATAAAATAGGAGAGAAAGACGATCCAGGAAAACCAACATGTGCAACTAACTGGATTCTCAAGAAGAGAAAACAAAAAACTTGGAGACAGTATTGCTAAAGAAACAATAGGAAAAAATGTCCTAGAATTGGAAAGGGATTCAAATCTTCAAAGGACTCATTGAGTGCTGAGTAAGATGAATGTAAAAAAGACCCATTCCTCGACACATTCACATGCAGCTTCAGAGCGTAAAAACAAGTGGAAGATCTTAAAAGTTTCCAAGAGCAAACATTAGGACAACTACAAGGTAACTTGGAAAAGGATAGCATAAAACCTCTCTTAGAGGCAAGGAAGGCAATGCCTTCCAAATTTCGAGTGTAAAAAATTGGAGCTTGAACTGTTAGATCCAGTTGTTCTTGGCCGTTCAAGTAAGGGCACGACAAAGACATAGCCATGATGTGGCCGACATTGGACGTTGGCTAACCCAAAATCAATCCCAGCATCCTTTTCCCTTGCTTGTCTCTGAAATAGGGGCTGGGAAATTAAAATATTTACAAGCTTTTTGCAGCTACTAGTGGCAGTTAGATACTCTTCTGGTCAGTGAGATGAAGGCAAAAGCCAGCCGAAGGTGTTTCTAGGAAGTTTTTGTTCAAGTTCCATGAATGCTTCATAAGAATATACGGTTTGGGGACCAGGTGTGGTGGCTCACGCCTGTAATCCCAGCACTTTGGGAGGCTGAGAGGAGTGGGTCATGAGGTCAGGCATTCTAGGCCAGCCTGGCCAATATAGTGAAACCCTGTCTCTACTAAAAATACAAAAAATTAGCCGGGCGTGGTGGCAGGCGCCTGTAATCCCAGCTACTCAGGAGGCTGAAGCAGGAGAATTACCTGAACCTGAACCTCAACCTGGGAGGAGGAGGTTGCCGTGAGCCGCGATTGCGCCACTGCACTCCCGCCTGGGCAAAAGTGTGAGACTCCGTCTCAAAAAAAAAAAAGAAGAATGTGTAGTTTGTTGGTTATGTAGCTATACATTTGAGTTTATTAATCATGTTACTTAAAGCATCCATATCTTTGCTTATTTTTAGTAGGTTTTATCAATACATTTCTGAGAGGGTCTATAACAATCTCCAGCTGGACTTGTCAGTTAATCTCTCCTTGCAATTTTACTAGTTACTGCTTTATATTGCTTAAGTCATTAGGTTGCATCTTGATTATATTGTTACTCCTAGTGCTCTGCTTTCCTTTAGAATTCAAGGTGAAAAATATTGTATTTTGTCATATTAAAATTACTCTCAGCCAGGCACGGTGGCTCACACTTGTAATCCCAACACTTTGGGAGGCTGGGGCGGGTGGATCACCTGAGGTCAGGGGTTTGAGACCAGCCTGGACAACACGGTGAAACCCCGTCTCTACTAAAAATACAAAAATTAGCCATGCATGGTGGTGGGCGCCTATAATCCCAGCTACTCGGGAGGCTGAGGCAAGAGATTTGCTTGAATCTGGGAGGTGGAGGTTGCAGTGAGCTGAGATCGTGACAATGCACTCCAGCGTGGGTGACAGGAGGAGACTCCGTCTCAAAAAAAAAAAAAAAAAATTACTCTCCTGGCTTTCTTTATTGTCCAATGTGTATCTACTTCCATATCCTTATTTTCAAACTTTCTGCACACGTCTTTTTTGTGGGCAGTTTACTTTTTTATCCAATTTTAGGAATGTTTTAATTCGAGGCTTTAAACTCATTTACATTTAATTCAATATAATCACATTTTAGGACTTTATAACATTTTATAGGTAGTATTTATTTCCCTTTTCTGCTTTTATTAAATAGATCCAGAATTTTTTGCCAGATTGAGAGATATTTATGTAATTTTATTTTTTAGGCAGTTGCCACTAAATTAGTAAGACCAATACTTTTATTTTCTCTATTAATTTCTTAACCTTATCAACATGTAACATACTGTCATCTTGCACTGACTCAACTCCCCTGCCTCACCCCACCCTGCCCTTATGATTTTAAGAATTTATGTTTTGGATTATTATGGATACACTTTTGATTTCTTTCTATTTTTTTTATTTTTATTTTTATTTTTGAGAGGGAATCTCACTCTGTCGCCCAGGCTGGAGTGCAGTGGTGTGATCTCAGCTCACTGCAACCTCTGCCTCCTGGGTTCAAGCAATTCTTCTGCCTCAGCCTCCCAAGTAGCTAGAACTACAGGCATGTGCCACCACTCCTGGCTAATTTTTGTATTTTTAGTAGAGAAGGCCAGGCTGGTCTCGAACTCCTGACTTCAGGTGATCCGCCCGCCTCGGCCTCCCAAAGTGCTGGGATTCTTTCTCTTTTAGAATATGGACTATATTACTAAGTTAATTGCTCACCTGTACTTCCGTATATGTTCTGGCATTGTCCTGTATTTATTTTTCTCCTTGCTTCAACACTTCCTCCAAGAGTGTGTTGAAAGAGGTTTTTTTTTTTTTTTGTAACAAAGTTCCCGAGACTTTCTATACCTGAGTGTATCTTTATTGTACATTTACACATCCATGACAGTTTAGCAAAATACAGAATTACAGGTTTAAAGTTTGTTTCTTTGTAATACTTTGACAATATTTGCCCACTGTGTTTTCTGTATCCAGTGTTGCTTTTGAGAAACATGACAGTAGTCTGATGCCTGTTCCTCTGTAGGCCTTTACTCCCTGACTGGATGCTTTTATAATTTTCTCTCTGTCTTGGGTGATTAAAATAAACGTGTCATCCTCTATGGCAATTTAGGAGCCTTTCGATCTTATATCTTCCAACTTTAATTCTGGAAAAATTATGCAGTTATATTTTAATATATACGTATATATGTATATGTACATGTACATGTGTGTGTGTGTGTGTGTGTGTGTGTATATATATATATATGTATATTTAGAAACAGGGTCTTGCTCTGTCACCCATGCTGGAGTGCCATGGTGCAATCTTAGTTCACCGTAGCCTCCAATTCCTGAGCTCAAGTGATCCTCCTGCCTTAGCCTCATGAGTAGCTGGGACTACAAGTTCACACCATCATACATGGCTACCTTTTTCTTTTAAGAGACATTGTCTTGCTAGGCTAGTCTCGAACTGCTGGCTTCAAGCGATTCTCCTGCCTCAGCCTCCTAAACTGTTGAGTTTACAGGCGTGAGTCACCATGCCCAGCGCCCGGCTTCAGTTATTATTTCCTAACATATTTCCTCCTCCTGGGTCTATTATATGAGTGTTGACAGTTTTACTTCTAGCTTTTGTAACTTCAAAACGTTTCTAACTTATTTCTTCCCGATGCTTTCTGAGAGATTTCTTATCTTCTTGATAGGGTGACCAAGTCTGAGTTTGCCAGGCCTTCCTGGCTTTAGCACAGAAAGTCTTGTGTTCCAGGAAACTCAGCCCGAGGCAGACCAAGATGGTCGCTCATCTTCCTTCCAGATAAGATGGGCTGAACCCATTCTGTGTCTTTGCCACATATTGAGTTCCTGAATTCAATTATTATTATGTTTCATATCCTATATTTCTATGACTGTTTTTACATCATGTTGCTAAAATTTCTTCATTTTCTATTTAATAGAGGCTTATTTGGAAACAGTGATGGCAGTATTCCATTCATTCTACGTGAAGGGGTTATGCCTTTAATGGCTGTTGTGCCTCTGTCCTCATGTGTTTAGAAACAGTTCTGAGGACATCAGCGACTTTGATGGGGAATGTGATCTAGAGAAACCCACACTCTACTTCCTGCCCCCAGGGTGACTTTAAGATGTGTGTGTGGCCGGGCATGGTGGCTCACGCCTGTAGTCCCAGCACTTTGGGAGGCCAAGGCGGGCGGATCACGAGGCCAGGAGTTCGAGACCAGCCTGGCCAACATGGTGAAACCCCGTCTCTACTAAAAATACAAAAATTAGCCAGGGCCAGGCGCGGTGGCTCACGCTTGTAATCCCAGCACTTTGGGAGGCTGAGGCGGGCGGATCACTAGGTCAGGAGATTGAGACCACGGTGAAACCCCGTCTCTACTAAAAATACAAAAAAAAAAATTAGCCGGGCGTGGTGGCGGGCGCCTGTAGTCCCAGCTACTCGGAGAGGCTGAGGCAGGAGAATGGCGTGAACCCGGGAGGCGGAGCTTGCAGTGAGCCGAGATTGCGCCACTGCACTCCAAAAAAAAAAAAAAAAAAAAAATTAGCTGGGTGTAGTGGTGCATGCCTGTAATCCCAGCTACTCGGGAAGCTGAGGCATGAGAATTGCTTGAACCTAGGAGGTGGAGGTTGCAGTGAGCCGAGATCACGCCATTGCACTCCAGCCTGGGTGACAGAGCAAGACTCCATTTCAAAAAAAAAAAAAAGATATATGTGTGCACAGATACATCTCAGGCCTCTGGTGCCATAGTTTATGCTTGACCACTGCCTTGGGCCCCCTTTCCCCACTCCTCACCTTAGGCAAGCATGTTCAAAGGAAATCTCCTGATGTCTGCCCAGGCTCTGCTCCTTTTCTTTCTTTTTTTTTTTTCAAGATAGGGTCTCACTCTGTCACCCAAGTTGGAATGCAGTGGCACAATCTCAGCTCACTACGGCTGTGACCTCCTGGGCTCAAGTGATCCTCCCATCTCAGTTTCCCGAGTAGCTGGGACCCCAGGCACCTGGATAAGTATTTTTTGTAGAGATGGGGGTCTTGCCATGTTGGCCAGGCTGGTCTTGAACTCCTGAGCTAAGTGATCCGCCTGCCTTGGCCTCCTGAAGTGCTGGGATTATCGGTGTGAGCCACCACACCCAGCCTTCTCCTTTCGAGAGTATTTCTCTCAGATCATATCCCTGTACACCACATGTGAGGGCAAGCTCACCATGGGGAGGCAAGAGGGGATGCTCAAGGGCCACAGGTTGGCCACCCAGGGCTTTTGAACTTTTCTGCTCAGAGGCCCCCACTGTAACGTCACCCTACCACGCTGGCCAGTACAGGCATCTTCCACTCCTTCCTTGCTTTGTAGAGAGATGCCATGGTCAGGAGCATTCTAGGGCAACGCAGAGAGGACAGAGTTCGAGTCAAACTGTACCCCACTCCTCCCTGACCCCGCGCTCAGCCTGCCTCTGTCAAGAGCTGCTACTTTCTCTCAGACGGAATCACAGCTGACTTCTACCTCCCTAAGGGTTTCTTATAATTTTACTTCATTTTCTCAGACCCAACAATTCTTTCTTCCTTCCAAGTTATGTTTTGGATCGAGTTTGAGAAGATAAATTCGCAGCCTATGCTAGGCTGCCATCTTTCTGGAACTGGAATTTTGGTTTACACAGTGAAATTTTTTTTTTTTTTTTTACATCAGCACATCGATCATTTGAGAGTTTCTTTATGTATAATACAGAACTTTTTTTTCTTTAAGAGACAGGGCCTCACTCTGTTACCCAGGCTGTAATGCAGTAGTGCAACCTTGGCTCACTGCAATCTCAAACGTCTCAGGCCCAAGCCGTCCTCCCACCTCAGTCTCTCGAGTAGCTGAGACCACAGGCTTGTGCCCCTATACCTGGCTAATCTTTAAATTTTTTTTTGTAGAGAGACGGTCTCACTATGTTAGGCTGGTCTCAAACTCCTGGGCTCAAGGGAACCCCCTGCCTCAGCCTCCCAAAGTGCTGGGATTATAGGCAAGAGCAACCAGGCCAGAACATTTTAGATTAATAAATATTTCAAAGATTTTCAAATTTGCTATTGGAGGGTCATTGCTCCTTTAAATTCATCTATATGCTTCTTTCCAGACATCCTTTATCGTTGTTTATTTTTTGCCCATCAGTTACTGGAGAGGGCAGTTTGCATGTAACCAGTCTTTACAGCTTTTGTAGCCATTATTGTGATAAGTATTCTGGTTCAATGCTACTTAGGAAAGGTTCATGGAAATTATAACTTATTATGAAATATACCTTTACTGGTCTAACATTTCTTTTTTTTTTTTTTGCCTGAAGTCTATATTTCATGATATAATTTATTAAAATAATATGATTTAATAGTATATCCATTTAGAAAATAATTGTTACTTATGTTGTCTCATATTAATGTAATGGTAACAACTTTTCTTTTGTTTTTGTTTTTTTCCTTATTAAATGAGACAGAGTCTCGCTCTGTCGCCCAGGCTGAAGTGCAGTGGTGCAATCTGAGCTCACTGCAGCCTCTGCCTCCGGGTTTAAGCTGTTCTCTTGCCTCAGCCTCCCAAGTAGCTGGGATTACAAGCACAGAACACCATGCGCAACTAATTTTTGTATTTTTTGTAGAGACGGGGTTTCACCATGTTGGCCAGGCTGGTTTTGAACTCCTGACCTCAGGTGATCTGCCCGCCTCAGCCTCCCGAAGTGCTGGGATTATAGGCGTGAGCCACCGCGCCCAGCCACATAATGGTAACAACTTTATCTTTGTATTTGACTAATATTTTTTCTTTATCTTTTGACTTTAATCATTTTGCGTCATTTCATTCTTTGTGTTTTTTCTTCTTTAATCCCATAACAGATTTTTTTTTTTTTTTTTAAACAGAGTCTCCTTCTGTCTCCCAGGCTGGAGTGCAGTGGCACGATCTTGGCTTACCGCAATCTCCACCTCCCAGGTTCAAGTGTTTCTCGTGTCTCAGCCTCCCAAGTCACTAATTTTTGTATTTTTAGTAGAGACGGGGTTTTGCCATGCTCTCCAGGCTGGTCTTGAACTCCTAGACTCAAGCGATCTGCCTGCCTTGGCCTCCCAACGTGCTGGGATTACAGGCGTGAGCCACCATGCCCAGCCCAGATTATCATTTTTTGTGTTTATTAAAAAATAGCATTTAGACTGTTTTAGAACCCAATATGACATTTTCTTATCATGGAAATTCCACTCAAATATATTCATTAAAATAAATTATATATCTCTTCCTTTTGTAATTTTGTTCTGTTTTCTATTATTTTGTACGTGAATTATGTGTTCTTTTTTTGAGACAGAGTCTCACTCTGTCACCCAGGCTGGAGTGCAGTGGTGTGATCTCAGCACACTGCAACCTCCACCTCCTGGGTTCAAGAGATTCTCCTGTCTCAAGTAGCTGGGATTACAGGCGTCCACCACCACGCCTGGCTAATTTCTGTATTTTTAGTAGAGACAGAGTTTTGCCATGTTGGCCAGGGTGGTCTCAAACTCCTGACCTCAGGTGATCCCCCTGCCTTGGCCTCCCAAAGTGCTGGGATTACAGGCAGGAGCCACCACGCCCAGCCATGAATTATATTTTCTTTGCAGTATCCTCACGAATGTTTTGATAGGGAGTAAGATATAACCATTAAGAGTTCATGGTCTGGAATCAGACAGGCCTGGCTTTTAATTTCTGTTCCCCAAATAATTTGTTGTATCAATTTGTATACGTGCCACATACTCTTTAAGTTGAAGTTTCATCATCTGTGAAAATGGGAAAATAGGCCAGGTATGGTGATGCTCACCCTTGTAATCCCAACACTTTAGGAGACTAAGGAAGGAGGATATGCTTGAGGCCCGGAGTTCCAGACCAGCCTGGGCAACATAGGAAGACCCAGTCAGCTACTCGGAGGCTGAGGGAGGAGAATGGCGTGAACTTGGGAGGCGGAGCTTGCAGTGAGCTGAGATCACGCCACTGCACTCCAGCCTGGATGACAGAGCGAGACTCCATCTCAAAAAAAAAAAAAAATTAGTAAGGCATAGTGATATATGCCTGTAGTCCCAATTACTCGGGAGGCTGAGGTGGGAGGATCTCTTGAGCCCAGGAGTTTGAGGCTGCAGTGAGCTATGATAGCATTACTGCACTCCAGTCTGGGTGACAGAGTGAGGTCCTTTGAACAATGATTGGCAAATTGTTCATGATCAATTTTTTTTAGCAGTTATTGTAATATATTACTCTATTGTTTTGAAATTTACTAGTACGGACTATTAATTTTTTCAAAAGCAAAATTTAACCTATACTTCTGTAATGGTTGGCATCAACAATGTGACAAAGTCTTTTTAATCCCTCTAGTTTTTGACAAGCAGTTTGACCACACATTGTTCAATCTTCTCTCCCCTCCCTCCTTGTCCCTTCTTTTCTTGTTCTAATATAAGCTGAAATTAATTCAGATAATTCTTAAATTACTTTTAATATTATCTAATCTCATTTTGAGAATAATCTTTAGTATTCTCTTTGTTTTATAATAAACTTGAGGTTTATATTTTTGTGTATTTTAGCTTGTTGCAGTTCTTACAACTTATTATTGAGCTCTTAAGTCTATCTTGTCTGGTTATGTAGCAGAAAACAACTTTACGACTTACTAAAGTATGAGGAAGGTAAGAACTACAGGCTGACATTAAAGGAATTTGGTGTAGATTTGTGTGTTTCTTATGTATTCCATTTTATTTTATTTATTTTTAATTTTTTTTTGAGACGGAGTCTCACTTTGTGGCCCAGGCTGGAGTATTATGTATGTAATAATATTATGCATTATTCCACTTTGACCTTAGTCAATTAAAAGCAAAATTAGGAGTGTCCTCTTATTTACCCTTGGGTATTTTTACATCCTTACCATTCACTGGCTACCCACTACTTTTTATTTTTTTAAAGACAGAGTCTTACTGTCACCTAGGCTGGAGTGCAATGGTGTGATCTCAGCTCACTGCCACCTCCGCCTCCCAGGTTCAAGCAATTCTCCTTCCTTGGCCTCCCAAGTAACTGGGATTACAGGCTTGGGCCACCAAGCCCGGCTAATTTTTTTTTATTTTTAATGGAGATGGGGATTCACCATATTGGCCAGGCTGGCCTCGAACTCCTGACCTCAGGTGATCCACCTGCCTTGGCATCCCAAAGTGCTGGGATTACAGGCGTGAGCCACTGTGCCCGGCCATTATTTGTGACTTCTGACAAACAGTCCCAAATAATCTCAACTATAGATCCTATAATTTTTGACTCTTGACATAGTGAAAAGTTGGGGGTGAAAAACCTCCTTGGGTTTCAATTTAGGGTCCAGATAATGATCTTCCTAGTCTTTAGCACTGAAAAACTGTTGATGGGCCATGTTCCCCCTCCCCATTTAATTAAAAATATAAAAACCTCCACACTGTAAAATAGATGTTAGACAATCCAGTACAGTGCTGGCATTTCTCCTGGTTACTTCAATGTTTTAACAACGTATAGATTTCAAAAACAATCTCCGTGATTTGATGGCCCTGTTTTCAGGGCCCCTTAGACACATGCCTAGTTGGCCTGTTGGGTTACTGAGCTCTGGTCACGTTTCTCCCTCAAAACCCTTGGGTTGGAGTGGCAAAAATCAAATGCCTACAGGGACGAGGACCAAATCACTGGCTCAAGCACTTAGGTTTAAGATTATAAATAAGGTTGGCGACTGTGGCAAGCTACAAGAAGATATCCTTTCAAAAGGGACAGACACTATTCAGCTCAAGCCAATTGCTGCTAAGAATCATTGTGGGCCTGGTTGGGCATGGTGGCTCATGTCTGTAATCTCAGCACTTTGGGAGGCCAAGGTGAGCAGAAGGATCACTTGAGGTCAGGAGTTTGAGACCAGCCTGGCCAATATGGTAAAACCCTGTCTCTACTAAAAATACAAAAATTAGGGCCAGGTGTGGTGGCTCACGCCTGTAATTCCGGCACTTTGGGAAGCCGAGGCAGGCGGATCACAAGGTCAGGAGTTTGAGACCAGCCTGGCCAACGTGGTGAAACCCCATCTCTACTAAAAATACAAAAAAATTAGCCATGCGTGGTGGTGCACCCCTGTAGTCCCAGCTACTCAGGAGGCTGAGGCAAGAGAATTGCTTGAACCTGGGAGGAGGAGGTTGCAGTGAGCTGAGATTGTGCCACTGCTCTCCAGCCTGGGCAACAGAACGAGACTTCATTAAAAAAAAAAAAAAAATTAGCTGGGTGTGGTGGTGGGCGCCTGTAATCCCAGTTACTTGGGAGGCTGAAGCATGAGAATCACATGAACCCCAGAGGTGGAGGTTGCAGTGAGCCGAGATCATGCCACTGCACTCCAGCCTGGGCAACAGAGTGAAATTGTCTCAACAACAACAACAACAACAACAAATCAGCATAGGCCAAATAGTGCCAGATCTTCTGATTTTGTAATAGAAGCTTGAAATAAGTTTTATGTGAAAGCTTCCCATATTAATTCTGGCAACTACTTACAAACTTTTTAGTAGTTAATAACTGACGGGTCCAATTGTGGGCCAACTATTACAACAGGTTAAGGGATATTACATGATGCTAATCTGAGACTTCTTACTTATGTGGTTACATGACAGAGTTTTGCTCTTGTTGCCCAGGCTGGAGTGCAACGGCGTGATTCCGGCTCACCGCAACCTCTGCCTCTCGGGTTCAAGCGATTCTCCTGCCTTAGGCTCTCAAGTAGCTGGGATTACAGGCATGAGCCACCACGCCCGGCTAATTCTGTATTTTTAGTAGAGACAGGGTTTCTCCATGTTGGTCAGGCTGGTCTCAAACTCCCATCCTCAGGTGATCCACCCGCCTCAGCCTCCGAAAGTGCTGGGATTACAGGCATGAGCCACCATGCCCGGCCGACAATTCAGATTAAATTTCTTATCATTTGGTGAGATGAGGTTCTCAGAAAGAGATTTAAGGAAAGTGGGGAAATTTACTAGTTTTTACAAGCTGGGATGTGTTCTACTCACAATAACTTCTACACAGATAATAGTTTAGCATCTGGCTGTGCCTCCTTTTATTAAGAGTTCAAAGTTCTGCAGTGAAATATATGATGCATACCAAGCACCACCCCAGGGACCAAGCCTCCAATCAGGATATGATTAACCATACTACTAAATTTAAATATTTTTCAGTATTTATTATCAAGTATACCGATTGATTCCTCTCAGTACTGACATAGGCATTAATATGAAGCCAATTTCCTTAACTGTTTTATTTCAAGATCCAGTTACCTATTCATATGGCCTTAGTCTTTTTAGTTTTTTCTCTAGAGTCTTGTTAGTATGTGTGTGTGGGGGGGGGTATTGTTTGTTTGTTTGTTTTTGAGATGAAGTCTTGCTCTGTTGCCCAGGCTGGAGTGCAGTGGCTCAATCTCGGCTCACTGCAACTTCTGCCTCCTGGGTTCAAGGGATTCTCCTGCCTCAGCCTCCCGAGTAGCTGAGATTACAGGCTCCCACCACCATGCCCAGCTAATTTTTGTATTTTTAGTAGAGATAGGGTTTCACCACGTTGGTCAGGCTGGTCTCAAACTTTTGACCTCGGGCGGTCCACCCTCCTCGGCCTCCCAAAGTGCTGAGATTACAGGCATAAGCCACTGCTCTTGGCCTTGTTAGCATAGTTTGGAGAGAACAAAATTGTTTTTCATCTCACTTACAGAATAGTTTTCTAACAATTACATAGAACATTTTAATTGCAAATGCAGTGACTCCAAATAGCTAGGCAAATTAGCATAAATACAGAACCAAAAGCTGCTAGGATAGTCCTAAATTAAGTCAGGCTACAAGAAGAAATTTTAGGTAACAAAAAAGATTAAACATAGATAACTCACAAAATTGGCGTTACAGTTCTTCTGGCCGTTGGTGCTTACAACTGTGCATTCTTCTTACTTAGCACAAGGCATTTCCGAGAATTTGAGTGCTCAATATATGCTTGCTAAGTGAATGAATGAATGCATGCATGGATGAATGAATAAATGAATGACTAGCCTTGGCCTCCTAGTTTTCACGATACATACATCCTAAATGCCTCTGCTTGATTAATGTTGCTAAAAAGCTGATCTCATCCCTTCATTCCTCGACTCAAATACCTTTGCCCTGTCTACAAAATAAAAATGTTCTTGGCCCGAATAAATGCTTGGTTAAATTTTGTTTCACTTTTAACTCTTGCTATGTCTAAGATGAACCCTACAGCTCCAGCCAAACACATCATTTAGCTTTCCTCTTTTTAAAATGCACACACGCCACTTCCTTTTGCCTCTCAAACCTAATTAAATCCTTTTCATGGTATTAGGTTCAGCTGGTCCATCATTTCTTTAACGAAACACACCTTGGGCAAACCAGCTCATTTTGCTTTTGCTTTTATCTTAATAATAACACCTGGCTCTTATAAAGTCAGATTGCTGGCTCCTTCCCAGATCTCATCAATAAACTCTCTAGAGGAGTCTAGGAATCTCCTCCAGGGCCTACTTTTGATAGGAAAGTGTAGCAAATAGACTTAATGACCTCTCCTTTGTCATGGATCATTGATAGCCTTATATTATTACTTGCCTGTTTCCTCTCTATTCCTCCTCATTAAGATAATATGTTCCTCAGGTATGGGGACTATATTTATATTTATTCTGTTTGCTACTTCGTGCCTAACATTATGCTGATAGTAGATGCTTTACAAATTCTTACTACATATATGGATCACCTGGGAAAAATTTTGCTTAGACAAACCTTTTCAAGAAATGCTATTTGCAGTGTTGGTCCTTAACAGAAATATTTATGAAGAACAAAAGCTTTTCAGTTTAAGATGCTCTTGTTTATTTGGTTAGGAAGTAATAGAAAAGTAAATTAACAACTTCAATGTTACAAGTGAAAACGGGCATGAAGGGTTGTTTAGGAGTAAATTCTGGTTAAATGCTTACTCCTCCAAGAGCTTCTATATTTAAACCCTGGTGTTGGAACCAATTCAAGAAAAAAAAAATCCTTCATGAATATTTAAGTAAGGCAAGAACAGGAAATGAAAAAGTGAGGTCTATGAAACAGGAGCCCAATATCTTAAATTCCATTATCAATTTTGATTTTTTAAGAAGTTCAGTGGATGAGACCTTGATTTAATGCTAAAATGTCTTCTTCAATTTCAGTTCTACCAGCAACTCATTGTTTTCTTGAAAGTTTTCTCTTGAGTGTCTTTTAGCGAATTTGTTAATCTCCAGAATGCATAGAAGATAATGAGAAAACAGAGGCTACCTCTGGTTTCTTAAAATGGGAAAAGAGTGAATAACTCCTGTATTTCCACTTGAAATCGAATGGAATGATCTGTTTTACTACCCTACAATCTATTAATCTGATCAAAGTAATAAATGGTCATTTAGAGTTTTATAAAAACATAGCCATGACTGTCTGACAAAGGATGGAGTGTGTGAGAAGTTAGTTTCACCTTCCACCTATTTCCTAAAGGAAGGAGAAAACACCATTTCTAAAGGAAGAAAACCCAACCAAAGTAATTTATTAAAATAAACTGAGAGACAATCTAACCAGAGTTCAAAGAGGCTGAAATATGCATTTGGCTTAGAAGAAAACACTAAGTTTTCTGTACCATTTTTAAAGTGTTTTTGCAGGTTGATAACAACCTTCTTTATAAATACTTCTGTCACAGCAACCGTCCATGTCACACTAATTTGCATTTGCTGCATGTGGTGCCAACTTATAATTATTCTCTTGTGACACTTCATGCTCCAGAAATATCAAGCCACTTGAAAGTACTCAATTGTACCATGCTGTCTGAACACCGTGTTTTTTACATGCTGTTTACCCAACTTGTATAGGTTCCAAACTCCTACTCTTCTAAGGCGAAAACATCACTCTTCTGAGGCGAAAACATCACTGCTTCTATAATTATTTCCCTGTCTCAAGATAAACTTGAGTTCCCTCTTTCCATGGTGTCATGGTATCTCATGTAGTACCTGTATCTATTTATCTCTCCTCTTCACCGTTAGACTGTAAACAATTTCAGGTCAAGAATATGAGAATTGGCTGGGCGTGGTGGCTCATGCCTATAATCCCAGCACTTTGGGAGGCTGAGGCAGGTGGATCACCTGAGGTCAAGAGTTTGAGACCAGCCTGGCCAACATGGCAAAACCCCGTCTCTACTGAAAATACAAAAATTAGCTGGGTGTGGTGGTGCACACCTCTAATCCCAGCTACTACAGAGGCTGAGGCAGGAGAATTGCTTGAACACGGGAGGCAAAGGTTGCAGTGAGCTGAGATCGTGTCACTGCACTCCAGCCTGGTCGACAGGGCGAGACTCTGTCTCAAAAAAAAAAAAAAGAATATGAGAACTTTTGGAGGGGTCTCACTTTTTTTTTTTTTTAAGTCAGAGTCTGTGTCACCCAGGCTAGAGTGCAGTGGCATGATCATAGGTCACTGCAGCATCAACCTCCTGGATTCAAGAGCTCTTCCATCTCAGCCTCCTAAGTAGCTGGGACTACCGGCGTGCCCAGCTAATTTTTTAAATTTTTTGTATTAATTCCAGCGTCCCACTGTGCCCAGCTAATTTTTTATTTTATTTTTTGTATTAACAGGGGTCTCACTATGTTGCCCAGGCTGGTCTCAAACTCCTGGCCTCAGGCAATCTGCCCTTATGACCTCCCAAAGTGCTAGGATTACAGGTGTGAGCCATTGTGCCCCTCTAGTCTCATGCTTTTCAGTGCTTTGAGCAGTTGTACTTGCTATATGGTAAGAAGTCAATGGTAAATATATAATGAATGAGTGCAAATCAGACAATCAACAGTGATCAATAAATCTTCTACTAATTCACAGCCTCTGTCATATCTTCCATATTAAAAAAACAGGTGAGGCATGGTGGCTCATGCCTATGATCCCAGCACTTTAGGAGACCGAGGTGGGAGGATCACTTGAGGCCAGGAATTTGAGACCAGCCTGGACAACATAATGAGATACTGTATCTACAAAAAATAAAAAATAACCAGCCGGGTGTGGTAGCGTAGGCCTGTAGTCCCAGCTACTTGGGAGGCTGAGGTGGGAGGATTGCTTGAGCCCAGCAGGTGGAGGCTGCAGTGAGCTGAGATCACACCACTGTGCTCCAGCCTGGGCAATAGGGGTACTGCTAAGAGAGAGCCAATCCACTCTGCAGTACCTTGGAGAGACTCAAAATTTGCAGATATCAGGTACAGTGGATGATGCTTAACAAATAAGTTAATGTAAGGAATAATAGACTTTTTTTCATCTTAAAGGGGATGCTTCCCCTTCATCTTAAAGCTCTATATATGACCACCAACTGGTCTTAGTGAGTAAACTGAGTAAATCAGGTGTCTAAAAATGACCTAAAATTCATGGCTGGGCATGGTGGCTCACGCCTGTAATTTCAGCCCTTTGGGAGGCTGAGGCAGGCGGATCACCTGAGGTCAGGAGTTTGAGACCAGCCTGGTCAACATGGCGAAAACTCTTCGCTACTAAAAATATAAAAATTAGCTGGCTGTGGTGGTGCACACCTGTAATCCCAGCTACTTGGGAGGCTGAGGCAGGAGAATTGCTTGAACTCAGGAGACAGAGGTTGCAGTGAGCCAAGACAGTGCCACTGCACTCCAGCCTGTGTGACAGTGCAAGACTCCGTCTCAAAAAAAAAAAAAAAAAAAAGGAACTATTGCTAATAAACTGAAGTAGACTAGTATATGATTGTGGCTGTTGTCTGCTATGAAATAAAGTCCCTCCCTTTCCCATCCCCATATGTGCCTTGTTATAAGCTTCTTCATTCTCTTTCTGCAATCACCAGCCAGAGACAGAAACTGACACTTCCTTTTTTGAAAGTGAAAAAGATATATCAAGTGAAACTCTACTTTCACTCTTCAATGCCTTTTTACCTTCCACTTAAGTATGAGCTACCAGAATCTAAATTTGATGAGTATGATTTCCCTGTAGTTAATAAGGGGAGGAATTTTAGAGTGGGGGGTAGAGAGTACATTGATGCATTTACACAGTAATCAATCTGTTTGTTTGTTTTTTAATATATCCTCATTGAATGTTGCTGTCCTCACTTACTTTAGTAATTTAGTGCTTGGGGAGGCCCCTGTCCAGTCTCTACTAGTGATGTATGGGCTGTTCATTCAGTCTCAGGTTTAAATTGTACTTAAACAACAACCACACACCTCGCCACTCTTGAGATCTGGGTGTGTTCAAACTTCTCAAATCCTTCCTGTGGCCATGAGCTAAGTTTAATTATACTATATTTTCTCTTTTTTATTTTTTCTGCGAGCAAATCTAGGAGGCTCTGACTCATTTCCTTGTCCCTGGAATCCCTTTTATATGTGGTTCAGCCTTCTTTTTCCATTTCTAATTGTCTTAACCTTATCTGCCTCTTCTTTTTTCTCTGCTTTTCTTATGGGCTATAACTCAATTGTAACTGAGCAAATAAAAATTCAAATGTATTTGAATCTATTTGTGACCACCTATAATAACAACTCACGAAGTATTGATATGAAGTATCGATATTTTCATTTACACTAGTAGTCTTCAAACACACGCTTACATACACACACACAGCAGTAAGGAAAGCTCAGTCCTTTCAATAAATGATTCGAGGTCAGTTGTAAAGCCATATGGAAAAATAAAACTCTTTTTATTATACCTCCCATACTTGCCACCATTCAAAAAAACTAATTCCAGGTGAGTTATAATTTATGAAAGAGAAAGCAGTAAAGCTCCTGGAAGATAAAATAGAAAAATATTCATAACTTTGGAATGTGGAAACATCTCTTAAACAGGACGTAGAAGGCACTCTCAAAGAAAGTAATTGAGAAATTGTTAAATAAAAATAAATAAAAACAAATATTGGAGAGGAGACTGAGGGCAAAAATAAGGAAAAACTAAAAACAATATTGAGAAATTGTGCTTCATTAACTTTCTGTTTTTCAACAAAACACAATTAAAGTTATGAAAAGGCAAACCAAGCAGTAGGAGAGGGCATTTGCAATTGGTGTAATCGAGTAAATACTTGTATTTGTAATATACAAAGAACCTCTACAAATTAGACAACCTCATAGAAAGTAACCAAGAGACTTGAATGATAACTTAACGACCAATAAACATTTGAAAGGGGGTCCAAATTCATTAGTCAAATTACAATGGCAATGAGTAACACAACATGCCCAAGGGACAAAGTTTAAAGAGCAAACAATACCATTCTGGGTAAGGACAAGAAGAAATGAGGAATCTTATACACTGTGAGTGCAAATTCGCAGAACTATATATCGTGAAACTTAGGGATTATCTGCGGAAGTTGAGTGTATGCATACTCCATGACCCAACAGCTTAACTCCCTCTACGTATATATCTAACGGAAACGCATGCTCACATACACAAAAGACATATACGACAGTGGTCCCCAACCTTTTTAGCACCAGGGACCAGTTTAGTGGAAGACAATTTTTCCATGGACCTGGGAGGTAGTGCGTCAGGGGATGGGTTCGGGATAAAACTGTTCCACCTCAGATCATCATTCTTATAAGGAGCATGCAACCTAGATCTCTCGCATGCACAGTTCACAATAGGGTTCATGCTCCTGTAATGCCTCCTCTGATCTGACAGGAGGCCGAGCTCAGGCAGTAATGCTCGCGTGCCTGCCACTCACCTCCTCCTGTGAAGCCTGGTTTCTTTTCTTTTCTTTTCTTTCTTTTTTTTTTTTGAGATGGAGTCTCTCTCTGTTGCCCAGGCTGGAGTGCAGTGGCGCTATCTCAGCTCACCACAACTTCTGCTTCCCGGGTTCAAGTGATTCTTTTGCCTCAGCCTCCTGAGTAGCTGGGATTACAGGCGTGTGCCATCACGCCTGGCTGATTTTTTAATTTTTAGTAGAGACGGGTTTTCACTATGTTGGCCAGGCTGGTCTCGAACTCCTGACCTCGTGATCCGCCTGCCTCGGCCTCCCAAAGTGTTGGGATTACAGGCGTGAGCCACGGCACCTGGTTGTGAAACTCAGTTTCTAACAGGCCACAGACGGGTACCAGTCTGCAGCCTGGGTGCTGGGGACCCCTGAGAATGTTCAGAACAGCATTACTCACAAGAACCAAAATCTAGGGACAAATGCACATCACCAGTAGAATCAGTAAACAAATTGCAATATATTTGTACCTTGGATCTCTATACAATGAAAAGAGTCAACTATTGCTATATGCAAAACTAGGTTGGATCGCACAAACACGATGCATAGCATAAATACCAGGCATGAGATAACATGTACCATATGATTCTCTGTAAATAAAACTCAGAAACAGATAATAGAAAACGGAATAGTAGAATGTTTGGAGGAAGGGAGCAGAGTATGATTGGTGGGGAGCACAGGGCAGGCTTCTGGGGTGCTGTCTGTGTTCTATGTCTTAAGCAGGTGACGGTGATTGAGGTTGTTCACTTTGAGACAACAGATTGAGCATTTACGATTTGTGCATTTTTCTCTATGTATGTCACACCACGTGTGTTGTAGGAAAAAAACTGTCTCAGAAAAAAGGTAAATGTATAAATATTGAAATGGGCACAAGGTGAGAGCGGTAGCAAGTTAAGGAAGACTCCATTGAGTTCTATACTATTAGACTACATAACATGCTTTAATAGAGCCTACTGAAGGACAGGATCGGTCCTAAGGGTAGTGATATGATCTTGGGGTAAGGTTCAAATAGTCACAGCTGGCTGGGTGCAGTGGCTTACACCCGTAATCCCAGAACGTTGGGAGGCTGAGGTGGGAGGACTGCTTGAGCCCAGGAGTTTGAGACCAGCCTGGGCAACATAGCAAGACCTTGTCTGTAGAAAAATTTTTTTAAATAGCCAGGCATGGTGGCACGTGCCTGTAGTTCCAACACTTTGGGAGGCCGAGGCAGATCACCTGAGGTCAGGAGTTCTAGACCAGCCTGGCCAACACGGCGAAACCCCATCTCTACTAAAAATACAAAAATTAGCCAGGCATGGTGGTATGCTCCTGTAATCCAGCTACTTGGCGACTGAGGCAGAGGTTGCAGTGAGCTGAGATCGCCCCACTGCACTCCAGCCTGGACAACAGAGTGAGATTCTGTCTCAAAAGAAACAAAAAACAAAAAACTGAGCTCTATTGAATTGGGATGGCAAGGTGAAGGAACATCAAGAATAACAAAGTGTTGGCTGAGTGTGGTGGCTCATGCCTGTAATCCCAGCACTTTGGGAGGCTGAGGCGGGCAGATCACTTAAGGTCAGGAGTTTAAGACCAGCTTGGCCAACATGGTGAAACCTTGTCTCTACCAAAAAATACACAAAAAAATAAGCCGACCGTGGTGGTGCACAACTGTAGTCCCAGCTACTTGGGAGGCTGAGGTGGGAGAATTACTTGAACCTGGGAGGCAGAGGCTGCAGTGAGCAGAGATCGCACCATTGCACTCCAGCCTGGGCGACAGAGTGAGACCATGTCTCAACAAAACAAAACGAAACTAAGTGCTTCAAAATGTTGTCCCCTTTGCAGTTTGTGCTTTACATTGCAAAAGAGACACACACAAAAAGAATAATAGCTTCTAATTTCAAAAATCCAAACCTTTCTATTTTCTGTTTGCACACTTCACAACAATCAGCCTTTCTAAAGTAATATAAAAATTCTCCTATGCTCTCTCATAGTTCTAATAGCCTCTAGATTCTTGAGGGAAAATCCTGGTTACTTTGTTTTCAACTTCTAAAATCCGTGTCCTTTATCCTTCAGAGATCTTTGATGGTTCAACATTTTTCCGTGAAGCTAGCTAGGTTTTATCAGGCATCGTGTGTCTTGGTGTAGCACATTTCGCATTTGCAGAGAAATGCCAATGCTGACAGGACTCAGGAGATTTCTGGTGAACAGTGTTCGAGACTGGACAGTGCTATCAAACGAGAATTGAAGATATTTTCTCAATCCCCCCAATGAGGCTTTAGCTTAACTTTATAATTTTTGCCGCTCTATTGTTACAGGAAAGGGGTCCCAATCCAGACCCCAAGGGAGGGTTCTTGGATCTAACGCAATAAAAGATTCAGGGTGAGTCTGCAGAGTAAAGAGAAAGCAAGTTTATTAGGAAAGTGAAGGAATCAAGAATGGCTACTCCATAGACAGAGCAGCCCCGAGGGCTGCTGGTTGCCCATTTTTATAGTTATTTCTTTTTTTCTTTTTCTTTCTTTCTTTCTTTTTTTTTTTTTTTTAGATAGAGTCTTGCTCTGTTGCCCAGGCTGGAGTCAGTAGAGCAATCTCAGCTCACTGCAACCTCCCCCTCCCAGGTTCAAGCGATTCTCCTGCCTCAGCCTCCTGAGTAGCTGGGACTAGAGGCACGTGCCACTATGCCTGGCTAATTTTTGTATTTTTAGTAGAGATGGGGTTTCACCATGTTGGCCAGGTTGGTCTTGAAATCCTGACCTCGTGATCTGCCCGCCTTGGCCTCCCAAAGTGCTGGGATTACAGGCGTGAGCCACCGTGCCCAGCTAGGTTATTTCTTGATGATATGCTAAAGAAGGGGTGGATTATTTATGCCTCTTATTTTTAGACCATATAGGGTAACTTTCTGATGTTGCCATGGCATTTGTAAACTGTCATGGCGCTGGTGGGAGTGTAGCAGTGAGGACGACCAGAGGTCACTCTCGTCGCCATCTTGGTTTTTGTGGGATTTGGCTGGTTTCTTTACTGCAAACTGTTTTATCAGCAAGGTCTTTATGACCTATATTTTGTGCTGACTTCCTATCTGTGACTTAGGATGCCTAACCACCTGCGAATGCAGCCCAGTAGGTCTCAGCCTCATTTCACCCAGCCCCTATTCAAGATGGAGGTGCTCTGGTTCAAACACCTCTGACACTATCAGTATGAATTCTGCATTTCCGTGAAAAATTTTGCAGTTGACCAATGTTCTTCTCCCACCCTTTAGTCCCCAAGTGTACTTAACGGTACTCAGGTAAGCCTCCTCTCCGAGGCACAGAGGTATAATGATGGGAAATAGTTACATCTAAAGCCATAGCTGGGTCTTAGGAGGTGCTTTGAGGATACACTTGGATTTTACGTCCTTCTAGATCCTCTCAGATCCTCTGTTCCGTGTAACAGATGTTACTAAATTCACACATGTCTGAGACAGTAACCCACGTGCTGGGGATGCAAAGACGATTAGTTCCTGTTGTCAAAGGGGTCACAATCCAACACAGTGGTCCCGAACCCTGGAGTATGCTACTTACCAGGGGAGATTTGAAAAACGAATACCTGAAGCCACTTCAATAGCCTTTTTTTTTTTTTGAGATGGTGTCTCGCTCTTTCACCCAGGCTGGAGTGCAGTGGCGCCATCTCAGCTCACTGCAACCTCCGCCTCCTGGGTTCAAGTGATTGTCCTGTCTCAGCCTCGTGGGTAGCTGGGACTACAGGCACATGCCACCATGCCCGGCTAATTTTTGTATTTTTGGTAGAGATGGAGTTTCACCATATTGGTCAGGCTGGTCTTGTACTTCTGACTGCAGGTGATCCACCTGCTTTGGCTTCCCAAAGTGCTGGGATAACAGGGTAAGCCACTGCACTCAGCCTCAACAGTCTTTTAAAATAGGTCTTGGGTAGGGACTAGACATCAGTTTTGTTTGTTTGTTTTTAAATCTCCCCAGTGATTCTGATATACAGTGAGGAACAACCAATCTAGTAGGTAAACTAATACAAAGTTAACATTTTATGGAGGACTGTTTTATGCCAGGCACTGTTCTGTTGTCATATTTTATATTATTTAATCATTCCAACAATCCAATAAGATAATATTGTTACTTCCTTTTCTTTCTTTCTTTTTTTTTTTTTTTTGGAGACAGGGTCATTCTGTCACCCAGGCTGGAGTGCAGTGGTACGATCACAGCTTGCTGCAGCCTCAACCTCCCAGGCTCAAGCAATCCTCCGGCCTCAGCCTCTAGAGTAGCTGGGACCACAGTCATACACCACCATGCCTGGCTCATTTTTAAACATTTTTGTGGAGACGTGGTCTCACTATGTTGCTCAGGCTGGTCTTGAACTCCTGGGCTCAAGTGGTCCTCCAGCCTCAGCCTCCCAAGGTGCTGGGATTACAGGCCTGAGCTACCACGCCTGGACCTGTTACCTCCATTTTATGGATGAGGACGCGAGGCAGGGTCAAGTTTAATGACGTACCCAAGACCACACAGCTAGTATGTGAGAGAACCAAGAATTAACGCCATTGTCTGCTGCTGGAACCTGTGTTCTTAACCCCTACGCCCACTGCCTCAAGTCACCTGCCTGACAATGACTTAATTGATAAACCCATTAATAATGGCAGTTTGTTCGCTTTTATTACTATGGGATAGATTTTTACAAATGATGGCAATTTGTAAAACATACTGAGGGGTGAGACGTTGGAGCTGTTGATTCTGACCATGGTTGAGAAGGTTGGAGAATATTTTGCAAGGGAGGAACTATTTAAATTTAACTTTAGGCCAGGCATGGTGGCTCATGCCTATAATCCCAGCACATTGGGAGGCCGAAGGGAGTGGATCACTTGAGACCAGGAGTTCAAGACCAGCCTGGCCAACATGGCAAAAGCCTATCTCTACTAAAAATAGAAAAATTAACTGGGCATGGTAGTGTGTGCCTGTGATCCCAGCTACTGAGGAGGCTGAGGCAGGAGAATTGCTTGAACCCGGGAGGCGGAGGTTGCAGTGAGCTGAGATAGTGCCACTGCACTCCAGCCTGGACGACTGAGCGAGACCCTGTCTCAAAAACAACAACAACAACAACAACAACAACAACAACAACAACAAAACAAAAAAACTTTAAATGATGAGTAGGATTTATAGGCAGAACAAGGAGTTAGAGAGAACAGTCAGGGAGAAGGGAAGTCCTCTACAAAGGCACTCAGAAGACGTGCACGAACAATTCCAGAAATGTGTTGTGTCTTTTGGGTTGAGCTCTCTGGTTCCTTTAAATCTTTCATCTATGAATGGTCTATTCTACGTATCCCAGCCTGCCTAAAAAGTAGTTTTCCTTAGTGCTTTCACCTTTCTCGGTTTACATCTCAAGATATAAAAGTATATGTTTAAAAAATATACTTTAAATATATATATCTTTAAAAAGACATACTTTTAAAACTAAAATGAGTAAAAAATTTTAAACTAAAATCAGTAAAAATACAAGTAGAAGTACTTGTTGCTGGTCTCGGTCATCATTCAAGATATGACTGTTGTTCTCAGTACTTGGCTCTTCTAGGGAAGTGCCACTTATTAACAGTCTCTACAGCGCTGATAAAGTGGGGTAGGTTTCACTTGGGGTAAAACAGAATCTTCAGATTGATCACAGTGGCTCACACCTGTAATCTTACCACCGAGGCAGAAGGATTGCCTGATCCCAGAAATTCGAGACCAGCCTGGGCAACATGGCAAGACTCCATCTCTATTAAAGAAACAAAAAGCAGAGTCTTCATAAGTGGAAATATAAGTTTTAATTATTCCAGCTAAATCATCACAGTAAAAAGATGTTAATATTTATCTCCACACTCATCCTTACCAGGTAGCCTTGTGCTCTTGGAATGTCGTATTTATGAAGTGAGCAAGCAGTATGTAGAATAGCATGAGATAGACCAGTCACCAAAGGTTGTTGATTTCTAGGAATGTCTCATGCTGGTTGCATCTATATGTGAACTGGGAAGTTGAGATCGCTTTCCACAGAAATTAAGCAAAATCCTGGAGGTAAGTTGTGGATACGGCTGCTGTAGACTCCCTGACAGCGTAGAAACTAGAACTCTGAAGTAAGCCACTGGTGCCTAACAAATTCTTTATAGAGTCGTAGAGTGGATCCTTGGGGGCTGACGTGGCCTCCAATGCCTAACATGGTTGAAAAGGCCATGGACTTGTGTTCTGGGTTCCTCTAACATAGCCAAGTCCTCACGTAACCTGGTCAATATTGACCACATCTTTTGACCACTAAACTTGGGGAACACCTTGCTGAGGGCCAATGGAAAATGCTGGAAGCCATGAACCCTCCTTGTATCCATGATCTTAGATGGGTCTATGGTTTTTGGTGAAAGCCATCCAGAAACAGCCTCAAAATCCAGTCTGAGTTGTCATTCCTGTCAATCCTCTTATTTTTTTCCTTCATTACCTTATTTCTAGCAACACGTCTTACTTATTTTGTTTTCCTAGAAGATGAGTTGTGTATGAATTTTGGGTGGACTATCTTGACAACCAAATAGCATTATATTTAAAAGTTTATGAAAATAATAAGCTTAGCATAAACTGCCTTGACAGATGTGGTATGCCTAGTGAAGTTGTTTAGCTAAGGCTCAATCTCAGGATCTGTGGGACTCTAATGCCATCTGCTGGTCACATTGATGGCTGCTGCCATCACTTTCTTGGCCTACTCTGCTGTCTTACTCTATAATAAAGACTAACAGGACCCCACAGTTAGGAGAGCGACCTCTAGCGAGCAGGCCTTGGAATTTTTCTTTTTAATTGAATTCATAAAAGCTCAGAATGCCATTTAGACAATTTGTAATGGTGGGGGCAGGTAAGAGTATAAATATTGAATGTATTCAAAGCTGTCAATGACGTTCAACTCTTTTCACTGTGGATAAAGATCTTCTGGATGCAATAGAATTAGATTTTGGCGATTACATCCTATTTTATGGGTCTATTGTTTTGCATTCATGGGCTGTTTGATATCGAAATACTGTATAATTTTAGTAGTAAGAACACAGGATCTGGAGTCGAAGCAGGGTTAAAACAAAGGCTTTGTGGCCAGGCATGATGGCTCATGCTTGTAATCTCAACACTTTGGGAAGCTAAGGCAGGAGGATTGCTTGAACTCAGGAGTTGGAGGCCAGCCTGGCAAAATGGCGAAACCCCAACTCTACAAAAAGTACCAAAAAAAAAAAAAATTAGCCAGGCATGGGAATGCACTCTTGTCCCAGCTACTTAGGAGGCTGAGGTAGGAGAATTGCTTGAGCTCGGGAAGGCTGGGACTGCAATGAGCCGTGATCACACCGTTGCACACCAGCCTGGGTGACAGAGTGAAACCCTGTCTCAAACAACAACAAAAATAGCAACAACAAAAACAACACAAATGCTTTGCCACTTACTAAGTCTTTGCTTTGAGCAGGTTACTTAACTTTTCTGTGCCTCAGTTTCCTTGGCTTAAAATGGAGATAAATGTACCTAAACCACAGAGATTAGAACAACGCCCTGTGTGAAGTAAAACACTCAACGACTGTTAGCTATTTTATTTTATTTCTTTGAGATGGAGTCTCACTCTGTCACCCAGGCTGGAGTGAAGTGATGCGATCTCGGCTCGCTGCAGCCTCTGTCTCCCAGGTTCAAACAATTCTCCCTGTCTCAGCCTCCCAAATAGCTGGGATTACAGGTGCCCACCACCATGCCTGGCTAATTTTTGTATTTTCAGTAGAGATGAGGTTTCACCATGTTGGCCAGGCTGGTCTTGAACTCCTGACGTCAAGTGATCCACCCTTCTTGGCCTCCCAAAGTGTGGGGATTACAGGCGTGAGCCACGGTGCCCAGCCCAGCTATTTTTATTAAAACAAAAATCTTGTAGCTCATATCATTCTGGGATAGGAGTAATCTCTGGACCATCTTTCTGGGCCATCTTTTTGTTGGAAGAAAGCTGAGGACAAATGACTCTTGTTCCAAGGATTGGGGAGAGGTTCTGCAAGACAGAGGATACAAACTTGCGCTCGTGTAATCTGGATGGAGAACCCACGGAGACAAAGGTATTCTAGGGATGTGAATGGGGGTGGTTGCGGCTGTCTCAGAGGGTTTTGTGAGTAGAGATGTAGCCACAAGGATGGTGTTAGATTAATGGGAGGCGACAGAAAGCTCAGTGATAAAATCCCACGTAGTCATTGGATATTGGCTGGGGCTGGAGGAGGCCTCCAGGCTGTTCCATGTGGTCCTTGAGGTGGGGACATGCTCTGTAAGTCCTCAGATATGGTCATCGCCCTCTCTGAGCTGCCAGAAAGAATTAGGTATGTGCGAAGAACAAGATATTGAGCAACCCAGTGTGGGACAGGAGGATACAGATGCAGAAGCTGGGCACAGAACTTGACGAACCCTTGCACAGTTATCATTTCTGCAAAGCCGGTGGAGTTGCTGTTATGGCCTCGGTGCAGCAGGAATGCAGTGGTTTCTGTTGTCTGATGATAGAAATACATGTTTCAGCTAAGGAAGTCAATCAGAGTTGGGTTTTTGTGGAGAGATTTTTGATTCCTTTTTATTTTTAATTTTTTTCTTAAGGTAATAAGAACAAAATTTAAACAACAAAAAATAGTATAAATAATAAAAACTATAGTCTTTCTTATGCTGTTCTTAAAGATAACCACTTTTAACTCATTCGGCTTTTTGTTCTTTCAGTTGTCTTCACAGATCTAACTACTGTGCTAAAATCACTACCTGTAAAGGCATCAGTTTAAAGAAATATATACTGACTTTCTGCTCTGATACGTCAGTTTTCAGCTCACTATTTTAGTGTCTGTCTTGTAGAGGGTATAGATGGGTAGTGTTGTTTGGCCTGCATGCTGTTGAAGAAACATTTTCATTTGAACCAACATTTAAAGGATCAAGTTAAATATAAAAATATAGATTTTCCTACTTCTCTTGAAAAATCATCAAATATTTAAATGAGGTTTGCGTTCTTTTACGGCAGCTGTTGACCTGAGCTGAATAACGACTGTCGGTCACTCAGATTTCCAGTTTCCCCAGATGCCCCCACTCCTTACTGCTCTTTAGGGCTGAGGCTGAGTGTAAATTGACATTTCTCATCACTGGTCTCTTTCTTTTCTTTTTTTTTTTTTTTTGAGACGGAGTCTTGGTCTGTTGCCAAGGCTGGAGTGCAGTGGTGCAATCTTGGCTCACTGCAACCTGCACCTCCCAGATCCAAGCAATTCTCTGCCTCAGCCTCCTGAGTAGATGGGATTACAGGCGCCCGCCACCACGCCTGGCTAATTTTTTTGTATTTTTAGTAGAGATGGGGTTTCACCATCTTGGCCAGGCTGGTCTTGAACTCCTGACCTCGTGATCCACCTGCCTCGGCCTCCCAAAGTGCTGGGATTACAGGCGTAAGCCACAGTGCCCGCCCTCTTTCTTTTCTTACAGCAAACAAAATATTTCCCCGTACCCATTTGGGAAAATTAAAAATTGACAAAGCAAGTCCAATAGTCTTTCTCATATCAGAGTGTGTTTCATGCATGGGTTTAGCTGCCTGCCATGGTTTGTATTTACATTTGAGACCGTTGGTTGTTCTACTTGCTGCAATCATAACCTGAAGCAGTGTGCTCGTAACAGTAGGGAAAGTAGGATGCTTCCTGTCTTCATTTTGACCGAGATGCCAATAAGATATATGCCAAAATGGATGTGAAGCCAAGTCCTGTATGCAGATTACAAAGGAAATGGTCTTAAAGGAGCTGATGGAGCTGAAAGCCAAGTATCGAGAACTACGCGAAGATTGCAGAAGCCTCGGTAGCCGATGCGATCAACTGGAAGAAAGGGTATCAGCGATGGAAGATGAAATGAATGAAATGAAGCGAGAAGGGAAGTCTAGAGAAAAAAGAATAAAAAGAAATGAACAAAGCCTCCAAGAAATTTGGGACTATGTGAAAAGACCAAACCTACGTCTGATTGGTGTACCTGAAAATGACGGGGAGAATGGAACCAAGTTGGAAAACACTCTGCAAGATATCATCCAGGAGAACTTCCCCAATCTAGCAAGGCAGGCCAACATTCAGATTCAGGAAATGCAGAGAACGCCACAAAGATACTCCTTGAGAAGAGCAACTCCAAGACACATAATTGTCAGATTCACCAAAGTTGAAATGAAGGAAAAAATGTTAAGGGCAGCCAGAGAGAAAGGTCGGGTTACCCACAAAGGGAAGCCCATCAGACTAACAGCTGATCTCTCAGCAGAAACTCTACAAGCCAGAAGAGAGTGGAGGCCGATATTCAACATTCTTAAAGAAAAGAATTTTCAACCCAGAATTTCATATCCAGCCAAACTAAGCTTCATAAGTGAAGGAGAAATAAAATACTTTACAGACAAGCAAACGCTGAGTGATTTCGTCACCACCAGGCCTGCCCTAAAAGAGCTCCTGAAGGAAGCACTAAACATGGAAAGGAAGAACCGGTACCAGCCCCTGCAAAAACATGCTAAATTGTAAAGACCATCGAGGCTAGGAAGAAACTGCATCAACTAATGAGCAAAATAACCAACCAACATCATAACGACAAGATCAGATTCACACATAACAATATTAACTTTAAATGTAAATGGGCTAAATGCTCCAATTAAAAGACACAGACTGGCAAACTGGATAAGGAGTCAAGACCCATCAGTGGGCTGTATTCAGGAAACCCATCTCACGTGCAGAGACACACATAGACTCAAAATAAAGGGATGGAGGAAGATCTATCAAGCAAATGGAAAACAAAAAAAGGCAGGGGTTGCAATCCTAGTCTCTGATAAAATAGACTTTAAACCAACAAAGATCAAAAGAGACAAAGAAGGCCATTACATAATGGTAAAGGGATCAATTCAACAAGAAGAGCTAACTATCCTAAATACATATGCACCCAACACAAGAGCACCCAGATGCATAAAGCAAGTCCTGAGTGACCTACAAAGGGACTTAAACTCCCACACAATAATAATGGGAGATTTTAACACCCCACTGTCAACATTAGACAGATCAACGAGACAGAAAGTTAACAAGGATATCCAGGAATTGAACTCAGCTCTGCACAAAGTGGACCTAATAGACATCTACAGAACTCTCCACTCCAAATCAACAGAATATACATTTTTTTCAGCACCACACCACACCTATTCCAAAATTGACCACATAGTTGGAAGTAAAGCTCTCCTCAGCAAATGTAAAAGAACGGAAATTATAACAAACTGTCTCTCAGACCACAGTGCAATCAAACTAGAACTCAGGATTAAGAAACTCACTCAAAACCACTCAACTACATGGAAACTGAACAACCTGCTCCTGAATGACTATTGGGTACATAATGAAATGAAGGCAGAAATAAAGATGTTCTTTGAAACCAACAAGAACAAAGACACAACATACCAGAATCTCTGGGACACATTCAAAGCAGTGTGTAGAGGGAAATTTATAGCACTAAATGCCCACAAGAGAAAGCAGGAAAGATCCAAAATTGACACCCTAACATCGCAATTAAAAGAACTAGAAAAGCAAGAGCAAACACATTCAAAAGCTAGCAGAAGGCTAGAAATAACTAAAATCAGAGCAGAACTGAAGGAAATAGAGACACAAAAAACCCTTCAAAAAATTAATGAATCCAGGAGCTGGTTTTTTGAAAAGATCAACAAAATTGATAGATCGCTAGCAAGACTAATAAAGAAGAAAAGAGAGAAGAATCAAATAGATGCAATAATAAAAAAATGAAAAAGGGGATATCACCACCAATCCCACAGAAATACAATCTACCATCAGAGAATACTACAAACACCTCTATGCAAATAAATTAGAAAATCTAGAAGAAATGGATAAATTCCTTGACAAATACACCCTCCCAAGACTAAACCAGGAAGAAGTTGAATCTCTGAATAGACCAATAACAGGCTCTGAAATTGTGGCAATAATCAATAGCTTACCAGCCAAAAAGAGTCCAGGACCTGATGGATTCACAGCTGAATTCTACCAGAGGTACAAGGAGGAACTGGTACCATTCCTTTTGAAACTATTCCAATCGATAGAAAAAGAGGGAATCCTCCATAACACATTTTATGAGGCCAGCATCGTCCTGATACCAAAGCCTGGCAGAGACATAACAAAAAAAGAGAATTTCAGACCAATATCCTTGATGAACATTGATGCAAAAATCCTCAATAAAAATACTGGCAAACTAAATCCAGCAGCACATCAAAAAGCTTATCCACCACGATCAAGTGGGCTTCATCCCTGGGATGCAAGGCTGGTTCAACATACGCAAATCAATAAATGTAATCCAGCATATAAACAGAACCAAAGACAAAAACCACATGATTATCTCAATAGATGCAGAAAAGGCCTTTGACAAAATTCAACAACCCTTCATGCTAAAAACTCTCAACAAATTAGGTATTGATGGGACGTATCTCAAAATAATAAGAGCTATCTATGACAAACCCACAGCCAATATCATGCTGAATGGGCCAAAACTGGAAGCATTCCCTTTGAAAACTGGCACAAGACAGGGATGCCCTCTCTCACCACTCCTATTCAACATAGTGCTGGAAGTTCTGGCCAGAGCAATCAGGCAGGAGAAGGAAATAAAGGGTATATAATTAGGAAAAGAGGAAGTCAAATTGTCCCTGTTTGCAGATGACATGATTGTATATCTAGAAAACCCCATCGTCTCAGCCCAAAATCTCCTGAAGCTGATTAGCAACCTCAGCAAAGTCTCAGGATACAAAATCAATGTACAGAAATCACAAGCATTCTCGCACACCAATCACAGACAAACAGAGAGCCAAATCATGAGTGAACTCCCATTCACAATTGCTTCAAAGAGAATAAAATACCTAGGAATCCAACTTACAAGGGATGTGAAGGACCTCTTCAAGGAGAACTACAAACCACTGTTCAATGAAATAAAAGAGGATACAAACAAATGGAAGAACATTCCATGCTCACGGGTTGGAAGAATCAATATCGTGAAAATGGCCATACTGCCCAAGGTAATTTATAGATTCAATGCCATCCCCATCAAGCTACCAATGACTTTCTTCACAGAATTGGAAAAAACTACTTTGAAGTTCATATGGAACCAAAAAAGAGCCCGCATCACCAAGTCAATCCTAAGCCAAAAGAACAAAGCTGGAGGCATCACGCTACCTGACTTCAAACTATACTACAAGGCCTCAGTAACCAAAACAGCATGGTACTGGTACCACAACAGAGACATAGATCAATGGAACAGAACAGAGCCCTCAGAAATGATGCCGCATATCTACAACTATCTGATCTTTGACAAACCTGACAAAAACAAGAAATGGGGAAAGGATTCCCTATTTAATAAATGGTGCTGGGAAAACTGGCTAGCCATATGCAGAAAGCTGAAACTGGATCCCTTCCTTACACCTTATACAAAAATTAATTCAAGATGGATTAAAGACTTAAATGTTAGACCTAAAACCATTAAAATCCTACAAGAAAACCTAGGCAATACCATTCAGGACATAGGCGTGGGCAAGGACTTCATGTCTAAGACACCAAAAGCAATGGCAACAAAAGCCAAAATTGACAAATGAGATCTCATTAAACTAAAGAGCTTCTGCACAGCAAAAGAAACTACCATCAGAGTGAACAGGCAACCTACAGAATGGGAGAAAATTTTTGCAACCTACTCATCTGACAAAGGGCTAATATCCAGAATCTACAATGAACTCAAACAAATTTACAAGAAAAAAACAAACAACCCCATCAAAAAGTAGGCGAAGGACATGAACAGACACTTCTCAAAAGAAGACATTTATGCAGCCAACAGACACATGAAAAAATGCTCATCATCACTGGCCATCAGAGAAATGCAAATCAAAACCACAGTGAGATACCATCTCACACCAGTTAGAATGGCCATCATTAAAAAGTCAGGAAACAACAGGTGCTGGAGAGGATGTGGAGAAATAGGAACACTTTTACACTGTTGGTGGGACTGTAAACTAGTTCAACCATTGTGGAAGTCAGTGTGGTGATTCCTCAGGGATCTCGAACTAGAAATACCATTTGACCCAGCCATCCCATTACTGGGTATATACCCAAAGGACTATAAATCATGCTGCTATAAAGACACATGCACACGTATGTTTATTGCGGCACTATTCACAATAGCAAAGACTTGGAACCAACCCAAATGTCCAACAACGATAGACTGGATTAAGAAAACGTGGCACATATACACCATGGAATACTATGCAGCCATAAAAAATGATGAGTTCATGTCCTTTGTAGGGACATGGATGAAACTGGAAAACATCATTCTCAGTAAACTATCGCAAGGACAAAAAAACCAAACACCGCATGTTCTCACTCATAGGTGGGAATTGAACAATGAGAACTCATGGACATAGGAAGGGGAACATCACACTCTGGGGACTGTTGTGGGGTGGGGGGAGGGGGGAGGGACAGCATTAGGAGATATACCTAATGCTAAATGATGAGTTAATGGGTGCAGCAAAACAACATGGCACATGGATACATATGTAACAAACCTACACATTGTGCACATGTACCCTAAAACCTAAAGTATAATAAAACAAACAAACAAACAAAGGAAATGGTCAACATCCGGTTTAATGACTCTCAACCTCCTCTTTACCCACTACTTCATGGAGAATATAGAAGCGATGGAGTGGAGAAGATGAGAGCATTGTTCGAGGAAGGTTTCTTTGGAGAAGGTTGACTGTGAGCCTCATTCACATATCCCACCAAGGGGCTGAGACAGAGATCGCCTGCCTCATTTCCTCAAAATAAGCATGGACTTTCCCTGGACCAAATGGGGAGGCTCCCAAAGTATCCCCGGGGATTTGAGGGACAGAATGGACTAGTATCTAATTCCTATTCTAGCAAGTCTGAATGTCAACAAAGGTTAGATGGTGAGCCAGGAAGCAGCTTGGATGGTGGAATCCGAGAGGGTGGCTGTTGCGCTCAGGAATAACTGCATTCTCCTCCCGTGGCCGCTCAATAGAAGCATGAGTGTTTGTGGACCACATGGCAGAGTAAACCCTGGAGCCACTTAAAGTCCTGCCTAAGAGGACAGACTGGGAAGGTGATGGATGCAAATAATCAGCCTCCTTGTTAAGTGAGTTGCTAGAGGACCAAGGGTTGAGTGGAGAGAGGTCAGCTGAAGGTGACGCCCCACTCACATCCCACGTACTTCACCCAGAGAGACCCTCCTGGGTCAGCCTCTGCAAGTGCCATGAAAGAAAGAGACAGTTTTAGGCATCTACCAGAACCTGTTGGGCAGCTATAACAGTGGCATGTCTATTACCTGGCAGTGAGCAGAAATGTCATGGGATTAGTCCAAGATGTCATCTGGAGCAGGAGAAGTGGAACATCACTGAAGACATTTGCAAGGAGCAATGGAAAAATAAAACAAACCACATTTTGATCACATCCCATGAATTGTGCTGATTTAGCATATTAGTAACTTGCTTTTACTTTTCTTTCTAGAATCATCACAGGTCACTTTATAAAATGAGACTATTAGCGCTTGCTCTCTTCCTTGGAACCACTGCCATCTGCATTTAACTCCTGAAATGCCAATGTTAAAAACATAACATAGCCGGGCGCGGTGGCTCACGCTTGTAATCCCAGCACTTTGGGAGGCCGAGGCGGGCGGATCACGAGGTCAGGAGATCGAGACCACGGTGAAACCCCGTCTCTACTAAAAAAAAAATACAAAAAATTAGCCGGGCGTGGTGGCAGGCGCCTGTAGTCCCAGCTACTCAGAGAGGCTGAGGCAGGAGAATGGCGTGAACCCGGGAGGCAGAGTTTGCAGTGAGCCGAGATTGCGCCACTGCACTCCAGGCTGGGCGACAGAGCGAGACTCCGTCTCAAAAAAAAACAAAAAAAAAACAAAAAAAAAAACATAACATAACTTCTGTAAACATTACTATGTCTTTAATATCTTTTTGTTGTTGTTGAGACAGGGTCTCACTCTGTCACCCAGGCTGGAGGGCAGTAGTGTGATCGTGGCTCACTGCAGCCTTTACCTCCTGGGCTCAAGGAATCCACCCACCTCAGCCTCCCGAGTAGCTGGTGTGCCCAGCCAATTTTTGTGATTTTTTGTAGAGACAGGGTTTCATTATGTTGCCCAGGCTAGTTTCTAATTCCTAGGCTCAAGTGATTCACCCGCCTCGGCCTCCCAAAGTGCTGGAATTACAGGCGTGAGCCACCACGCCCGGCCAATTTTTGTATTTTTTTTTTTAATAGAGACAGGGTTTCATTATCTTGCCCAGGCTGGTCTTTAACTCCTAGGCTCAAGTGATTCGCCCACCTCAGCCTCCCAAAGTGGTGAGATTACAGATGTGAGCCACTGTACCCAGCCTAATGTTTATACTTTAATGAAAATATTTCTGATTTTGGCTAGAAGGGTATAGTTTGTAGCAGACCATGCTTCCATCAAGGAAATCTAGAAAAACCAGATCTAATATCAAAAACATCTGCTGGAAGGCACTGAGGCAGTAAGGACTCAAGGGAAGAATTTCGGAGATAAGGGCGGGTCACTGAGATGAGCTTCACCCTCTGCCTGCAGTTTGATCCCTGAGGCAATGCCAGTTCTTGGCACTGAACAGAGGTTTCGAAGTTGGTTAGAAGGTGAATGCTAAGAGGCATCAAAGTGGTAGAACTTCCATCAATCTTAGGAGGCACAGGAGGTGAACACTGGAGTTTTGGAGCTGCCAGAACAGCTGAGACTTGAGCGTACAAACTCCAGGGAGTGCAGAGAAGTAAGCCCGGTAAAGGGTACATACCCATTTTCTCCTTGGGGACTTTACTGATTCTTAAGCTGAACGAGGTTAGAGTTGGAGAAATTGAACAGAAAAGGTTGAAAAGCAGAGTGGAAGCCTCATGGCACCGAGGTAAGGAGTCAAAATTTGGAGCCAAGGAGGAAGTGTTCTAGTAAAGACACTAGGCTTCATTTACAGGGCTGACTCCTAGGAGTGGGTTCAATTTAGAGGAAGGCTAAATGTTAAAAAGATTGCAAGACAGCTTCAAAGCTCTATGCACTGAATGTACTGAGGTGATGTACACCCACTCCTGCTGCCTGCCAGAGAATAAGTAGAAGCCTCTTGATAGAAGCTAACATCATCCAGAGCCACTGCAGTTTTTCTGTAGAATGTCTGACATTCGGTAAAATGTTGCTGACTGAGCATGGTGGCTCACACCTGTAATCCCAGCACTTTGGGAGGCCCAGGTGGGAGGACCACTTACGCCCAGGAGTTCAAGACCAGCCTGTGCAAGATGGTGAGACCCAGTCTCCACAAAAAAAGGAAAAAGCCAGGCATGGTGGTGCGTGCCTGCGGTCCCAACTACATAGGATTCTGAGGTGGGAGGAGGATAGCTTGAGCCCAGGAGTTCGAGGCTGCAGTGAGCCATGTTCATGCCACTGCATTTCACCCTGGGCGACAGAGCAAGACCCTGTCTCAAAAAAAAAAAAAAAAGATTGTGATTAATACACAGAAAATAGGGAATTGAATGGTTGCTTTAAATTGGAAGTATAACTTACATAGAGAAAGGGGCACAAATCTTAAGTGTGAATTTTACATATAATAAAATTTCATAAATGCATATACTTTTCTAATCAGTGTGAAGATCAAAATCTGGAACATGTCCAGGACCTCAAAGGGCTCTTTTCCCTGCCTCTCTCATTTAGTATTCCACCAATGGAGCCATTATTCTTACGCTTATCACCTTGCACTAGTTTTGCCTGTTCCTAAGCTTTAAGTAGACTCATACAGTATGCACTCTCTTACTTTTGACTTCTTTCATTCAACATTATGTCTGTGAGATTCATAGTTCTTTCTACTGACAGTGCAGAATATACCACAAATTCTTTGTATTAATATTTCACAATTTATCATTTTTACTCTTGGTAGACATTTGAGTTGTTTCCAATTTTAGGCTATTTTAAATAAAGCTTCCATGAGCTTTCTTGTACATGTCCTTTGGTGGACAGAAGCACTCCTTGCTGCTCAGCATATGTTTGGAAGTGAAATTGTTGAATCAGAAGGGGTATGTAGATTTAGCTTTAGAAAGTACTAGCAAGCATTTTCCAAACTGGTTGTACCTACTTATGCTTCCAAGAGCCATTTAAGAGAGCTCTAGATGCCTAATTTTCTTACCAAAATTTATTATTGTCAGTCTTTTTTTTTTTTTTTGAGGTGGAGTTTCGCTTTCGTTGCCTAGGCTGGATTGCAGTGGCACAATCTCGGCTCACTGCAACCTCCACCTTCCGGGTTCAAGGGATTCTCCTGACTCAGCCTCCCCAGTAGATGGGATTACAGGCACCCACCACCACAACCGGCTAATTTTTGTATTTTTAGTAGAGATGGGGTTTCACCATGTTGGCCAGGCTGGTCTCCAACTCTTGACCTCAGGTGATCCACCTGCCTTGGCCTCCCAAAGTGCTGGGATTACAGGCGTGAGCCTCTGCACCCAGCCAACTGTCAGTCTTTAAAAATTGTAACCATCCTGTTGGTAGATAAAAGGTACTGGGTGGTAGTTTTACTTTGAATTTCTGTGGTGACTAATGAGTGTTGGCACCTTTTCATATGTGTGTTATTTTAACAACCTCTTTGGTTAAAATGTCTGATTAAGTCCTTTAACCATTTTAAAAACGTGATTAACTGTCTTTTTCTTATTTATTTATAGGAGTTCTTAACATATTCTGGATATGAACCCATTGTCAGCTGTATATTGTGCAAATATCTATTCTTTCAGTATATGTTTTGCTGTTTCATTCTCAATTTTAATGGTCAATTTATCAATCTTTTTTTTCCCCTTTCCCACATGTTCTTACAATATATCAATCTTGATGGCTAATTCTTTTTGTGTCCTGTTTAAGAAATATTTTCCTATCTTAAGGTCACAAAGATACTCTGCTCACTTATGTTTCCTTCTAGAAATTTGATTGCTTATGTCTATGATCTATCACAATATAATTTTTGTGTGTGACATGAGACAGAGGCAAGATTATTTTTGTTTGAATATCCAAATATCTCAGCTTCATTTATTCCAAGACCATCCCTCTTCAGTGAATTACAGAGGAGTCAGGTGGCCGTTTAGGTTTGGATCTGTCTCTTCACTCTATTTAACTCCACTGGTCTAGGGACCCGTCCTGTGCTAATACCACACTGCCTTTTGACCTGTGAGATGTGTACGTCCCACAGTTTTCTTCTTCTTCTTCTTCCTCCTTCCTCCTCCTCTTTCTTCTTTTTGCTAATACCACACTGCCTTTTGACCTGTGAGATGTGTACGTCCCTCAGTTTTCTTCTTCTTCTTCTTCCTCCTTCCTCCTCCTCTTTCTTCTTTTTCCTTCTTCCTTCTTCCTCCTTTCTCCTCCTCCTCTCCTTCCTCCTCCTCTTTCTTCCTCCTCCTCCTCCTCCTGCTCTTCCTCCTCCTCCCGCTCCTCCTCCCCCTCCTGCTCCTCCTGCTGCTCCTCCTCCATCATCATCTTCGTCTTCTCCTCCTTCTCCTTCTTCTTCTTCCATCCCTGCTTCTGGTTCTTCTCCTTTCTTACTTTTTTTTTTTTTTTTTTTTTGAGATGGAGTCTTACTCTGTCGCCCAGGCTGGAGTGCAATGGCATGATCTCGGCTCACTGCAACCTCTGCCTCCCAGGTTCGAGCAAGTCACCTGCGTCAGACTCCTAAGCAGCTGGGATTACAGGCGCCCACCACTACGCCTGGCTAATTTTTGTGTTTTTAGTAGAGACAGGATTTCTCCGTGTTGGTCAGGTTGGTCTTGAACTCCTGACCTCAAGTGAACTCCTGAATGCCTGCCCCAGCCTCCCATAGTGCTGGGATTACAGGCATGAGCCACCGCGCCTGGCCTTGTGATTGTGCTTAATGCCACTGCACTGTACATTTAAAATAAAAACTTTTGTATTATGTATATTTTGCCACAATAAAAAAAGCATGAAGAACCAAATAATAATCAGGAGTGGAAAATAAATGAACAAATTAGTAGCAAGTCTTCTAATAGAGACTAAATGCATATAATCAGATTTTACATTATTATAACAATATTTTCAACATGATCTTGTTTTTTTCACAACCAACAATCTAAATCCATTATTAAGTACACTACCATGAGGTGGTAGTAGTCACAGAGAGGGTTTTGGGGTCAGGAAGGCATCCTCAAATCACATTGCGAAGTGGGAGAGGAAGGCTAACCTTTAAGGGAAACCTACCATCTTCCCCAGGAACTTTATCTTTGAGATGAGGTTATTAACAATCCTTATTTTATATATGAGGCCAGCAGAGGTTTGGTATTGCCCAAGGAATGGAATTTAACTCCCAAAGGGAGTTAAATGTAAAATGTAATATGGCATGTAATTTAACTCCCAAAGGGAAGACATACTCTAGTTTTTATTTATTTTATTTTATTGATTGATGGATTGATTTTTTGGGACAGTCTTGCTCTGTCGCCAGGCTGGAGTGCAGTGGCTCCAGCTTAGCTCACTGCAACCTCCATCTCCTGGGTTTAAGCGATTCTCCTGCCTCATCCTCCTGAGTAGCTGGGACTACAGGTGCGTGCCACCGTGCCCAGCTAATTTTTATATTTTTAGAAGAGATGAGGTTTCACCATGTTGGCCAGGATGGTCTCGATCTCTTGACTTTGCGATCCGCCTCCCTTGGCCTCCCAAAGTGCTGGACTTACAGGTGTGAGCCATCACGCGCGCCCAGCCTAGTTTTTATTTATTTATTTAAGAAACTTTTTTTTTATTTATAAAACCTTTTTTTTTTTTTTGAGACTGGGTCTCACTTCATCACCCAGGCTGGAGTGCATTGGCATAATCACAGCTCGTTGTAACCTCTGCCTCCCAGGTTCAAGTGATCCTTCCACCTCAGCCTCCCAAGTAGTTGGGACCACAGGCACATGAGCCACTGCACCTGGCCTATTTTTATTACTTTATTTATTTATTATTATTTTTTGAGACAGAGTCTCACTCTATCTCCCAGGCTGGAGTGCAGTGGCTTGATCATGGCTCACTGTAGCCTCCAACTCCTGGGATCAAGCAATCCTCCTGCCTCCGCTTTCCACATTGTTATAACAGGCATGAGCTATCCTGCCGGCTGAGTTTTGATTTTTAGTGTCTGGTGTATAGAAGGTGTTTAATGACTCTCCTTTCAGACCTTATACTTACTATGAGCTCCACATAACTGAATTTTGGGGCTGGACGCCCCCGATATAGAGTCCTGGTTCCTTCTGCCAAGTCCTGGTTAAACCCTCACAAAGAGACTCATAGGTTACCATGGGGTTTATTCTCCAAGAGAACCAGAAATAGCATCAGACTCCAGGGCTTCTAATCTGTGGTATCTCCCACTCCATCTGCTCTTCCTCTTTTACCTATACCTTTCTTTTATGAGAATTTTGTTTTAATCCTAAACTTTGGGGATCATAAACCATTTAATCTGTGAAATATCAAATCTTGTGGGAAATAGTGGGTAAATTTATGACCTCCCCACCCTGTCCTAGGGGGCAGAAAATAACTGAAGGTGTAGGTTGTAGGAGGTCTGGCCATGGATGTGCTGTTTTAGAAACTCAGGCATAGGCCGGGCACGGTGGCTCATGCCTGTAATCCCAGCACTTTGAGGGGCCGAGGCAGGCGGATCAGGATCAGGAGTTCAAGACCAGCCTGACCAACATGGTGAAACCCCATCTCTATTAAAAATATGAAAATTAGCCCGGTGTGGTGGCAGGTGCCTGTAATCCGAGCTACTCAGGAGGCTGAGACAGGAGAAGCACTTGAACCCGGGAGGTAGAGGTTGCAGTGAGCCAAGATCGTGCCACTGCACTCCAGCCTGGGCGACAGAGCAAGACTCAGTCTCAAAAAAAAAAAAAAAAAAAAAGCAGGTGTGGCATGTTTCTCCTTTTGGACTTTTTATAGCTGAAATGGAAGGCACACTGTTTCTTTAGGTGTTAAATACTTTTGAAGTATAATAAAATGATCACTTTAATACTCCTGTGAACAATGCCCTCTTTTTTAAAAAATCCTGGATTTTATACTACATGCAGCATATTTCTGAAATCTCATTTCCTTTCTTGGCAGGTTTATTTATAGCAAGTTATCTCTCTCTCTTATTTATTTTTTTGCCTTTTCCCAAATCTTCACTTCCACCCTTGTATAAAAGTTCATTTAACTCTAGTTTCAATAAACTAAAATATGTACCTACAAAGGAAAACAATTAACCATAAGAAAAGTTTGTACCATAAAACAATTTTATTTTATTGAATAATCCAATCCATATATATCAGAACCTGGCTCCCAATGTTCTGAGAGTCATTGTGAAAAAGAATTTACACATATACAGATTTATTATGTGTATGTATAAATGTGCAAATATATGTGTATGTCTCATAAATAATTATTAACAGTCATCTTAGGTCAGTGGCCTGAGTGATACAAACTAAGCCATCCATATTTTATATTCTCTCCGGGAAGGATCATCCTTTTCTTTTAAACAAGAACCCCAGCTTCTTTCCTTTAAATACTGCCAACTCCAGGCGTGGTGGCTCATGTCTATAATCCCAGCACTTTGTGAGGCTGAGGGGTGTGTATCACCTGAGGCTAGGAGTTCGAGACCAGCCTCGCCAACATGATGTAACCCTGTCTCTAATAAAAATACAAAAAAAAAAAAAAAAAATAGCCAGGCGTGGTGGTGCATGCCTGTAATCCCAGTTACTTGGGAGGCTGAGGCAGGAGAATCACTTGAACCCAGGAGGCAGCAGAGGCTGCAGTGAGCCGAGATCGTGCCATTGCACTCCAGCCTAGGTGACAGGAGCTAAACTCTGTCTTTAAATAAATAAGTAAATACTGCCAACAATACCTCACTTGAGCATTGGCAATATTGCTCCCAGGGCCACCTCATTCCGCTGTACAGGTTGTGCACTGAATAACCCTAGGAAACCCCTTTTACACTGGAGTAGGGCCCCGCAATCCAGTAGGACCTCATTTTAACTTGATTATATCTGCAATCTAAATAAGTCCATGTTTGCATGTCCTGGAAGTTAGAGTTTCAACATATCTTTTTGGGGAGACACAATTTAACCCTTAACGGCAGCCTTGATACTGAGTCCACACAGAGGAATCCAAACAAAGAGGGCAAAATTCTCTCCAAAATGCAGAGCAACTCCCACAGCAACGCCCACTTTTATGTGTATGGCCCTGTGATTTAAAGTTCACCCTCAATCTCTCAGTCTAGACTAACAATAGTCAAAATATTCTTGTTTAACCTTTTCTCTATTAACATTTTGGATCTCTTCTGTCTCCCTTCTACATAAATGCCAGTCAGGGCCTACTTATCTCTCTCCAAATCATCTTTCAATTTTCTCACAGTAATCCCTTTCTTCATCATCCTTATTAATTTGGTTATTCACATGACTCATAGAAATCTATCAATAGAGCAATAAATTGGCTGGGCGTGATGGTGCATGCCTGTAATCCCAGCACTTTGGAGGCAGAGGCAGGAGGACCACTTGAGCCTAGGATTGGAAACAAGCCTGGGCAACATAGTGAGACCCCATCTGTACAAAAAATAAAAAATATTAGACAGGCACGGTGATGCGCACCTATAGTCTCAGCTACTTGGGAGGCAGAGGTGGGAAAATCGCTTGAGCCTGGGAGTTTGGGGCTGCAGTGAACTATGATGATGCCACTGCACTCCACTCCAGCCTAGGTGACACAGCAAGACCCCATCGCTAAAAAATTTTTTAACAAGTTTAAAAGAAGTAAATTAAAATTGTTATTGAAACCATCCAACTTTCCTTTAAAATGTCCCAAGCAGAAATAATCCTAGATGAGTGGTATAATCTTTGCAGTATTGGGAAGACTGTTGTCTGTGATTACTTCTTCTACTTTTGCCTGCTTCCTTGATATCTGAAATTGTTTTAAGAAGTAGTACATCTTATTTTGCTATTAGAGAAAAGGCAAATATCTCTTGGAATGGTAACACATTGACTTAATTTTATTCTGAGTGTAAAAGATGGATCTGAGACTAGGGTTGATGAGGTGAGGAGAGAATAGCACAGCACTGGGATTCTGCAGGGAGAGACAAAGGTCCTGGAAAGGATAGAACATTACCTTATTGAAAAATCTGTCCTGTGTCATTATTATTTACTCATTGACTTATTCCCCACATTGTAAAAAAGAATTCAAGGCTGCTTCTAAAGACGCACCCAATTTAGCAAGATAAACTGAAAATAAGTAAGAAAATAGGCAAATAGAAAATATGGGAAGGAAAGTAAGGTGAGCCAGGAGTGATGTTAGCATACAAGCCACGCGCTGGGCCACTGCTTGTACACACCTGACTCGGGGAGGGGGAGCAAACCTAGCCCCCAGTCTTCTGACAGCCATTGTGAAAAAGAAGCACGTGACCACCAATAACATTTGTAGGGAATTAGAATCTTTGGGGATGAGCCCCAGACCTATTGTGGAAGCCAAAGTTAATCCGCCATGTTCGCTTCTGATGAAGTCCTGTTCTAGGAATGCTTCTGATATTTCCAGTTTATCTATTGTTTCTTGTTGAAGAACACGTACTTTGCATAAATCCTACCCTTAGGTCGGAACTTATATTTACTGTAAACCCTGCTCTTAAGAAAATTCCTGCACATTCCCTCTGAAACATTATTTCTTTTCCCAATGGTACAGAGCCCTTGGGTTGGAGGGTAACAGTGCAGAGATCTACCTGTCTTGCAGCCACCCAAGACCATGCATCTGTCTGTAAATTCCCCAGTAAAATCACCCTATAATGACAAACTGAATTTGTCTGACGACAAACTGAATTCGTTGCCTCATTCTTTGGTTTCTCGGCTCCTTCTGCATGGGGAATTGCTTTGCATATGTGGCTCTTTCATGGAACACCTATATTTTGAAATGGCTTTTCATGTTATTCTGATGTATGTTCCTCATTAAGGCCCAAGTTCCTAAAACATTCATTCTCTTCCTCTTTTCTAGAAAAGAGGCCTTGCCCGCCAGCAATTCCCACATGGGTATTGGGGCAACACCATGATACATATTCAAGATAAAGTACAGGAAAAGCTTTTTGCAGTGGAATAAAATGTTAAAGGAAATTGCTTTCCTTGATAGCAATCAGGTCACCAAAGTGAGACGAAGAAAAATTTTTTTGAGAATGCAGGAGAGAATAATATTATTTCCCTTATTTCTAAGACCTAAACAATTTAGGATTAAAAATTTCAAATATACTAGAGGGGTCCATGAATTTTAATAGTAATGAAATGGTTATATAATATTGCAAAATCCTCAGCTTTAAGAAAAAACATGTTTGACTTATTAATTATTTAGGACAAATTTTGGTGAAGTTATTCCAACTTGCATGGCTTAGGAATGCCAATTTGGGGATTTACATTTCCTAACTGTCTAATGAAGTCTACTCTTTCCTTCCCTAGACTATATGTATTTGCTGGTGCTCTTAATATAACATTTTATAACGCAAATGAGATCACAAGGCCATATATATTTTTTTCTCCGTGTGTGTCTGTGTGTAGCATTTCTGCATATGTATGAATATGAAGTATGCTTTGATTTTTATGCATTGATTTACATGAATAGGAAAACGTTTGAATTTATACTAAATGGTTTTGGCCACGTTCTCTGATGTTACTGTAACTGAAATAGCTCAAAAGCACAAAAGGTCATGGGAGGCACTTATGTAAAACTCACTAGTGCTGTTTATAAGGGTACCTTGTGTTTTATTACTTTGTTAATGTACCTTTCAGGAAATCCAGTCATGCCATCATTTCCTTCCATATTTCATCTGTTCCTCATTATAAATAAAAGTGTTTATTGCTAACGCTTTCTCTGAGCCATGTGGGGGCGATAGGGGCAGCATAGACTTCTGTTGCATGTCCTTTATTCTTTGGTGTGATAGGCTCACCCAATCTTGAGTGTATTATGTGTGGTAAGAGTGGGCTGAATTTTACATTCATTGTTTTTTTTTTGAGACGGAGTCTCGCCTTGTCACCCAGGCTGGAGTGCAGTGGCACGATCTCAGCTCACTGCAAGCTCCGCTTCCCAGGTTCATGCCATTCTCCTGCCTCAGCCTCCTGAGTAGCTGGGACTACAGGGGCCCGCCACCACGCCTGGCTAATTTTTTGTAATTTTTAGTAGAGACGGGGTTTCACTGTGTTAGCCAGGATGGTCTCGATCTCTTGACCTCGTGATCTGCCCACCTCGGCTTCCCAGAGTGCTGGGATTACAGGCGTGAGCCACCGTGCCCTGCCACATTCATTGTTTTGCCATGCTCTGGGCATGGCATCTGAGGTGTCATCAATAGACAGCCTTCCAAAGAAAAGATTTTATATACTGAGTCACAACTGTATGCACTCACCTATTGTTAGTCTGCATCTCCATGGGTGCCACATCTAAACTCTACTCTTGGTTGGGCGTGGTGGCTCATGCCTGTAATCCTAGCACTTTGGGAGGCCAAGGCGGGTGGATCGCTTGAGCTCAGGAGTTCGAGACAAACCTGGGCGAAACATGGTGAAACTGTCTCTGCAAAATATACAAAAAATTAGCTAAGTATAGCGGCATGTGCCTGTAGTCCCAGCTACTTGGGAGGCTGAGGCAAGAGGATTGCTTGAACTTGGGAGGTCATGCCACTGCACTCCAGCCTGGGTGACAAAGTGAGACCCTGTCTCAGAAAAACAAAAACACACTGTCCACTCTTTATGTGAGAATGGGCATTTATCCAGAAATTTGTTACATAGACCTTTAATAAAGGCCTCAGTTATTAAGAAAATCTTCCCTCTTTTCATAGAATTCTCTTTATCTCCATTCCACATCAACAACCTGTAGATGTGGTCATACTTGACAAGGTCTTGAACTCTGTGACTCCTTTCTCTGATCACCGCTTCACTTATAAGCCTCGAGTAGGAGGCAGGACTGGGTAGACCATGTTGTGGAAATGAACCAAACCCTGAAATCTATTTCTCACTCAGGTCGCACTCTGGTGCTGGCCAGGCAGCTCTTCCCCAAGTGGGGAGTCAAGAACATATATAGTTTATATAAATGAGTGGTTTCAAGGTGTTTCACACTCAGGATTCTACACACAATTTTGCATTTTGCAAGGTAGGGGAGGAGGCAATAAGAGAGGAAGAAGAGGATGGAAGCCAATATTTCTGGGTAATTACTTGAAACCGCAGCTGGTGGTTCGTTAAGAAGTTGGGAATGGTTTGCTCCAGAGAAAGTCTATGCCTTGAGGTTCCTTAAGAAATAAATAAAGCTGAGGAATAAGTTTATTTTTATTTTTTTAAGTGGACAGGAAGTAGGATTTATTGGTGGGTATTAGGAGGGGGTGGCTCAGTGGAAGCCCTCATGATTAATAATATCCAATTAAACATGAAGTAAACATGGGTTACTTTTGTTTATATAATAAACTATAATAATAATAAATATAATAATAAATAGTTTTAAAGTTCCAAAGAA